>NC_053489.1:172297141-172612974 GCF_905171775.1 Rana temporaria
AAATACCAAGTGGTCCATCAAGTCTACCTTTTTTAATGTACTGTTTTATACTGTAGCATGTTAACATGTACTGTTGATGGTACTTGAAGTATATTCCAAGCAATCGACTCTTCTTTTGGTAAAACAATACTGTCTAAGGTTAGTTTTGAACGTTCCTCTTGCCAAATTGAGGTCATGTCTTTGTGGTCCTCCCTGATCCTGGAATGTTTTAGCCCTCTAACCTTTCACCATTTTTATACCCATCTCTTGTTCTATCTTATTAATATCATTTTGTAAATTAGGTCTCCAGTGCATTATTTAGAAAATGTTGAGCTACAGTTTCCACTGCACCAATCTTCCAACAATGCCAAATGACGTTCCATGTCTCTGACCCCCCAAATAGAACAGAACCCTATACACAGCAACGTGGTACACCGCTATTGACTGGTCTCTGTTCCTGAATGACCCTGTATCAAATGTTTTGCTGAAATAAAAATAGGCTATGTTCACAAAAGTGTGATTATCACACATGTATTATCCTGGGCTCACAAGCTAAAAACCAATATGCAGTCATAGAGCTAGGACATTCACAGAAAGGAGAATATGGTGTATCAGGAAGCTTTACATACTGTATACACACATGCAAAGACAACATGCATAACTGTATGAGGAAGATTGAACAGCGCCATTTCGAATTTTCTCTTGACATTCTGGCATAAAACATAGCTAACATAAATACATCTTTCTACATTGTGCACTCACTCCTCAGTGTCTCTGATAATAGTATTTTCCGGAACTGAATAGGCAGTGTCACAGGCTAGCCTTTTAAGGCTTTAATCTTTTCTGACAAAGAAATTTGATTCTGCTTTGTTTAAAGTGTCTTCCATGTACAACTTGACCTCCTATTTTAAGAGCACTTTTAAAACCAAAAGTAGGTAGAAATCTAATTAGTCCTTTCCTATGTATTCCACTAATAACATTTAAAATGCCATCTTAAAAAAAATGATGAAAGGGACAATGCATAAACTAGATGCATGTATGAAAATATTAAATATCAACCAACCCCATACTCAGCTGTATAACACGAACAATTAAAATGTTATTTAAAAAAAATGAATTAAAAGGTAAAATGCATAAACCACATAGTAGAAAGTGAGACCAATTGAATACAGACTAAAGGCTGCTTGTGGCCAATTAGCATAAATACTCTTAGGTCAAGAGGGTGTTGGTTGGGACTTTCGAGGCACTGATAGGAAACCATGAATAGGTATAAAACAAGGTTTATTTACATACAAAATTACAAATATAAAAGCATTAGGGACAAGCCCCACAAATCAGATGATGTAATGCAAGGGTAACAAAACCATCTAGGTCTAATACGTGGAGCCAGCCAACAATCTCTGGACCGGTTTCGCGGTTGTACCGCTTCTTCAGGAGAGTCTAGGAGATATATACAAAATATACAATAAACACCAAGCACAATATAAATATAATATACAGCAAAGGATTTTTTCCAAACAACAGTACATTGTCTAGAGGAGTCAAAAGAAATGCTCACCTAAACTGGTCCAAGTGAACGAATCATGGGTCCATGGGCCCATGACTCGTTTACTTGGACCAGTTTAAGTGAGCATTTCTTTTCTGAGCCATCCAGTGAAGGTGGAAAGAGAAGCCATGGACATGTATGGGGTCCATCCAGGATTACCAAAGTTAATCAATCTTCCTGAAAGAAGCAGTGGCTGATAGTGACATTACCATAGACCAAAACACTCTCAGACAATGAATGGAGGGAATTCTACGTTTAGTGAACTGGAGGGGGTAGAAGAACATTGTCCTGGTTGAAGTGAGAGACAGAACTAGTAAGAAATCCTGGTACTTACCACAACCTCATCCCTATGAAAAACCAAAATGTGTTCTTGCGAGATAAAGCCAACAGTTTAGGCACCCACCTCAGAGGTGTCAACAAGAAATACATTTTATGAAGAGTAAAGAGAAAGAGAGAGATAGAATGACTTTAATGGGTTAAAATGACAAGTTTTCAAAGCTCAGAGAGAACAAAATTCCGATCCCTCTGAATATCAAGGGAATGAAGAAGAGGCACTACATGTGAGTCTTCCCGTTTAAGGATCTTAATCAAGGTGTGAAAGGCCAATAATCATTGAAACAAGGCAGCAAGGCCCTGCCCCTTAAAAGTGCTGAGAGCCAAACGTAGGTCCAGATCAAGCTGCAGGAAGAAGAGGAATTTTATTACAGAGAACCTCAGGAGGAGGATTCTCCAAGACTCACATTATGAACTAAAGCCAGTGACTATTAAGCAAAATGGAAAATTGGCCCTTGGGACAGGAATCACTGATGATCTGCCAGTGCCCACAGATGTGTGCCACATTCACCTGGGTCAATCCATAGCAATGGAGATCTGCAGAATGCCTTCCATCTCAAGCCTGAGAAGCTCATTAGAAAGATGTTTCAATGAAAGAATGCATAGACCAGAATGGGCTGATCCCAAGGAGCCACCAAAGCTTCCATTGCTTCCAGTAGAGGACCCCTGTACTAGGAAACACACGTGTTCTATTTGTTGTTGAACAGGAAGGCCAGGTGCCACATCCAGCATCCCCCACCTGCGATACAAGTACTGGAACACCTCCAGGTGTAGGGACTCCCCGGGACCAGGCCTTGTTGGCTGGGGAAGACCAACTGTCAACTGTCTACACCTAGGATGTATATGAGAAAAACATGAAGTCCTGCCCAGAATCTAAACTGCCTGTCCTGCCACAGTGAAACTTTTGATTCCTCCCTGATGGTTGATGTATACCACCACTGAGGCATTGTTTGATTGAATAATCATCTGGTGATCAGCAGGATTATCCAACATTGCAGAGACAACCAAATTGTTTATAGGGAGACAAGATTCCTCTGATTCCTCTGAAAGAGGTGCTCAGGACTCCTCCCCAGCCCAACAGGCTGACATCTTTTATGAGGATCTGCAAATATACAAATGGTTTACTAACATACAGAATAGTTAAAGTAGAGATTTGCTATGTTTTAGCAAACGGCTTAAAGTGTTAATTGCACATAAGCAGTACCTTTAAAGATACCTTTTTGTTTACGTTTTCTTTTTAAAAAGCAGTCCATTTCCTGATATGTGATGTGCCTAGGCACTCTGTAGCCTCAGCGCTCTATATTTGCAATTCAATGTCCTTACTTTGCTGCTTACTGTTCTCCTTGGTAGAGGCTTTGACAGAACAAAGAAAAGCCCTGCCTTTACCAAGGCAGCTGCCTCCACACAGAGGCACAGTGCAGAACAAGGCATGGTAGGACAGAAATAAGGAACGAGCAGCTGCAGGAAAACCAGAGGCAAAACTGGTGACTAGTCCAAAGTTTAGTTTTTTTAATAACAGTCAAAAAACAGGAACAAAAAGCACAACTCCAAAATTTCAAATATCATGTTTCATCAGAAGGGGATGCTGGTGCCCGTTCAGGCTTCTGTCGGCCTCTCAATCATCCAAACAAAAAGAAAAAAGGGCACGCGGCCTCTAATCTTCTATATGTCCTTTATTTCTTCTTTGGCTTACATACAAGGCGTAGTAGAGGTTCAAAGCAGGCAAAGGTGTAAGCCGGAGAAGAAATAAAAGACATAGAGAATTAGAGACTGTGTGCCATTTTTTCCTCTTTAATAATAGTTTAAGGCATGACGCCTCCCCGGTGTCATGTTACAAGGTCTCAGGTGTGAATGGGGAATAGGTGTGTTAAATTTGGTGTTATCGCTCTCACGCTCTCATACTGGTCACTGGAAGTTCAACATGGCACCTCATGGCAAAGAACTCTCTGAGGATCTGAAAATAATTATTGTTGCCCTACATAAAGATGGTGTAGGCTATAAGAAGTTTGCCAAGAACCTGAAACTGAGCTGCAGAATCGTGACCAAGACCATACAGCGGTTTACCAGCACAGGTTCCACTCAGAACAGGCCTTGCCATGGTCGACCAAAGAAGTTGAGTGCATGTGCTCAGTGTCATAATCCAGAAGTTGTCTTTGGGAAATAGAAGAGTGCTGCCAGCATTGCTGTAGAGGTTGAAGGGGTGGGGGTCAGCCTGTCAGTACTCAGACCATACTCCGCACACTGCATCAAATTGGTCTGCATTGCTGTCATCCCAGAAGGAAGCCTCTTCTAAAGATAATGCACAAGGAAGCCCGCAAACAGTTTGCTGAAGACAAGCAGACTAAAGACATGGATTACTGGAACCATGTCCTGTGGTCTGATGAGACCAAGATAAACTTATTTGGTTCAGATGGTGTCAAGCATGTGTGGCAGCAACCAGGTGAGGAGTACAAAGACAAGTGTGTCTTGCCTACAGTCAAGCATGGTGGTATGAGTGTCATGGTCTGGGGCTGCATGAGTGCTGCGGCACTGGGAAGCTACAGGTCCTTGAGGGAACCATGAATGCCAACATGTACTGTGACATACTGAAGCCAAGCATGATCCCCTCCCCTCGGAGACTGGGACTCAGGGAAGTTATCCATCATGATAACGACCCCAAACACATCTCCAAAACCACTGCTTTGCTAAAGAAGCTGAGGGTAAAGGTGATGGACTGGCCAAGCATGTCCCCAGACCTAAACCCTATTGAGCATCTGTGGGGCATCCTAAAACAGAAGGTGGAGGAGCGCAAGGTCTCTAAGATCCCCACGCTCCGTGATGTCATCATGGAGGAGTGGAAGAGCACTCCAGTGGCAACCTATGAAGCTCTGGTGAACTCCATGCCCAAGAGGGATAAGACAGTGCTGGAAAATAATGGTGGCCACACAAAATATTGAGACTTTGGGCCCAATGTGGACATTTTCACGTAGGGGTGTACTCACTTTTATTGCCAGTGGTTTAGGCATTTATGGCTGTGAGTTGAGGTATTTTGACGAAACAGCAAATTTACACTGTTATACAAGCTGTACACTCACTACTTTACATTATAGCAATGTGTCATTTCTTCAGTGTTGTCTCATGAAAAGATATAATAAAATATTTACAAAAATGCAAGGGGTGTACTCACTTTTGTGAGAAGCTGTACATCCATACATTATATATATATATATATATATATATATATATATATATATATATATATATATATATATATATATATATATACACACACACACACACACACACACAGAGGTGTATTTAGGTTTTGTGCTGCCCTAGGCCTGACTAAACTCATGCACCCCCTAATTTAAATACGACCCACCCTATCTGTCAAGGACACACCCCTTCCTATTTAAGACCCGCCCTGTCATCATACTGCATGAGATTACCAGAGACTGCGGAAATACTGCACGAGATTACCAGATACTGCGGGCATACTGCACAAGATTACCAGATACTGCGGACATACTGCACAAGATTTTTTTACTGACTTGGGAGGGCGGCGCCCCGGGTGCCCCCAATGGATGGGCCGCCACTGCTGGGCATACACATGTTTAAATTGGTCCTGTTTGATTTCTTCAAATACATGATATACATCCCTCGCTCAACCTCTCGTCTCATCAATTTGTACCTGCTAAGTTCTGAGTGCTGCCTGAAGTTTGTTTTCCTCCACGGTCCACCGTCCACCATCGTTCTCCTCTCTCTCTCTCTCTCTCTCTCGCTCCTCCTCCTCCTCCTCTCCTCCCATCCCGACCAGAGCAGATGCTATGATATGATGCTGCGCGGAGGCTGGTAGGCGGAGCATTAGGCTCTGCCTCCACCAGCTAAACACCGTGCACACCGTGCACCAGATGTATGGCCCATTGATCGTTCCATCTATGGGGGCGGCACTGGCAGTCACTCCCCACAGTATGCCGCGTGCTCCCATGACACACAGAAAGGCAGCCAGCTGCGGGAGGCGGCAGCCAGTCGCGGGAGGTGGCAGCCGGCAGCTCCACGGGAGGCAATCTGAGCGGGTTGCTGCCTCTGAGTTGGGAAGAAGGGTGGGGGGGGGTTTCGTGCGGAGGGGGGCGGCGAAACAGCGAAAAACTGAGTTTTCGTGAGGAGGGGGCCTAGGCCTTGTCAGCCTAGGCCAAGATACATCTCTGCAACACACATATTATAATGTTGTGTATTGGTTCACTATATTAACATTTTACAAAATAGAAATCCACTGTTGAAGCAAATCCTGTCACCACACTACGAAATACTAAAATAATAGTCTTTATAAAATGATTTATGTAAAATATACACAAAGCATTTGTTCGTTTCACAGCTCAGTTTGTAGACAAAAGTAAATAACCAAGTGGAGGATCACTATTGGCTCCAAATGTCCCGAATGTAATATTTCCCAGGCTTACTGATATGAAGTACCTGTATGGCTTGGCTCTGCTGAGTGTGCCTCCTGGCTTGCCAGCAGAGCAAAGAATAGGAAAAAATAGACCCTAGATAAGGACTGTAAAGCTGTTTAAATGTTCAAAATCTTGTGAACCTCAACTCTGAAGACCTGTCCTGAAAGATATTCACAAATGGTTTTATCTCAATTATATATTCTAACTTTTTATTTTCTCGTAAATTTTTGTTAGTCTGTTGTATCTGTCCTGTCGTCCTTGGAGGCAGGCCACCATCCCACTGTTTTTTCACGTCTTTTAAAACAATGAATTCTACCTAGTAGACATAATTCCAGAATGCTGCTCTGGTTCTCAGTTTGGCAACTAATTCTTATTTGTCCCCTAAAAACTGCCTCACTACTTTAGAAACTTGTTAAGTGTTGGAGCAACATAATATCAGTTTCTGCCAAAAATTCTTATCTTGCGCATGGAAAAAGATTTATGCAGAGATACAATGCAGTACGTATTATATGCAATACAAGCAGCAAGCTTCTGCCTGAGAGTCTGCAAAAGCAAATCTGTATTTTAAAATACTGCCTGTGTTGTATTGTATTGAATTGCCTGTTTTGGAACATTTGCTCTATACTGTACGTGCTGTGTGTGATAGAATAGGAATGCAGAGCAGATTTGGGTGATGACTGAAATGTTCTATACGCAAGGCAAATTATTTTAACATAATTCCCTCTCAAGCTTTTGAGCAGGGGTGAGTAAGTAGCCAACATAGTTAAATAGTTAGTCTGGTTGAAAAAAAGTCCATCTAGTTGCTACAATGCAGAAGTTTTGAGTATACCTAACCTGCACATTCAAATGACTCGGGAGCTGGTGGTCATAGATTATAGGCAGAAGTGTGATTTTGAACAGTGTGAAATCCTACATACAGGCCCGGATTCAGATAGAGATACGACGGCGTATCTCCTGATACGCTGTCGTATCTCTGAGTTTCGTCCGTCGTATCTATGCGCCTGATTCATAGAATCAGGTTCCTCATAGATCTCCCTAAGATCCGACAGGTGTAAGTGACTTACACCGTCGGATCTTAGGCTGCAATTCCAGGCCGGCCGCTAGGTGGCGTTTCGTTTTTTGTACGCAAGGAATATGCAAATGAGGAGTTCTGCCGATTTAGAAACGAACGCCCGCCCGGCGATTTTTTTTACGTCGTTTGCGTTCGGCTTTTTCCGGCGGATAGTTACCCCTGCTATATGCGGCGTATCCTATGTTAAGTATGGCTGTCGTTCCCGGGTCGAATTTTGAATTTTATACGTCGTTTGCGTAAGTCGGTTGCGAATACGGATGGACGTAATTTACGTTCACGTCGAAACCAATGACGTCCTGGCGACGTCATTTGGAGCAATGCACGCTGGGAAATTTAGCCGGCGGCGCATGCGCAGTTTGATCGGCGCGAGGATGCGCCTGATTTAAATAGTAAACTCCCCCTAGCCGCGGAATTTGAATTCCACCGGGGGACTTGCTATACAATATGCTTTTAAAAAGGGAAATATCTGTATACCTTATGCTACAACATCCTACATATTCTGGGGTGCTCATTCTGCACACATATTTACAAATGTACTGCAGGCTGAATTATCAATAAAAAGGAGAAACAAAGAGGGAAAAATAGATAAAAAGAGGAGAAAATAAAACCCCAAAATTTTGGAGTCAAGCAAAATCTTTCCAAACAGAGTACATTTTGAACTGTAATTGTAATTAAAGATATTTGATGTCTAAATAGTTATAGTTATTATTTTCCCTAGTAAGAAAATAAAATTTCACTTAAATGAAATCTGCACTGACAGAAATTTAATGTTTACTATTGCTGACCATTATAAAAATGCTGGTTATCTGGCTGTGTCTGCTTTCAGAGGGGCTGACCTTCTAGGAATATGCAGATCCAGACATTCAAAATGACAGGGCCGATCCTAGGCAGGGTGCATGGGGTGCTCCGCACTCAGGCGCCACAGAGGTGGGGGGCACTGAAGCTCCAAAGTGCTCCCCTCCCTCCTCCTTGTCTGTGTCCAGAGGCGGACATGTAGTGGGTGCTGTGGTTCCCCATCCCGATTGCTCTCTCAGCTGGCAACTGACAAAAGCGCATACCTCCTGCTGTCCCCAGAATCCAGTCTGGGTACCACAGCGGAGCCTATTACGGTAACACCTTCCGGCACTAGGCTCCACTAATTAATTCTGTCCAGTGTGCATGGAGCAGTCTCCAGTCCCAGAAGACGCTTTGTGCGAAACATGTCGGCGACCAGCTGTTCCATTCATCTAATTCTTGTCGCATCTTATCTGTCACAGGGCAATCAATGATCTCTATCATTGTATTTTTTATATATTTTGTTTTCATGTATTTATAATAAATTTTGATATTTTTCTATATATTCTTCTGTACCTTGTATCATTGCTCACCTATTCATGACACGACACACCACGAAAAGTCCTAGTTTACTGATACGGTTTCATTACCTATTCAGTTTGTTCTCTGCTCTTATATTTTAACCATTAAGGACTGGTGCAGTAGTGTCTGTGTTGGAAACCAACCATACAAACCTTCGAAATATGTCCACTTAAACTATAGGATAGTTAATTTATCCCTTAACTACCCCCATTTGTGAGGGTCGGGTTTTTTGTTTTTTTCCCATGCAAATCAATGGGAAATGTATGTTCCCACATAACTTCTGTACGCCTGGAGATATTTCAATAATACCTGGTACACATATTCCTTATATGTCAAATAAAAATATATGACAGTTAAATTAACCCTTACCTACACCCTTATATAAAAGATGGGTATATTTATATTACTATGATTTTCCTCCCCAAAAGGTTAAGATAGGAAGACCGGGCAACGCCGGGTATTCAGCTAGTAGTGTGATAAAAATAAAGAAAAAACACTTTGATCAAGGTTTGATCTAAGTCAGTGCCATGGTTTCTGTTTAAGTCAGTTTATCTTGGGTAGCATTTTTTTTTTTTTAATTAGTATCAGTGTCAGTGTGTTTTACATATGACAAAAAAAAGCAAAATGCACACTATTTTTTCTGGGCTGTACTATAGGTAAAAAACATCCAACAACACATATGTGGTATTGCTCCGATCGTCAGGAGCAGGAGAATTTATTTTGGTTGTTGTTTCTTTGGTGGTAGGTTGTGGTAGTAACAAGACAAATACAGCTAAATGAAAAATATATATATATATATACATTTTTTTACTCTTTTGGGGCAGTTTCTTTTTAAAAATAGAAAAGAAAAGCAGGAGATATCCATAACCATGTACTATCAAATGAAAGCCCACTTTGTTCCGAAAAAAAAACAAGGTATAATCCATATGGATGTACAAAGTAGTTGTGATGATATTACTAACACATATCAAAGTTGCAAAACTGTGCTTAGGCATTAAGATTTGTTTTACCCTAAAGCCTCGTACACACGATCGGATTTTCTGACAACAAATGTGTGATGGAAGGGTTTTGTCGGAAAATCCTACAGTTTGTAAGCTCCATTGGACAATTGTTGCCGGAATTTCCGACAACAAATGTTTTTTAGCATGCTTTAAAACTGTCCGACAACAAATGTGTCTTGTTGGATTATCTGACCGCGTGTACACAAGTCCGTCTGAAAAAAAATCAAAGTACAAACACGCATGCTCCGAACCAATGCTAGCCATAAGACAATATTAGCAGAAGTTGCCCAAAGTGTGGCGCTAAAGAGCATAAAAACCACGTTGTTTTGTGCATGTTGGCTGAAAAAGTTCTGCCGTCTGTATGCAGAACAAGTTCACTGCCAACGCCCTTGGCACAAAATCCCACTGCTTTGTCCGATGGAAATCTGATCGTGTGTACGAGGCTTTAGACATGAAGGGGTTAAGATATCAGCAACGGTAGCTTCCAAACTAACGTTTATAGCAAAATCTGCATTGTGCTGCTTTGTTAATGCTTTTGTTCCATAAAAGAGAAGGTTGATTTCACGCACTCACTGCACACTTCCGTTCCTCCACCCAGGATTAAATTGACTGCAGTCCTCGATGATGTTTAATGATATGCAAATGAATTCTCACAGTGCACATGTGTTTATTTTAATCTACTCCGACATGCATCTTAGGTAATGCCTGCTGTGTGATGCAGCTTTAAGGCACAGTTTGGTTTAACTTAGAAGTGTTTGATCAGCAGACCTGCCTGGCACCCATAGAACACTTAGAATTGACAAAATCATCTAACTGGCTGCAGCTAAGTAGCCAGAAGTTTTCTGCAGTGATGACTACTCCTCTTCTGCAATCGCTATACTTAACAGCATTATCCATATGCCAGCGTTTAGACAAACATGCTGAACACAGCACGCTAGATCCTGAAAATTCAACATCTGTACTCCATACACGTTTTATTACTGAATGGCTGCTGTCACGGTATGTGGGTGTCTAGCGAGTAAGCTTCCGTTCATTGCATTGCCCGCAATATTCAGCACCTGTGGCTGAACTCTTCTGTCAGCACTAAAGCAAAGATTCCTGCCAGTACTGCACAGCCATCTGCACCATTTCCCTGCTGCATCCATCCACTATTTGGAGCTGTCAGTCAGTATACTGTCTATGGCCCAGATTCTCAAAGACTTACGACGGCGTATCTCCAGATACGCCGTCGTAAGTCCGAATGGCCGCCGTCGTATCTATGCGCCTGATTCATAGAATCAGTTACGCATAGATTTGGCCAAATACGAGCGGCGTAAGTCTCCTACGCCGTCGTATCTTGGGGTGCATATTTACGCTGGCCGCTAGGTGGCGCTTCCGTTGATTTCCGCGTCTAATATGTAAATGAGCAAGATACGCCGATTCACAAACGTACGTACGCCCGTCGCAATTAGTTACGCCGTTTACGTAATACATATGCCGGCGTAAAGATAAAGCAGGTCTCTACGCGGCGCAGCCCATGCAAGGTATGGACGTCGGAACAAGCGTATCTTTTTACGTCGTTTACGTAAGTCGTACGTGAATGGGGCTGTGCGTAGGTTACGTTCACGTCACAGGCATTGAGCCGGCGTATCTTTGGGCGTAAATACGACGCGATACTGAGCATGCGCCGTTCGTTCGGCCATGCATCTACATGGGGTCACGCTTAATTTAAATACAACACGCCCACGACCATGCCTACTTTGGCTTACGCCGGACGATTTACGATACGCCGCCGTAACTTAGGACGCAAGTGCTTTGTGAATACAAAGTAGCGGCGGCGTAGCGTAAATAAGATACGCTACGCCCGCACAACGTAAAGCCGCCCTATGTGAATCTAGACCTATGTTCCCAAACAATGACTAAAGAAGTTGTATTGTAGTAAAGGTACCAAAGCAAGGTAACTGATGAGAATGTACAATGTATATGTAAAGCGCTGCATAAATGGATGGCGCTATACTTGTACCTGAAATAATAATAATAACAAGGTAAAAAGCAACCAACAATGCACATGAGGCTGGATGCAAAAACACCCTAGTATACAGGAATATACACCAATCAGCCATAACTATTTGACCACTGACACGTAAATTGAATAACATTAAATATCTTGCTACAGTGGCATCTTAAAGTCAGTGAGATATACAGTATTAGGCAGCAAGTAAGCATGTTGTTCCTGAAGTCGATGTGTTGAAAGCAGAAAAAAAATCAGCATTGCAGTTTGTTGTGAATAGGGCTGCACAACTGCAGACTGGTCAGGGTGCCCATGCTGACCCATGTCCACAGCCAAAATCACCTACAATGAGCATGTGGGCAACTGAAGAGGGTGGTCTGGTCTGATGAATCACATTTTCTTTTACATCAAGTAGATTGACAGGTGTGTGTACATTGCTTACCTGGGGAAGAGATAGCACAAATATGCCAAAATAAAGAAGGCTAGCCAGTGGATGCAGTATGATGCTTTGGGCAATGTTTCGCTGCGAAAAACTTGGGTCCTGACATTCATGTGACATACTTGACATCTGCCACCTACATTGTTGATGACCAAGTATACACGGTCTATGAAACCGTATTCCCTGATGTCAGTTAGCTAGATTCAGGTACATTTTCGTAACTTTGCGGCAGCGTAGCTTAAGGCATTTAAGCTACACCGCCGTAAGTTAGCTAGGCAAGTACATGATTCACAATGTACTTACCTGCTAAGTTACGGCGGCGTAGCCTAAATCGGCGGGCGTAAGGGCGCCTAATTCAAATGTGTGTTAGGGGGGCGTGTTGTATGCTACATTTCCCAGTGTGCATTGCGGTTAAGTACGCCGCACGGGCCTATTGATTTTGACGTGGACGTAAACGACGTAAATCCCGATTCACGGACGACTTACGCAAACAACGTAAAAAATTCGAATTTCGACGCGGGAACGGTGGCCATACTTGACATTACTATTCCAATTGGGCCTTGCTCTAACTTTACGCGGCCTATCTCTTACGTAAACGGCGTAAAAGTACTGCGTCGGCCGGGCGTACGTTTGTGAATCGGCGTATCTCCTCATTTACATATCCTACGCCGACCGCAATGGAAGCGCCACCTAGCGGCCATCAAAAATATTGCAATCTAAGATAGGACGGCGCAAGCCGTCGTATCTTAGATATGTTTAAGCGTATCACTGTTTGAGCATACGCTTAAACATAAGTCGGCGTAGATTCTGAGTTAGGTCGACTTATCTACTGATAAGTCGGCCTAACTCTTACTGAATCTACCCAAGTGTCTTCTATCAGCAGGATGATGCACCCTGCTACACTGCAAAAATGGTTCAAGAATAATTTGAGGAACACAGCAATGAGGACTTGGCCTTCAAATTTCAATTCATCAACCATTAAGGCTTCATCTTGCAACTTACAGGACTTAAAAGGGTCTAGTGGCATCCATGCTGCAATAGGTTGGGGCTGTTTTGGCAGCAAAAGAGTCTGTTTTCATGATAAAAGGGGGGTCAAACTCAATATTAGGTAGATGGCCATAAAGTTATGGGTGATCGGTGTCAGTGCTCAAGTCCTGCGGGAACGCGTGGGAAAGGAGTTCCTGCACTTTTTTCACAGCAGGAACGCAGTTCCCTTTGCAGGACTAGAGCAGCCGAGAGCAGCCGAGCCGCCCGAGCCAATCCTTTACTAAGCGGCGATGCCCAGCTCGAGTCACTGTCAGGGGCAGGCGAACCTTAGTAATCCTTTATGTTACTGGCCGCCAGTGTTGTAACTAACGGCGTTTAAATAAACGCCGTTAGGTAACGATGGGCCTCCTCAGGGTAACGAGTAATCTATCAGATTACTTTTGCCCTCTCGGCAACGCCGTTCCCATTATTCCCATATATTTTTATTGTGACTGCGACATTATGGAGGACACATCGGACACTTTTGACAATATTTTGGGACCATTGTCATTTATACAGCGATCAATGCTATAAAAATGCACTGATTACTGTGTAAATGCCACTGGCAGGGAAGAGGTTAAACACTAGGGGAGCGATGAAGGGGTTAAGTGTGTCTTAGGGAGTGATTCTAACTGTGGGGGGGCTAGGCTACAATTGATACGACAGGGAGCAGTAGGGAAATGCCTTTTTTACATAGGTATCTATTTATGCAACGGGGAGATGCCTAACATGTCACGCTTCAAAATTGCACACGCTCGTGGAACGATGCCAAACTTTGGTACCTAAAAATCCCCATAGGGACGCTTGAATTTTTTTTACTGGTTACATGTTTTGAGTTACAGAGGAGGTCTAGGGCTAAAATTATTGCTCTCGCTCTAACGTTCGTGGCGACGCCTTACATATGTGGTTTGAACACCGTTTTCATATGTGGGCGGGACTTACGTATGCGTTCGCTTCTGCGTGCAAGCACGCGGGGCAAAAAAAATTCTATTGTTAATTTGACTTTTTTATTTTACTTTGACACTTTAAAAAAAAAAAAAAATATCACTTTTATTCCTATTACAAGGAATGTAAACATCCCTTGTAATAGGAATATGACATGACAGGACCTATTTGCAGTGAGATATGGGGTCAATAAGACCCCACATCTCACCACTAGGCTGAGAAGCCGAAAAAAAAAAAAAACATTACCGGTTCACAACCAAAGCGGCGCCGTTTTTTTGAATGCAGAGGACGGGCGTGACGTCATAACATCTGGTCTGCCGGAAATCTCTATGATCAGCATCCAGGGCCAGTGGATCCTGTCACCGACTCACCGATTGTACAGGTGAGTCGGTAGAAGCGCCGGAAGGCGGCGGGAGGGGGGCATGCCCTTTCGCTACCCGTAGGAACGATCAAGCGATGGAAAAGCTGCTATGATCTTTCCTATGGTGTAGGGAATCGCCAGCTGAAAATGCCGATATCTGAATGATGCCTGTAGCTGCAGGCATCATTCAGATATAGCCTCACAAAGCCCTACAAAGCCCAGGACGTCATATGGGTCTCAAGTAGTTAATGTGGCTTAAACTTCATCAAGAACTAGTTCTGACTAGCTCAGTAGATTATTTAGGAAAAGTGTTGGATTAAAGGGGTTGTAAAGGTAAAAGTTTTTTCACCTTAATGCATTCTATGCATTAAGGTGAAAAAACTTCCGACTATACCCCCCCCCCCCCCGGCCCCCCGATATACTTACCTGACCCCTTGAAAGTCCCGTGCTTGGCCCCGACACTCTCTTCGCCTCTCAGCCTGGCCGTTGATTGGCTAGAGCTGATGGATTGAAAGCAGCGCAGCCATTGGCTGGCGCTGCTGTCAATCACATCCAATGACGCTGCCTAGGGGCAGGGCCGAGTGATACAGTGAGCGTGCCCGCAAGTACTCCACACAATGCGAGGGAGCTCACATAAATGTGTGGAGTTCTTGCGAGGAGGACCAGAGACAGCCGCCGAGAGACCCCAGAAGACGTGGATCGGGCCCACTCTGTGCAAAACGAGCTGCACAGTGGAGGTAAGTATAAAAAAAAAAAAAAAAAATTCTTTACAAACCCTTTAATTCCTAAATGTACAAAATATAACTGGATACTAATATTTATAGGTGATAACATCAGGTATAGTAGATCCAGGGAACATCAAATTGCCTCCTTGGTGATTAGAAAGGATTGTTTTTTCCTCCTGCTGGAGCAAATTGGATGATGCTTTATGTGTTTGTTTTATTTCCTTTCTGTGGATCACTCGTGAGAATAGGATTGTGTATATGGAGATTTTCCATTTGTTTTCGTTTTTTTATTTTTATTTGTTGAATTGGATGGTATTTAAATATTTTACATTTCCTGCTATCTTGTAAGAAATTTAGCTCCACAATTAACTCATGTGCAACACTTTCTCGCCTTTGATTAATACAAACAGATTGGTCATATTTCAGCAATCTTAATAAACATCACTATGATGTGGGATGAAGTTCTGGCAGTAAGAAAATCTTAACTAAAACTGAGATTGCAGAAGTAGAAGAGTTACCATGTAATAAGAGCAGAGCCAGGGTTATTATAATTCAGTATGAGAGATAGTGGAGTACCTAAATTGCCCAAGATGCTGGATTTACAGAAAACTGTCAACATAAAATATTTTTTAGAATTATGTTGACTAAGCAAACCGTGGAGATTTCTAAAGTAGACAAATACACAAAATTCTACAAAATATATACCCGTGTCCCAATGCATTGACTGTGTGTTGGATAATGTTTTTATTTATAGTGGTCTTTAAATTCTGTAATGAACAGTTACCGTAACTAACTTAGCTCAAGTATAGCTTGATTGATACTTCTGTGTGAAAGAAACAAATATATATTGTTAGTTCTTTAAAACAAATCTAATATTAGAGGACCAGGTATGTGTAGGAGGTACCCTATCCAATTATACATGAAATCCATTTGTAATGTGTAAATAATATAGTCAGAAGATTGATGGGATTGATTGATGGAATTTGACTTCCCTAAAGCCTCTAGAACATGACAGTAATTTAGCTCCTTTCGGAATATAAATATTAAATAAAAGGTATGAAGACATAAATCTTCTGCTAGATTGGAAATTGTAAATCAGAAGTATTAGATCCAGTAACCTTGTTGATGAGAGATCTCCAATAAAAGTTTACCTTTTTTTTTTTAATAAATAAATGCACATCTTTTTGCAGGTAAAAAACATGAGCCTGTAAAACATTGCACCAGTGATCAGCAGATAGCAGGTGCCAAGTAGGACTCCTGCAGACTTGTCTGTGTATCTGTCAGTAGCGGTTCGTCCATAGAGGGCGCTGGAGCGCCGCCCCCTCTGGCTCTCGCACAGCCACTGAAATACATAGATTCATGCATTGCATGAATCTATGTATTTTCACCATTGCCGCCCACTATTCAGATGGCCGGATGCTGAGCGTCGGCCATCTGAATAACGGCAGCTGGTTGGCTGTGTGGAAGTGCCTATCAGAGCCAGCGGCTGAAGCGTCATCAAGGGCGGGAGAAGACATCGAGGGACGGTAGAAGCATGGCTGACCCCAGAAAGGTAAGTGCCAGGCAGGGGGGGGGGGGCATTTTACAGGTCACAGTGGCAGCATTTTACTGGGCACAGTGGTGACAATTGCGGGGCACAGTGGCTACAATTGCTGGGCACAACGGTAACAATTGATGGCACATTCAGGTCACAATGGCAGCATTTTACTGGGCACAGTGGCGAGAATTGCGGGGCACAGTGGCTACAATGCTGGGCACAGTGGTAACAATTGATGGGCACAGTGGTAACAATTGATGGCACAGTGGTAACAATTGATGGGCACAGCAGGAAACAATTGATGGCACAGACAGGTCACAGTGGCAGCATTTTACTGGACACAGTGGCGACAATTGCGGGGCACAGTGGCTACAATTGATGGGCACAGTGGTAACAATTGATGGCATGGCATAGTGGTGACAATTAATGGCACAGTGGCTGTGTTTGATGGCATGGCACAGTGACTGTGTTTGATGGCATGGCACAGTGGTGACAATTGATGGCACAGTGGCTGCGTTTGATGGCATGGCACAGTGGTGACAATTGATGGCACAGTGGCTGTGTTTGATGGCATGGCACAGTGACTGCATTTGATGGCATGGCACAGTCCTTGTGTTTGATGGCGTGGCACAGTGGCTGCGTTTGATGGCATGGCACAGTGGTGACAATTGATGGCACAGTGACTGCATTTGATGGGCACAGTGAGGATGCAATTGTTTTTTGTTTGTTTTTTCATTTGCGCCCCCCCAAAAAATTTGAGCACCAGCCGCCACTGGTATCTGTCTGCTTGTGTCTCATAAGGGAAGACAGATACACATTGACAGGAGGAGACAATAAACTACCAGAGCGCTCAATGGTGCCACAGTAGTTCATTGGGAACTACTGTACAAGCCGACAGCCATAAAGTAGTTCTCCCATTCACAGAACACTGTGAATAGATGACGTGGCCGAACAGGTGGATCCCCGCAAGGCCATGATTTCTTTCGATTGTGCAGGGAAAAGATCCCTCGCTTGCTGTCAAAACGGGAGGTTGGGGAGGAACCGGTGCAGGTGAACTTATCCTTTAAAAGTCCCTGCCCTTAAAGGAGAAGTATGGCCAAAGCGGTTTTGCTTTTGTTTTTGCAAAATAAGTACATTAACCACTTCAGCCCCGAATCATTTGGCTGCCAAATGACCTGGCCACTTTTTGCGATTCGGCACTGCGTCGCTTTAACTGACAATTGCGTGGTCGTGCGACGTGGCTCCCAAACAAAATGTACATCCTTTTTCTCCGCAAATAGAGCTTTCTTTTGGTGGTATTTTATCACCTCTGCAGTTTTTATTTTTTGCGCTATAAACAAAAGTAGAGCAACAATTTTGAAAAGCAATATTTTTTTTACTTTTTGCTATAATAAATATCCCTAAAAAAATCGCAATAATTGATTGGTTTGCGCAAAAGTTATAGCGTCTACAAAATAGGGGATAGTTTTATGGCATTTTTATTAATAATTTTGTTTTTTAACTAGTAATGGTGGCGATCATCGATTTTTATCATGACTGCGACATTATGGCAGACACATCGGACACTTTTTGCACTATTTTGGGACCATTCACATTTATACAGCGATCAGTGCTATAAAAATGCACTGGTTACTGTGTAAATGTGACTGGCAGTAAAGGGGTTAATCACTAGGGGGCTAGGAAATGGTTACGTGTGTCCTAGGGAGTGGTTCTAACTGTTAGGAGGCGTGGCTACGAGTGACACGTCACTGATCACTGCTCCCTATGAGAGGGAGCGGACGATCAGTGACATGTCTCTAGGCAGAACGAGGAGATGCTGTGTTTACACTGGCATCTCCCGGTTCTTCAGCTCTGTGACCCCAATCATGGGACACCGGCACACATCGAGTCCGCGGGCACAGTCACATAGCTCGCTGCAGGCGCACACGCACGGCGGCAAATTTAGACTGACGTAAATATACGTTGATTTGCCATTCTAACAATGTATCCTTAACTGGTTAATGCTATATTGATACATAAGGGGAGCTAGAATTTAGAAAAACAAGGTGAACTTAGCCTTTAGTGATCTAAAACCTAAGCTGTGATCAAAATAACTATAAAGTGAGTATATAGTTAAGTAAAAAGTGCATAAAAATTTCCTTAAAGTGAATGTTATACTAAATATTTTTTTTTTTTATGTTTGTTTAGATATTTTTTTAAATCGTAGTTTGTATCATTTTCATGTACTTACTCCATCTAAAATATCCAATTTATCCTGCCATTTACCTTGTGTCCTTGTTCTAAATTGATCACACAGAAGATAGAACATGTCAAGATAGATATTGATTGTCCAAGAAAATGATAGGAGGTGTGAAAATGTGATTTATTAACATAATCCAATCACCATGATGCACGAATGACTTGAGTGAGTGTAAAAACTGAAAATTGTATACTCACCTTTCCGTAATTTTCCTTTCTTGGTGCATCGTCATGGCAGCATATGGGTTGTGACTCTGTCCCCACAACCTGATAGGACTGGTTAACTATAATACCGCGTACACACGATCAAATTTCCGACAGGAAAAGTTCGATGTGAGCTTTTAGTTGGAAATTCTGACTGTGTGTAGGCCCCATCAGACTTTTTCTGTCGGAATTTCCAACAGCAAAAAATTGAGAGCTGGTTCTCAATTTTTCCGACAAGAAAAGTTCTTGTCGGAAATTCCAATCATCTGTATGCAATTCCGACGCGCAAAAAAACATGCATGCTCGCAATCAATTCGACGCATGCCCGGAATCATTTAACTTCATTTTTCTCGGCTCGTTGTAATGTTGTACTTTACCACGTTCTTGGACGGAATTTTGTGTGACCGTGTGTATGCAACACAAAATTGAGCCAAAATTCAGTCGGAAAAAAATCCACGGTTTTCTTGTCGGAGTTTCCGATCGTGTGTACGCAGCATAAATCAAAGACAGACCGAGCCCACAGCATTCTCTGTAACACTCACCATTTGGGTGGGCATCTGTATGCTGCCATGAAGATGCACCAGGAAAGTAAAATGACGGAAAGGTGAGTATACAATTTTGTGTTTTCCTAATGCATCATGGCAGCATAGACATGGGAACTAACTCGCCATACGGGAGGATGCAAGAATTTTTTTGGAATCATCAGTAGTGCCAATATGCACCATGAATTTTCCAAATTTTACTGTCGCCAGCCGGGCTCCCATAACACAGAGAAAAGAAGTAAAAAGCATATGGAAAGCAAAAGGAAACACTGTCACTTACGTGAAAGCTTGTTTAAAGCTTTCTTGAGAAGCCAGCACCACCAGAATGGGGCTCCAACCATATAGCTCATTTAGAGACTGTACAGGAAAAACTTCCACCCAGGAGAGGCTGAAATATGCCCCCCAGACCACCAGAATGGGGCTCCAACCATATAGGCTCATTTAGAGACTGTACGGGAAGGACTTCCACCCAGGAGAGGCTAAAATATGCCCCCCAGACCACCAGAATGGGGCTCCAACCATATAGGCTCATTTAGAGACTGTACGGGAAGGACTTCCACCCAGGAGAGGCTGAACCTGGCTGGGGCGACAAACGGTAGGGGATACCTCGCGATTCCATTCCTGATCAGGTGAGGAAAAAAAAAAGAATGCTGTGGGTCGGGTCTGTCTTTGATTTATAGTGAACAAGTCCTGTCAGGTTGTGGGGGCGGAGTTACAACCCATGTGTATGCTGCCCTGACGCACCAGGAAATTTACTTTACCATTACAAAACAGGTTCAGTTGAATGTGACTAACTACTGCTACATTAAGCCCTGTATAAACAATAATCTTTACAGTCATCTAAGAAAAAAAAAAAATCACAACATACCAATACCATAAAACTTTCACATTTATTAGAGTAAGTTACATTGTAGATATATAAAAATGCAATGTCATTTAAATTCTGATCTACAACCACTAAGGGTTTAGTAACACTTTAAGTGTATAATATTTTGTTGTGCAAAATAACCATACATTTACTGCTAAATATGCAAAGCATTTAATAGCAATAGCATCTAATTTACTGGATTAATATGCTGTTTTAAAATATCAATACAGCCTTGTTATAAGATTGCATGGATGAAAGCGTTAGGATTTTGATAATCTTTATGTAGTCTTTAAATATTTACATAATACCAATTGTCCCTTATTAACACTGATGTCACTGATTTATTATTTCCAATAATATCATGTTGTGCTATTCCCCAACCATCTTCTGTCTGGAGTCTCCACATAATTCAAAATAACTACTGAGTTTCTATAGGAATCCAATTCAGACTTGATGATATTAAAGTGGTTTTAAAGTCAGAATGCATTATTTGCATTAAGATAAAAAGCCTTCTGTGTCCAGCGATGTGCCCCATGTGCCCCGATGTGCCCTGTGCCCTGATGTACCATGCGCCCTGATGTGCCATGTGCCCTGATGTGCCATGTGCCATATGCCCTGTTGTGCCATATACACTGATGTGCCCTGTGACCTGATGTGCCATGTGCCTTGATGTGCCCTGATGTATGTGCCCTGTGCCCCGATGTCCTGTGCCCTGATGTATATGCTCTGTGTCCTGATGTACTGTGCCCTGATGTCCCGATGTGCTGTGCCCTGATGTGCTGTGTCCTGATGTCCTGTACCCTGATGTGATGTGCCCTGATGGTCTGTGTCCTGTTCCCTGATGTACCCTTTGCCCCGATGTGCTGTGCCCTGATATGCTGTGTCCTGATGTCCGTACAGGACATCAGGACACAGCATATCAGGGCACAATACATCAGG
The DNA here is from genome assembly GCF_905171775.1 of Rana temporaria. Taxonomy (NCBI): domain Eukaryota; kingdom Metazoa; phylum Chordata; class Amphibia; order Anura; family Ranidae; genus Rana; species Rana temporaria. Next base: position 172,318,673 of record NC_053489.1, read on the forward strand.
GCAAAGGGCACATCAGGGCACAGTACATCAGGGAACAGGACACAGACCATCAGGGCACATGTGCTTGATGTGCTGTGCCCTGATGTACCCGGATGTCCCGATGTGCTGTGTCCTTATGTCGTGTATCCTGATGTGATGTGCCCTGATGGTCTGTGTCCTGTTCCCTGATGTACTGTGCCCAGGGGCGGACTGACCATTCGGCTCTCTGGCACTGCCCGAGGGCCCCATGCCACCAGGGGGCCCTATCAGGGTTGCCAGCCTCAGCAAAACCAGGGAAAGTATGTAAAAATCTTGTTTTTTTTTACATCTGTCCCTGAAATGTGCCTTACCGACATCCTTTTGGTCTAAAAATCCCAAGATTATAGCTGCCCCGCCTTTCCAGTACCTTCTCAGTGTGTGTGTGTGTGTGTGTATATAATGTGTGTGTATATTGTGTGTCTGTATACTGGGTGTGTGTGTATATACAGTACTGTGTGGCCACATAATCTATTGCCTGGGGGCCCCATAATCTCCTATTGCCCGGGGGCCCATAATCTTCTATTGCCCGGGGGCCCCATGGGTTGTCAGTCCGCCCCTGACTGTGCCCCGATGTGCTGTGCACTGATATGCTGTGTCCTGATGTCCTGTACCATGATGTGCTGTGCCCTGATGGTCTGTGTCCTGTGTTGTTGTTTACAATCACTTAAGGTGCCTTACAGCTTTCCACTTGCTGACCGCCGCATGCCAATAGACGTTGGCAGAATGGCAGCGGTGGGCAAATGTGCATACCTGTACATCCCCTTTAATTTGAGGGCCAGTGGGTGCGCGCACGCCCATTGCGTACAGTGTGACCGTGCCCGCCGGTGTCCCACGATTGTGGCACAGAGAGGCAGAACGGGGAGATGCCTATGTAAACAAGGCCTTTCCCTGTTCTGCCTAGCAACATGACAGGGATCTACTGCTCCCTGTTATCGGGAGCAGTGATCTCTGTCATGTTGTTGTTAGACCATTCCCCCTACAATTAGAATCACTCCCTAGGACACACTTAACACCTTGATCGTCCCATTGTGTTTAACCCCTTCCCTGCCAGTGTCATTTACACAGTAATCAGTGCATTTTTATAGCACTGATTGCTATATAAACGACAATGGTCCCAAAATAATGTCAAAAGTGTCCGATCTGTCCGCCGCAATGTCGCAGTTACAATAAAAATTGCAGATCGCTGCCATTACTAATAAAAAAAATGAATAATAAAAATGCCATAAATCTATCCCCTATTTTGTAGACGCTATAACTTTTGCGCAAACTAATCAATATACAGTACTCTTATTGCGATTTTTTTTACCAAGAATATGTAGAAGAATACGTATCGGCCTAAACTGAGGAAAAAACATTTTATTTATATCTTTTTGGGGAATATTTATTATAGCAAAAAGTTAAAAATATTGGCCCAGATTCAGGTAGATTTGCCCTTTAGTTACACCTGTGAAGGGCAGCTGATTTGCTCTGCGCTGGGGCAAATTGGAAAGATTGCCACCTGATTCAGGATTCCTTTTGTCTGCTAATTTGCTCCTTTGTAAGGCAAAAATCAGGGCGTAAGGCAGCGCAAGTGAAAGTGGGTGTGCCCTATGCAAATGATCTTTTTTCCACTCAGCAGTGGTTTGCGCCTATTTTCAGGGCAAATTTTGCCCACCTGCTTGCACTGATCAATTAAATAGGGGCAGACCTGCGCAGGTCCTGTGCAAAATTACATCCTGCTTGTTCCACCCCCCCCCCCCCCCTGAGCAAGGTAATTTTGCCCTTTTTTCTGAGATGGCACCTCCTAATAAGAAAAAAAAAAGAAAAGCAAATTTTGTCTCCGCTGAGATGGATATACTGCTTGCGGCACTGACGCGCCATACTGCCGTTCTTTTTGGTTCAGAGCGGAAGAATACCACCGTAGCCCAAAGGAGGGTAATATACAGTAGGTGAACCCGATTTTGTGTCAATCTCGCTCTCTTTCTCGGCGAGATTGAGCACCTACGAGCCCCATCGCGGGAGCCAGCGCCGAGCTGGCTTGCCGCGATGGAGACAGAGCCGTCATAGAAGCGACGGGAGATCCGACTTGGATTCCCGCCAATTCTACACGTGTGCGGCGTTTGTTATGAATCCTGAGGGGGAAGTCCCCGCCGGATTTTAAATAAAAATCCGGCATGGGTCCCCCCCTCAGGAGCATACCGGGCCCTTAGGTCTGTTATGGGTTGTAAGGAGAGCCCCCCTACGCCGAAAAAACCGGCGTAGGGGGTCCCCCTACGATCCATACCAGACCCGTATCCAAAGCACGCTACCCAGCCAGCCAGGAAGGGAGTGGGGATGAGCGAGCGCCCCCCCCCCTCCTGAGCCGTACCAGGCTGCATGCCCTCAACATGGGGGGGTTGGGTGCTCTGGGGCAGGGGGGCGCACTGCGGCCCCCCCACCTCAGAGCACCCTGTCCCCATGTTGATGAGGACAGGGCCCCTTCCCGACAACCCTGGCCGTTGGTTGTCGGGGTATGCGGGCGGGAGGCTTATCGGAATCTGGGAGCCCCCTTTAATAAGGGGGCCCCCAGATACCGGCCCCCCACCCTAAGTGAATGAGTATGGGGTACATCGTACCCCTACCCATTCACCTGCAAGAAAAGTGGTAAAAACACAAATAAACCACACAGTGTATTAAAATATTTTATTAGTCTGCTCCGGAGGCCGCCCCCTGTCTTCTTTATTAGCTCTTTTACCAGGGGGGGCTTCTTCTTTGACGTCTTCGGGTGGGTGGGGGCCGCCGTCTGGTTCTCTTCCACCGCCGGGGGGGGTGGCTTTTAAAAAAGCCCCCACCCCCCCGGCGGGTTTCCTCCGGCGTCTTCGGCGGGGCTCTTCTTCTTCCGCTATCCCGACGGGTCTTCTCCGCTATCCGGGGGGTCTCGCCGCTCTCCGCTGTTGACTCGTCGCACCCCGGTTCTTCGTCTCGCAGTCCGGTCCCTTCTTCCGTGCTGTACGTCTTCTTCCGCGCTGTGACGTCATGTTCTTCACTTCTCTTCTTCTCCCGATGTTGACTCGCCGGTCCTCCTCGCTGAAATGACGGATGCGCGCCTTGCATCGGACCTATATAGGCCTCACAGTCCCATCATGCTCTGTACCTACCCATGTGATACCTACCCACGTGGTAGGTATCACATGGGTAGGTACAGAGCATGATGGGACTGTGAGGCCTATATAGGTCCGATGCAAGGCGCGCATCCGTCATTTCAGCGAGGAGGACCGGCGAGTCAACATCGGGAGAAGAAGAGAAGTGAAGAACATGACGTCACAGCGCGGAAGAAGACGTACAGCACGGAAGAAGGGACCGGACTGCGAGACGAAGAACCGGGGTGCGACGAGTCAACAGCGGAGAGCGGCGAGACCCCCCGGATAGCGGAGAAGACCCGTCGGGATAGCGGAAGAAGAAGAGCCCCGCCGAAGACGCCGGAGGAAACCCGCCGGGGGGGTGGGGGCTTTTTTAAAAGCCACCCCCCCCGGCGGTGGAAGAGAACCAGACGGCGGCCCCCACCCACCCGAAGACGTCAAAGAAGAAGCCCCCCCTGGTAAAAGAGCTAATAAAGAAGACAGGGGGCGGCCTCCGGAGCAGACTAATAAAATATTTTAATACACTGTGTGGTTTATTTGTGTTTTTACCACTTTTCTTGCAGGTGAATGGGTAGGGGTACGATGTACCCCATACTCATTCACTTAGGGTGGGGGGCCGGTATCTGGGGGCCCCCTTATTAAAGGGGGCTCCCGGATTCCGATAAGCCTCCCGCCCGCATACCCCGACGACCAACGGCCAGGGTTGTCGGGAAGGGGCCCTGTCCTCATCAACATGGGGACAGGGTGCTCTGAGGTGGGGGGGCCACAGTGCGCCCCCCTGCCCCAGAGCACCCAACCCCCCCATGTTGAGGGCATGCAGCCTGGTACGGCTCAGGAGGGGGGGGGGCGCTCGCTCGTCCCCACTCCCTTCCTGGCTGGCCGGGTAGCGTGCTTTGGATACGGGTCTGGTATGGATCGTAGGGGGACCCCCTACGCCGGTTTTTTCGGCGTAGGGGGGCTCTCCTTACAACCCATAACAGACCTAAGGGCCCGGTATGCTCCTGAGGGGGGGACCCATGCCGGATTTTTATTTAAAATCCGGCGGGGACTTCCCCCTCAGGATTCATAACAAACGCCGCACACGTGTAGAATTGGCGGGAATCCAAGTCGGATCTCCCGTCGCTTCTATGACGCGCTTGCTGGGATGTGCTGTCACTATTCCAGTGAGTGCAAGATGTCGGCGAGATCTCGGCACCATGTCGCCGAGTATCAGCGCGACGCTGTCGTGCTAAAAGCACAATATCACAAACACCTACTGTATGAGGCTATTACATTGGACATAAATGCCCTGGGCATTGAGGAGAGGTCCTGGGAGGACATCCAAAAAAATTTTACTGACATGCGTCGTCGAGTCAGGGACAAAATTGTCCTAATCGCAAAGCATAGCAGGGGCACGGGAGGAGGACCAGCCTGCTCTTTACGATTAAATCCAGAGGAGGAGGTTATCGCACAGAGTTTAGCGCTGGGGCAGGTGGAGGGACTCCCAGGTTATGACTCCACTGTTGGGGACTTGGGGACTGGTAAGTTTTTTTTCTCATATTTGCTGTGTATCATGGGAGGGGGTAGAAGGGAACATATGAGGGGGTAGAAGGGAAGATGTAAAAAGTTTTTATTTCTCATATTTGCTGTGTATCATGGGAGGGGGTAGACGGGAACACGTGATAAGTGTGTTGCTCCAGCAACATATTTTTTTTGTGTCATCCACAGATGTTGATGATGAGGCTGGGCCATCGTCGGCTGTAGGGTGACCCACGCCATCCCCAGAACATCATGGGGTCCAGTCAGGCCCCCTGCAGATACTGGGCATGTTGGTGGAGGAGGATATCGCCCATAGTCCATCTAGAGAGGAGGAAGTGGTGGAGGAGTCCATTATCCTCAACCTGGATGAATCTGTGTACCTCCAGGAGGATCCCACCATCCCTGACCTCCCCACCACCCCCCGACCATAACGTCATCCCCCTCCAGGGCAAGCCCCTCCAGTGTCCCCACCTCCAGTGTCCCCCCCTCCAGTGTCCCTCCCTCCAGTGTGGCCCACTCCCCTTCTTCTCCCTCAGTTCGTGCCCCAGCCTCTCCTCCAAGGAAGGCTCTATGTAAAACGAGGGGTGTACCCTCCAGCCTCCGTGAAGGTCTGCAGGATGAGCAGGCCCGGCAGACCCGCCATATAGGGGCCATGGTGGGAGACTTGAGGCGGGTGGCAGACAGCCTGGCATCCTCCTCCTCCTCTCTGCAGCAGGCCCTCACCCTGCATGCTGACCGGGGGATAAGAGATACTGAGAGCTTGGAGGAAGTCAGTGCCAACTGTGGAGCCATGGTCACCTGCATGGTCGAGCAGCAGGGCGCCATCGCTTTGCTAACAGCGGAGGTGAGCAGGTTGGCAGGTGTGGTGGAGGCCAACACTGCTGCTGTGCGGGAGGAGGGGAGATTAACCCGGCGGCAGCAGAGGACCAATACCACCCGGCAGCTGCGGATGTTGGCCCAAACCAACAGCGTGCTCAGATTAGGAGCTTTTCTATATTTAGTTTATGCTCAAAGTTTTTTTTTTTTGTTTGTTTTTAGTCCCTACACACGGTGAGGAGTGCTGTAGTTGCTCTCCAGCTGACCTGTGGCCATCTGTTGCTAACTTGCCCCTGCTTTTATAAAGTGCAAATTTGCCCCGGCCAAACAGCTTGCGCGCTTTGGGCGCAAAATGCGCCTCACACGCGCAAGTTTATGAATCAGTGGCAGTTCCTCATTTGCATATTTGCTGAGGGAAAACCATGAGAGCGCAAGTTGCTCCCTGAGCAAAATTGCCCCTTAATTGCGCCGGGGCAGAGAAACTGCCTCTGTGCAAAAATGCCATATTTCAGGCTTAGCTTGCTTTCTGGGTCACCCGCAAATTTGCCTGGGCGCAAATCCGTACTTGCGTGGCGCAAATCGCACTTGCTCCCGCGCAAGTCCTATCTGAATCTGGGCCATTGTTTTTTTTTCAAAATTGTTGCCCTTTATAGCGCAAAAAATAAAAACCGCAGAGGTGATCAAATACCACCAAAAGAAAGCTCTATTTGTGGGGAAAACTACCACACAATTGTTAAAGTGACGCAGTGGCGTATCGCAAAAAGTGCTCTGGTCAGAAAGGGGGTCAATTCTTCCAGGGCTGAAGGGGTTAAGAGAATATACAGAACCAGAACAAATACTTCATAGACATAGAAACACTTCGTTAGTGAGGCAAAACTCTGCTACCATCATCCAATCACGTGCAAGTAAAAATGCTGTATTTTTGGCCTTGCACATGATTGGGTATTCTTTGCAGTGAATTGTCACCACATTCTCTAAGCTAGAGGAAAATTCCCTTTCAAAGTGAAAATTCCTTTGCAAAAAACAGCCTATTTTTCTTTAGTAATAAACAACCAATGTTTCCTGCGTAGCCTACATGTAAGTTCTTTCTTGTATGCAGTGGGCAAACCAGAATCTTATATGCATTCTCTACCATGTAGTAGTAAAGGGACAGATGGTGGGACCATTTTCAATGCACTCCCACTAATTCTGAATTGAAGTGATTTATTTCAAATGTCGCAATTATATTTCTTTGCTATGGATGTCAGGAAAATTCATCACTGATTTAAATCAAGGTCTTTTTTCATTTATAGATATACCCAGAATAATCAACACAATTATGAAGATATGCTGACATCGCAGATGAATCTGTAAGATGAGAAGGAAGTTTCAAATTAATCCACAGTCATAAACCGTGTACATCATCAGCTAAACCTACCATGCAACATCCCATGGGTAAACAGCATGTGCGTTGTAAATTATCGACAGTCTAAAATTATATGAGCAGTATTCCCACTCCTAGGCAATGTGTTTGTTGTTTCTTGCCTAAAAGCTAGCATTACAAACATGACTTTTGTGTGATCAAACTTAGGCTTCATGAATTTTATATGCATCATATTATATGCATATATCATATACTTAAGTCATAAATTTAAGTCCTGCTAGATCACTTATTGCTGGCCCCTTTTGCAGGTATAGCTATAAATTCCAGTAAAACACTGTCTCACCCTGCTATGCACATGCTCAGTTGCTCTCCATTCTTGGCATTGTTCCAAATATCAGAGCCACTAGAGGCTGATCTGCTAACAGCCTAAAGATTTACTGCTGCTCAGGGGCTTTGGGTTTAAGCGAAATGCTGGAGACAATTTACAGCACACACTAATTTTGGCAGCATAATTATCAAGTTGTTATGGGTAATGTTTCGCGTTAAGAAGATCTATCATTATACTTTTTTACAGTTCCGGTCCCTATGGGACATAGTACATGTAAGTACTGTATGTTGTCTCATGTTTATAAGTGCTTTCTAACCCTAGTTATGAGATCCGACCTGTCCCCCTCTCCTCCTGCCATGGCTTATAAGACAATAGCTACAAAGGAGATAGAAACTTCATAACTGGAGCTTGCCTTGGTTGTGAGTACTTTTCCGAAACAAGCGGAATACAGAGGCTAAAAGAGGCTAAAGCCTCATACACATGATCGGATTTTCAGTGGACAAAGCGTAGGACTTTTGTCCGAAGGGCGTTGGCCAGGAACTTGTCTTGAATACAAACGTCGGACAATTTGAGAGCATGACCATCCAACATTTGTTGTCGGAAATTCCAACAACAATTGTCCGATGGAGCATACAGACGGTCGGATTATCCGTCAAAACAATTGATAATTGTTGTCGGAATATCCGATATTGTGTACGGGCCTTAAGAGTGCAAGCTCCTTAAGGGTAGGGACTGATGTGAATGTACATGTAAAGCGCTGTGTAAATTGACGGTGTTATATATGTACCATAAATATTAATTGTTTTGTGGTATATTTGTTGTGTTAGGTATGTACCCCAGCTATGGTTACTGTAAATAAGGAATGCTACACTATCCTACAAATGACAAATATATCAAGAATGATTTTTTTTTTACGTTGGCCAAATAGGATTTTTTACCTAGTTATGAAGCCAAGCAATTTGGATAGACTAGGCAAAGAGCTTAGCCTATAACCCTAGTTACTGCTATCTGTACTGACCAAACCTGTACAACTGAGCCAAGCAGCAGGATCAGTATCTGTATAGCAAGCCAATACCAAAACAACATCAAAGCATTCAGCCAGGCTTGCTCACAGCAAGGAACAGCTGTAATGCAATTCTGAAATACATTTTTAATAACAGATATCCATATTTGCACCCGAGCATGAAATGTGTTGTTATTATGTTATACGTATTTTTTTTAATAATATTAATATTTGTATTATTATTATGCCTTTTGGATTAGTATAGCCATTATTTCCCCCACCGTTTTGCTTGTTATGTTGATTGAAAGTGGTAAATCATTGAAATGGGTTGCTGATTTTGTTGGCCTTTTAATTCCATGTGATAGTTTTCTACAGTTGTGAACATTTTCCACAACTGTCACATTATTGGCCATCATGGGTACATTTCTTTGTAAGACTAGGTATGGAATATTAGATTTCAAGCATCCTTGGTTGCAGAAACGTACTTGATTAGCTGCCTCTGTATTATGTCTGCATTATGTTAGTGGTAAAGGAATTTGTATAAATTAAAAAAATATATTTAAAATTTTAAAACTGAAGTCCACTATAAGCAAATATTGTCTAAATACAAGAGGTGCGAGTATTCTTACTTACATTTTGGTGTGCTTTGGTGTGCTTTGTCTAGGCTCCTGACATCATCAAGACCAGAGCAGGATTTATTGTCTTGCTATGAACATGAGGATGCAGAGGGACAGTCACCGCCGGATCCTGGGGGATTGCGGCCTGTCAGGGGAGAATCGTATAAAATGTTTCTCCTCCACCTTAGACTTTGTTTTCGTTTTTTTCCTGCTGGGCTTTATTATTTAATCCAAAATACGCAATGATTATGTGATGCCAAAAATAAACCAGATACAAACTCTACAACACAGTGCAGAGTTTAAAGTGACCCTTCCCTTTGCCCATGTAAAAGTGTCACTTTACTGCATGGGTGCCCAACCTTTTGAAGAGCGAGGGCCACTTAAGTAACTTGGTAACCAGACGCGGGCCACAGTGAGCGGAGCGGTTGATGTCATGTCCGTTCCCACTATACTCTTTTTTTTTTAGTGGATCAGATTGGAGGTAGGACACAAGTTAGTTTATGTCTGCCGCTACTTAGAGGTGAATGGAGGGTCCAATTGGTCAGGCTGTCGGACTGACCATGTGAAAGGGGCCCAAGGCTGCTTTCACACTGATGCGCTGCAGTTTCCCGCACCACGGGTGCAATGCAGTGTACCTCTGGATTTCCTGCACTTTACAATAGACTTCTATTATATTCTGCAGGTTTGGGGCACTTTCAGAAAGCTCACCAAACTCGCAGGTAATAACAGAAGTCTATGGCTCAGTGCAGGTAACCCGCAAGTAAACTGCTCTGCACCTGCGGATCAGTTTGAAAGCAGCCCAGTAACCACTGCAGAACAGATATAAACTGACCTTTAATAACAGTGTTCTATTCTATTCCATCCCCGAGCAGGAGGTCGCGGGCCACATCAGAGGGCTCCCCGGGCCACTGGTTGGGCACCCCTGCTTTACTGCTACCCTCCCGAGAACCACATAATCCATCCTGTAGGGACTGGTGTAAGAAAGCCCTATTTAAGCTCCAAACTGTTATAGATTTGGATTGTTCTGTATACAGGGCTATGGATTCCAGGTATAGGTGAGCATGAGGCTACCCCCCACCCCTTTTTCATATGACAGAAATGGGCCAATCACAAGGAACCTGCACTGTCACATGGGAAAGGGGGAGCAAGTAACATGCTCACCCTGGAAACGTTGGGTATTCCACTTTGCTTCCTATGGCTGAACAGAGTCATGTAGGAGCAAAAGAAATATGAATATATACTGCAGTGAAGGAAGGATAAATGAGGAAAAGGTGGGTTAAGTGACTCTTTTGCTTTGCCATGCATAGGCAAAGGAAAGGGTCAATTTAAGTGAACCACCTGTCCATATTGTGACAAATCCTGACAGACCAGGCATTTATTGATATTGATGGAAATGCCTCCTTACAGAATCGTATTTGCAACAAACTCACCCAGAGTATAAGAGAAATGAATAATTCAAGTTTTTGATCTTACTCTAAGCAAAGCAATTGATATTGCAAGAACCCATGAGGCTGCTCAGGCACAATTAAAACTCATGGCTCAGTGAGATAAGTGTATGAAATAGGGAAGGTTCCAACTCCTCACTGACAGGCGCAATTAGATACAGACAAAACAAAAACCATGGCAGTTCACCCATGTGGCAAAGAGCTGTTCTGCAAAGCTGTTCTTCACAAATGGAAACAAAAGCGAACACTAGGCTAAAGCATGTCTTCCCACAGATGTGTAGGATATTGATGCAGCTTCTAAAATTGATTCCTTTGACGTCATTTGGAATTGTAACTAAGTGAAAAATCTACCTTTGCAAATGTAATCAACAAAGATCAGCCGGCTCACATTATACACAGAAATTGCATTAGGAAAAAAAGGAAAGCACGTAAAATTCAAACTAAACCCAGGTGCACAAATGAATGTGATACCGTTGAATACATTTCAATAGAAAGAACCATTTCTACAAAACACCAATGCATGGGCACTGGCAAAAAAAAAAAAACAATCAGTGAATTTCAAAATCAGGTTAGTCCTGAAGCCAATGAAACCTCTTAAATTAAAAGCATGTACCGAATGGTTACAAATTAGGCCAAAAATTCTTTGTACACTTGTTTAATTCTTGCAGCATTATTTTGGACAAAATTAAATGTAACTTATAGTGTTGAGAACCAGGTGGCCCTTAACATGTCCCTGTATAATGTTATATTGTTATTGTTAAATTGTTCCTTTTTGGTTCAGGGAGGTGCTTGACTACAGTACATTTTTCTGTAGGAGGCCTAACATAGGGTTTGATGTAGCAGCATGTTTAATGTGTCCTGACTGCCTTCAAACTCAAAAATATGACATTATTATTATTATTATTGCTATTATACAGGATTTATATAGCGCCAACAGTTGGAGTCCTTGCCCCCTGCCCTGCTCCATGCACCAGTGAGTACTGGGAGGAACAGAGTAGAGAACAGTGCTTTATAAAGGGAGACAGAACATTTACAATACAAGAGGGTTAGGAAGGCCCTGCTTCTAAGAGCGTATGCTCTAATAGCTAAGACATGTCTAAGCAACCTGAAAACACATTAATCGCCAACACTCAACTAATGGTCCTAAAATCATGAAAATAAAATGTTTTATGTGCATCATCATCCTGCTTGATGATGGGCTTTTACAAAAAAATATTTGCTGTTGATGGAGGTGCAACTAGGATTTTCTATATGGGACGCAATACAACTCTATAAATGAATCATGCTTTATAGTAGCATAATATGCCCAATTCAGTAGGTCTACCTCTAATTTTGGTAGACAGTAAATATTCAGTTATAATTATTCCTGTATGATAAGCACTCATCCAGCTTGCTCTTAATTACCCAGGATGAGTGCTGATCATACAAGAATAATTATGAGTATTTACTGTCTACCAAAATTAGAGGTAGACTTACTGAAGTTGGGCATATTATGCTACTATAATTAATTTAAGGAGCTGTATTACATCCCATATAGAAAATTCCTAGCTGCACCTCCATCAACAGCAAATATGTTTAGCAAAAGCCCATCATAAAATAGTGTAGAGAAAAGAAGTATTAACTTTGGTTGCATTATGGAGAGGACCTCCTAAAATGGTGCCTTAATGTGTAAGTAAATTGAAAATTCAAAAGTTATGTATAAAAAACACAGTGGGGTTGATTTAAGAAAACTGGAGAGGGCAACATCTGGTGCAGCTGTGCATGGTAGCCAATAAGGATCTACCTTTAGCTTGTTAAATTAAGTTTGGACAACAAAAACCTGGAAGCTGATTAGTTTCTATGCAGAGCTGCACCAGTATTGGCAATCTCCAGTTTTAGTAAATCGAACCCCGCTAAAAGAAAAAAAATCAACCAAAATCTTTCTTGCTAGTCTTATGCCACGTACAAATGACCATTTTTCGGGTTGTAAAAATTGACATTTGGTCTAGAAAAAACTAGGTTTTTTTTCAACCCGATCATTAAAACGGCCTTGCCTACACACAATCATGAAAAAAAATGCTCTAGCAAAGCGCAGTGACGTACATCACGTACGACGGCACTATAAAGGGGAAGTTCCATTCGCATGGCGCCACCCTTGGGGCTGCTTTTGCTGATTTTGTGTTAGTAAAAGATGATTTGCGCTCTTCAGTCTGTTACAGCGTGATGAATGTGCTATCTACATTACGAATGCTAGTTTGACCAGAACAACATTAAAAACGACGTGAAAAATTTGAGCATGTTCGAAATTTTTAATGCCCATTTTTTACATCGTGAAAAATGCTCTGGAGCCCACACACGATCGTTTTTAATGACATAAAAAAAAAACGTAATTTTTTCAAACCCGAAAAATGGTCGTGTGTATGCGGCATTAGTTCCACTTAAAATAAAATGTTTCATGATGTAAAGCTGTGCTTCAGGTTATTCAAGAGGGGCAGAATTAAAAGTTTTGATTGTCATGGGAATAAGATGAGGAAGTGAAAATGGTGAATTTTTTTAAAGAACAAAAACACAATTTTCATCATGGATCAACCTTCCAGAAAGCTGTGTAGGTGTTTGGAATTCAAAAAACCTTTTTCAAGATCTCAACTAAACAAAAAGTTAAATATTGAATTCAAGTGAGGTTATGATTCTGCACACTACAAACATGCAGACAGTAAATATAGCATAGTACAAACCCCCATACGTAGATTGTTATTCCAATTGTATTATAATTTTATAATTATAATTAGAATATTGTTTTTATTTTATCAAACTTATGCAGTCCATGCAACCTCTCCAACTATCCTTACCCTCTATCTGATCACTACCTTATTAGTTTCACTCTCTCCCTCTCTTCCACCTCCCTCTCCACCTTATTAGTTTCACTCTCTCCCTCTCTTCCACCTCCCTCTCTTCTCCCTCCGAATGCCTAACAGTTACCCGTAGAAACCTATATCATCTCAAATTTTCTCTTCTCTACTCTGCTACCGACCACCTCTATGACACCGACCTAGCCACTTCTATCTACAACACTTCACTTCTAGTCTCACTGGACACACTAGCCCCCCTCACTACACAGAATCAGGCCCCGTCCCCTTCAATCTTGGCAGACACATGACGCTAAAGGTCTGAAAAAACACAGCCGTGTTCTTCAGTGCCTGTGGCCCAAGATGAAGTCTCAGAAAGATTTCAACCAGTATAAATCTGCCCTCCAAAAATACAATTCCTGCCTCCTCACTGCCAAGCAGACCTATTTTATCTCTCTCATTAACACCTTATCATCCCATCCCCATCAACTCTTCTCTACCTTGAACTCTCTACTTCGTCCTCCACTGCCTCCACCCACCAACTCACTTACTGCCCAGGAGATCGCCAATCACTTCAAAAAGAAGATTGATACAATTGGCGAGGAGATCATTACTGTTCAGATACCTTCCATGCTTTACACTTCATGCCCACAGGTACAATCATTACTTCCCTCTTTCAACCCCACCACTATAGACGAGGTTGCTAAAATACTTGCCAACGTGCATCTTATCACCTCCCCTTTGGATCCTGTTCCCTCTCAAATGCTACGTTCACCCTCTGGCTCTATTCTACACTCACTAACTCACATCTTCAATCTCTCCCTCTCTTCTGGCATCTTCCCCATCTCTCTAAAACATGCACTTGTCAGCCCCATACTTAAAAAACCCTCACTGGTCCCATCCAATCTTAACAACCTATGCCCCATCTCCTTGTTCCCATTTTTTATCCAAACTCCTTGAATGTCTGGTCTACAACCAATTGAGCGACCACCTTGCTGATAATAGCCTTCTTAATCTCCTTCAGTCTGGATTTCATCCTCAACACTCCACAGAAACTGCTGTCCTAAAACTAACAAACGATCCACTAATGTCCAAAACCAATGGACACTATTCTGTACTCCTACTCCTGAACCTATTTGCTGCCTTTGATACGGTTACCATCCCCTCCTCCTCAAAAAACTCCACTCCTTTGGTCTTTGTAACTGTACTCTTCGCTGGTTCTCTTCCTACTTATCCATACATTACTTACAATTCTACTTCCTCCTCTCCTCTTCCTTTCTCTGCTGGGGTCCCCCAAGGTTCTGTTCTTGGACCTCTCCTATTTTCAATCTACACCTTTTCCCTGGGTCAGCTGATAGCCTCCCATGGCTTCCAATACCACCTCTACGCTGAAAACACCTAAATCTATTTCTCTAACCCTCAGCTCACTCCTTAAGTCTCCTCACGAATCACTAATTTACTATCAGATATATCAGGCTGGATGTCCCACCACTTCCTCAAAATCAGTCTATTCAAAACAGAACTTATACGTTTTTCCTCCTCTGTGTGCCTCTTCCCCTGATCTCTCGGTCAAAATCAATGGCACAACTAAAAAGGCCATCCCCGCACGCCAAGGTCCTATGTGTAGTCCTGGACTCTGAACTCTTCTTTAAGCCCCACGTCCAATCACTGTCCAAATCCTGCCACCTCAACCTCTGCAGCATCTCCAAAATACACCGATTTCTAACCAATGACACAACAAATCTCTTAATTTACTCCCTGGTCATCTCTTGCCTTGACTACTGCAACTCCCTCCTCATTGGCTTACCTCTAAATTACTGTATCCCCCTTCAATCCATCATGAATGCTGCAGCAAGACTCATCCACCCACCAATCGCTCTGTGTCTGCTACTCCTCTCTGTCAAGTTCTCCACTGGCTTCCGCTCACCCAACAAATTAAATTCAAAATATTAATAACTACTTGCAAAGCCATCCACAACTCTGCCCCCAGCTACATTACTGACCTAGTCTCAAAATACCAACTTAATCGTTCTCTACTTTCTTCTCAAGATCTCCTGCTCTCTAGCTCCCTAATCACCTCCTCCCATGCTCGCCTCCAGGAATTTTCCAAAGCCTCTCCAATTCTATGGAACTCCTTACCCCAATCTGTTTGATTATCGCCAACTCTATTTCCTTTTAGACGATCCCTGAAAACCCTCCTCTTCAAAAAAGCCTATCCTACCCACACCTAACAACTGTATTTAAATTTTCTCCATCTGATCATCCCCCCACAGCTATTACCTTTTGTTCCACTTGACCCTCCCTTCTAGATTGTAAGCTCTAATGGGCAGGGCCCTCTGATTATTCCTATATTGAATTGTATTGTAACTGTACTGTCTGCCCCATGTTGTAAAGTGCTGTGCAAACTGTTGGTGCTATATAAATCCTGTATAATAATAATATTAATAATAATAAAAATGTCACAATCTGTCCAACTGTTTTAGTAATCAAAATAGACACCACATAAATGTGTATGGAAAGAGTATAATAAAGTACCTTAAAATAATAGCCATGCAATTGAATTCAAAGAAAAAAAAGATACATTTCTGGGGCTCACAGGCTTGAAGTAATAAAGGAGAAGGAGAGGGGAGAGAAAAGAGAGGAGAGAGAAGAGAGAGAAAAGAGAGGAGAGAGAAGAGAGAGGAAAGAGAGAGAGAGAGAGAGAAAGAGAAAAGAGAGAGAGAGAGAGAGAGAGAGAGAGAGAGAGAGAGAGAGAGAGAGAGAGAGAGAGAAACGTGTATTGTGGATCTTATCTTGGTCAAAATATTCTGCATTACCTGCACAGAGCATCAATAATTGAGGCAATGCTGGAAAAAGTCAGAGCAGGCCATTATTCATGCAGAGGATAAGTAATATGCAAAACAGAAAATGTGAAAGACGAGAAGACAAATAATTGAGGCTATGCTTTATAAAATGGTCTATGCTTTACAAAAAAAGTGTTGAATTTAGCCCCAAATGTCCTCCAGAAGACTGAATATATAAGCAATTTTTACAATTTCTTTTTTTTGAGACTTGGTACTGCTCCCTCTAACCCAGCTGTCCTAGGCACTGGCTTACAAATGCCATCATAGTACATATGGCCCTGCTTAAAGGCAGTAGATAAGTAATTCCATAGATGCAATAGGAAATCTCTGCACTGGAACTTATCTTTTAAACAATTTGTGCCCTAACCGTTTTCTCAAGTCTTTGCTGTCATCAACCGCAGGCCCTGCACCCAAACTTATGGCTGGTAGGTAAGTGTGTGGGGCAGATTTGTCTTTATAGTAATAATAACCTCCCAGAAGTTCTAACCGCTACCACCCTTCACTGAAACCAATGTGCTTTGTTGCAGTCGGTGTCCCTACTGGAGAGATTTCCTATAACTTCCCAAAAGGAAGTAAGGACAAGTCTCCCCAATGAAGACACATACCACAATAAAAACCTGCCTTTCCCCCTATTTAGTCCACCACTGAAAGCAAGTTATGTTTGGAGTTGGGCTTTAATAGCATCACAAATTAATACAAATTCATGCCCAAAGTAACAGAACCAAAAACAAGGACATTATACATAATAGAAGAGGTAAACTTACATAAGAATGTTAAAGTAAAACTGAACGCAAAGCTCTTTTTTTCCCACTTTGGATTGAGTAAAGAAGGACTTAAAACCCGTCACATTTATTTTTTTGCCATCTGTTCTATTGAGGAGATTTCCCTTCACTTCATGAACTATAGCTATAACACGAAATGAGAGGAAATCACTGGTAGTCACTAGAACTAGTGTACCCATTGAACGATTTTCCCATTATCCCTGTTCTGGTGACCTCTCAAAATGTGGGATTTTCTTTAATATTCACTGTTGGTGATATTAGTTACCAAGATGAATAGAAAGGGTGAAGCCTCTACTCTAATGGGGACACAGACAGCAATAAAAAAAAACCTTACAAGTGTTGTAATCCCTAATCTAAAATAAAAAAATAAATACAAATGTGCCTACAGTCATACTTTAAATGATATTATAACACTGTAGACTTTACAGACAGTATGTAACTATTATTATACAATATCAAATGCAGATTGTTCAGATGACAAGTTTCGTTCTTGAAAAAAAAAGTTAAGCCTTTAATTGGGTGTTTTTATAGTATGCTCAGATGTGAGTATCCATTGGATATACACTGCGTCCATCAATGGATGTTGCAATAAAAGGAGTGAGGGCTGGGCAGAACCAAACACTGTAGTAGAGGTTAAAGTTAATTCAATAATAAACCCAAAACGAAAAACTTGATACATTGTCGCTTACCAATATTTAGATTTGATGGCTGCATTCATTTTCCTTTTTTTCACCTGGTGATCTGGACAGTAACACACCTCCTGTATTTAAGTGTCCTCATTCTGGATGTATGAGCACAAGGGGACACCTTAAGACAGCACCATTGTCAGTCTGGTGGGGAGGGGAGTGTTATATGTACTAGTAGATTTAAATACACTAACAATTTTTTTTCTTTTTTTGGGGTAATGGTTTTACATTAAAAAAAATAGGGCTGTTACTGATTAAAATTTTCGATTAATCATTTTTTTTTTAATCGATTAATTGACTAATTTTGATTAATTATAACGCACATACAGATCCAAATACTTTTAGCTGATCTCCTTGCATTGCAACTCTGCATTAGTCAGTGGTAAATGTGGTATACACTATATACAATCACCCAACACTAATTTGTTTCCACAATCCATAACTTAACTTCACAGTTCACACAAATACATTTTAAATTCAAACTGTAGCACTGATATAAGTAATTTGTTCTTATTAAACTTTAAGAAAAACATAGAAAGTTAGTTTAACTTTAAATATAAAACATATCTAGTATATTGAGTGTCAGTCACTTTATAGTAGGCAAGTAGGTATCACTTTAGCCAGTCACACAGACATACCAGAGTGTTTTATATTTTCTGGAAGCAGACATGATCGCATTTTATTGACAATATACCCTGAAGAACTGAACAGTCTATTACACAGAACAGATGTTGCAGATACACAAAGAATTGTCTGCACAAAACTGTTAGGCCCGGTACACACGAGCAAACATGTACGATGAAAGCGGTCCGTCGGACCGTTTTCACCGTACATGCCTGCCAGAGGGCTTCTGTACGATGGTTGTACTAACCATCGTACAGAAGTCCGCGCGTAAACACTACGCGGGGCGTGTCCACGTCGTCGCCGCAACGATGACGCGGCGATGACGCGGCAACGTGGGCGGGCCTGCCATTTAAAGGCTTCCACGCATGCGTCGAAGTCATTCGACGCATGCGAGGGACGGCGGGCGCTCGGACATGTACGGTAGGTCTGTACTGACGACCGTACATGTCCGAGCGGGCAGGATTCCAGCAGACGGTTTTAAAACACGTCCAGGAATATTTGTCTGCTGGGAAAAGGCCCGGCGGGCAAATGTTTGCTGGAATTCGGCCCGCTCGCGCCTACACACGACCGAACATGTATGCTGAAACTGGCCCGCGGACCAGTTTCAGCATACATGTTTGGTCGTGTGTACGGGGCCTTAAGGACAGGAAAACGATGGTTATTTTTGCCCCCTTCCCCTGATGGAGCCTGATGCATCCTCCTGCTCCACAGATGCAAAGGTACCTCAATTCAATGGTTTGCTCGCATCCAGCAGGGTAAGTCTCACTGTCCAGGCTGTCCGGTGACGTCAAGAATTTTGATCGATCAAAAAAAATTAAAGATTAATCGAGGAATTAATCTTTAAATTTCCCCAGCCCTAAAAAAAGATCATTGTAAGCACCCCTGCCACTATTTAAATTTAAAAAGGAAGCTTTGGTATAATGTCAAGCCTCCCTCAGAAATATGCTTTGCAATAATGTGTGGTTTACTGCAACAGTAACACAAGACACACTGTGCAGTCCAACCCAGTGTTATTCATTTAGAGTGACACCCAAGTGGACAAGTACAGTAAGGTGCCAACAGGAATACACTGCATTCTCTACATTAAGGTAAAAAAAACTTTCAAAAGTTTCTCTCCCCCATCCCCCCTTAAACACTTACCTGAGCCTGATCTCGATCCAGCACTGTTCCGGTCTGCAGCAGCTCTTCTTCCTCATGTCCTCTGACAGGAGACTCAGCAGCAGCAGGATCCCTTGGCCAAGCCAAGCCATTCCTATGCATCTAAAGACCAACACAGCCCAGCTCAGAATGGAGTCTGCATGTCTGCCACCATAGCAAGAGGTTTGCTATGGGGGCAGACAGAGAACATGAAGAGCAGACATCGTCTTTGGGGGACCCCAGAAGAGGAGGTTCGGGGCAACTCTGTGCAAAACCATTGCATAGAGAAGGCAAGTATGTCATGTTGGTCATTTAAAAAATAATAATCTTTACAATCACTTTAATGTAACATAAGTTACTTGTGTGCAGTAGCACGCTGCAGTTGAATGGCTTATTCTGAAGGGGGCATTAACATTGTAAACTGCACTGCTGGTTATGTGATGTGTGGACTATGAAGACTCATGAGGGGGTTTCCCAAAATGGCAGGCAGTATGTGCTTTCCATGTGTGATAAACTTCCAGCTTATTAAATCTTACTTGCTAGATCATATGTTTGAATCTTATCAGATATCAGCATCAAGCACAGGCAGTCTCCCATCACTAATAAATTATCTGCAGCTCTCTTCAATAGATTATGTGACATGTAGCAGTCTCAAATACGTTATTGATATGCGACTTCTTGTGCTGGGAACTGATTGAGGGTATCTGCAAAGATCACTGGAGATTAGAAGAGATCATCAGCACAGTCATTAAATCCGGGGGCCAACTCTAGTCTTTTGGATAAGCAAAGTTGTGCCAATACCTGGCGTCTGCACAGTAGCAGTAGGAAGGTTACAACAATATGTGGTCCCTGCAGTAGATGTGTGTTGCAATGGGACATGGTCTTCTATTTTCTGCCCGTGTAATCTGACACCATGTTTCTCTAGCACCCTGCAGGTACTAGTGTCTGTAAATTGTGCATTTCTTTTTTGGTAGGCAGGCAGACCCAGGTGGGCTGGCTTTGCTGGGTCCCCCCTCAGCAGTCAGGGACTGACTGACAGGGAAGAGAGCCACTGCTTGGCAGTATTGTGGGAGCCCTGACCAATACCAAGCTGAGGGCTTGATAGGGCAAGCATCACATAAATAATATTAATGTGAGAGGGAATCAAATGGAGAGATGAAGATGGAGTGCTGAGCCAGGAAGGGGCCCCTGGGTGGAGGTGGGGGTGATGCCTCTGGCTGGATGTGTGGTTGAGGTGACCACTGCTGTTTCTGGTGCCACAGTCAGGACTGGCTGTTGGCATTCCTAAGGCTGGTGATGAGCAGCCACACCAGTGAGCTGTACTGTGAGAAACCACCCCCTTAGAAACAAGGATCAGAGAAAGTGGGGCATCTGTTCATTTGAACCCCTATAGCCTGAAGAGGGGATAGAAGCAGCCAGGCACAGGGCCCTGCTAGTTTCCTGAAATCCCAGGAGTTAATGGATTAATGGCATCCTGGACCTCTATGATATCCCATCCAAGATAAAATCCCCCAATAAATATAAAAACAATAATCCTATTGATTGTTTTCTGACTGTGAGTGACTTTTACAAATACTGGTTGCTTGGCTGCCAGGCTGGAATGCCTCCCGCTTAGCAGCATACACAAGGTGAACCTTTTTAAATCCAGCGGCCCTCAAAGGGTATTGCTACATTCCTATCCCCCGAGTTCTATTGTGGCTTGCACAGGCACTGTAATCTCTAGCCTGGCAGTTCACACTACGAACCATCCTCCCCCCACCTACCCTCGGCTGTTGGCCGGATGCATTGCATCTGCAATTACATCTGACAGCACATTGTAAAGGCATCATCACCACAATGCCTTCAACCATTCCTCTCACCACCACTGAACATGCCTGAAACTTCCCCTCCTCTGCGCCTTTACCCTTTCCCCTCTTGCTCTCTCTCTCTCACCATCTTAGCTAACCCCAATCCTTCTTCACCTACACACACACCACACATGCACACCAACCTTCAGTCTCACTTTTGCACCTGATCGCCGTCCTATTCCCCTGCCCCACCTTCACTTTCCACCGCATAAAAGGGCCATCTCTGCAGTGCACTTGTTCCATTAATGCATGCTTTCGCTGTTGCCCCCACTGTACCAATGCATACCTTTGTGATCTCCATTACTGTAGTTACGCACCCTTCCAAATTCAGTCCATTCAACAAACAAGCACATATTTGCTAGCTAGCTCCTAAAATGATATTAACGTGTCAGTTTATAGTTTTATTTGCTCCATTGCAGATTTCTTTCTTACATCAGACTTGTTTTTGCTGTGTGCATTCTATTACACCGACAATTCATTATATTGCATTGTCAGTGTAATGTGAGTAGGTCTTTGCTTTCAGTACAAGCGGCTGTGACACATACTGCAACTGTAATTAACAGACTACTATAAACATTGCCATTGCCCAGAACAGTATACAGAATGTTGCAGAAATTATGTGTAATCAAAGTAACAGAATAGGTTTAACTTCCTACAAGTCCAAGTCAAGAAACTGAGCTAATGATGCAGCTAAAGATACTGCGAAAATGAAAGATGGTAATTTATTCCCACGTTCTGAATTGTGGAAATGCGCTCCAAGATAAAATGTATAGTTTATGTGTTATATACTATGAACACTATATTTAAGCCAAACTGCCAAAAGCTATTTTCATGACAGTGATGCATGGCAGGGTTATAATTGAGTTACTGGTGCATGGAAAGAGGCTTCAGCAATCAAAATGTGCTATGTTGGATACAAGGTAGACATTTGTCCTTAAAGTGGAAAAATAAAAGAAATTGGTTGAAAAGGAAGGATTTTTAATGCAGAGACAATCTTTGTCTCTTCTGCAATTAAGTTACTTACCTGCCTGTCCGCCCCTGTAAAGTCAGCTGCGTACGCTTTAGAAATTTGGCAATGACAAAGCTGACTGCACTCCCACACACATGCAGAAGGAACATCACCCCCATCCGACCAATAAGTAAGGAATGATTAAGAACAATTTTACCAAAAAAAAAAAAGAACCCTGTATCGCTTAGGGAGATTTTCCTTCACTTCATATCCCCTCTTCATTGTCACAAGAACTGGTGTCCGTCCTTTTTTTTTTCGACCATTAAATATTTAGAAATTTCCTTTCACTTTCCGTATTTGAGACAATGGTCTTCAGGCCAGAGAGAGAGTACATCTCCTCAGCAGAAACTCAACCTTTCCATACTTTTCCAAAAATAAGGAAAAAAGGTTTTGTCTTACAAATACTTCACCTTTTACAGAAACAGGCGCATGCAACAAGGATAGTAGTATTCACAGTAGTATAAAATGGTTGTAGACCCTTGCATATACCCACTGAATTGACACTTAGCCTTAGGTGAAACAAATCTTCCTACATCATTTCTACCTATTTATCCGTAAGTCTCTTTTCTATACAGCCATTTAAAGTGCAGAATTTAGAGAGCATTTCTCAGCTCCAATAGACAGGTAGCAGGAATTTGATGTCACACCCTGCGCAACAAAGAGCAGTTGGGTGTGGGGCTGTGGTCATTCTGTTTTAGGCTGGACAGGAAAGTGAAATGCCCACACCAGCACCATTGTCCTGACTGGACATCATATAATGTTGCCCCCCCCCCCCTCAGGTGATCACAGCATGGCGATTAGGGGTGCGGTGTGTTGCCTGGACACACCGCATCTCTGATCACAGTAAAGAGCCTATAACATAGGCGCTTTAACACGTGATCAGCTGTGTCCAATTACAGATGATCACAGTGTAAATAGGAAGTGCTGGTTATCGGCATTCCTCTGCTCACACTGACAGGACGTGAGTAGAAAAGAGTCCAAAAGCACATCTCCTGACAGAGGGGGGTCTGATAATCAGTGCATTGATCATGAGTGCAGCCCCATCAGCAATGCCTGCCAGTGCCTCCCAATGGTGCCCACCAGTGATACCAATCAGTGCCCACCAATAGTGCCAATCAGTGTCCATCATTGATGCCAATTAGTGCCATCATCATGCAGAGCTTATTACTATTGTTCAGATAAAGGGAACACCTAGGTAGCAGTGATCATGATATGATTTCATTTGATGTTAGCTGTAAGCAAAAAACACATACAGGAAAGATAAAAACACTTGACTTCAAGAGAGAAAAATTTCCAAGGATGAGGTCTGCTCTCCAGGACTTAGACTGGGAGGGAATATTGGCATCGATAAACACAGATCAGAAATGGAAATTCTTCAAAAAGACTGTTTGTGACCTCACTGCAAAGTATATTCCCATTGACAATAAGTTTAAAGGGCTAAAAATAAAACCTATGTGGCTCGCGGCCAAAGTTTAAAAAAGCTATAAACAATACAAAAAGAGTGTTTGAAAAATATAAAAATGAAGGAACACTAATATCATTTAAATGTTACAAAGAATATAACAGAATATGTAAAAAGGAAATGAAAGAAATCAAGAATGCAATAATTCAAAACGACTGACAGATTGCAAAAGAAAGTAGGACAAACCCCCAAACAATTCTTCAAATATATTAATAGTAAAAAGGTCAGGTCTGAGCATGTAGGCCCTTTACAAAATAATCTAGAATGGGTGACTGGGGACAAAGAGAAGGCTAATTTATTAAGTACCTTCTTCAGCTCTGTGTATACAAAAGAGCATGGTGGAGCTCATGTCCATAATGGGGGTGGTATTGACATAGTATTGAATAAAGGTGGATAAAGCACCTGGACCTGATGGCATCCATCCACGGATCCTAAAAGAATTGAGCTCTGTAATTTCAAAGCCATTGTATCTAATTTTTAGGGACTCATTAATGACAGGAATAGTACCACTGGATTGGCGCTGGGCCAATGTGATGCCTATATATAAAAAGGGAACAAAGTCTTTTTCAAGTAACTATAGACCTGTTAGTTTAACTTCTGTAGTTGGGAAGATACTGGAGAGATTAATAAAAGACCACATAGATGAGT
Organism: Rana temporaria; assembly: GCF_905171775.1. Lineage (NCBI taxonomy): Eukaryota > Metazoa > Chordata > Amphibia > Anura > Ranidae > Rana > Rana temporaria. Next base: position 172,342,742 of record NC_053489.1, read on the forward strand.
TCTTACTGGAAAAAAAAAAACATTTTAAGCAACAGACAGCATGGATTCATGAAAGACAGAAGTTGTCAGACAAACCTGATTTCTTTTTATGAAGAGGTAAGTAAAACCTGGGACAGAGGGGTGGCAGTGGACATGGTATTCTTGGATTTTGCAAAAGCGTTCGATACAGTTCCGCACACACGGCTCATGTGTAAAGTAAAGTGTACAGGATTGGAAATATCAGTTTGTAAATGGATAGAAAACGGTCTAAAAGACAGAATTCAGAGAGTAGTAGTTAATGATTCTTACTCTGAATGGTGTAAGGTTATCAGTGGTGTACCCCAAGGTTCAGTGTTGGGACCCTTACTTTTTCTCAAATAAAAAAGACAATGAGATCCGCAGTTTGAAGACCGAAATAGGAGTTCTGCTAAATAAATTAGCAGAAAAGTCCAAGGAGCATGATTCTATTTCAGGAGCACATATCCAATCCCTGGAGAAACAAGTGAAAATACTCAAACAAGAAAAAGATCGCTGTACTAAGGATCTCTCTGAAATGTTGGAGCAGCTGAAATCTCAAGGAGTGGAACTTAGAGCGACTCTCGAAAAGCAGAGAAGACTGCAGGAGGAGCTGCATGCACTGGATGAGAAGTGTGAAGGGCTCAGTTTCCAAAATGGTCGTCTGTCTTGCAGTCTTAATGAAAAGGAAGAAGAGACAGAGGCTGCAGTGGAGAAGGTGAGGCTGTTGAGAAAAGACTTGCAGAAAGCTGAAGCCAGTAGAAGAGAGGCCGATTCATTAGCAGAAGATTTGGCCATAGAACTGGAAAGGCAGAGGAAGCTACGAGAGAGGAATGAGGCCCAGGCTGTAGAGGATCTGGAAAGAGTAAAGACACAGCATACTGTTGCTTCACCTGTCATCAGGGGCTCACTTTATGTTTCTGAGATGACCCAGCTGAGATTGAAACTTGAAAGGAGGAGCCAACAATTGGAGAGCGACCTTTGCCAGTTGCGGGAAGAGTTTACACGTCGGGAAACGGAACATGCCAATGAGACAAAAGGGCTCCGTAGAGAACTAGGGGAGAAGGAAGCTGAACTGATATCGCCAAGACATGAGATGGAGGGAATGCAGGAGTCCATCGGAAAAACCAGACATGACAGTGCAAGTGCAAAAGAGGATGAACTTCAGGAAATCAAAAAGACAAATGAACGGGAGAAGAATCAGCTGAAGGAAGAGAACAAGAAACTCAAGGAAGGTGTGAAGAGGATTACTGCCACATCGGAAAGTATGGCTGCCTCTCAAAGAAAACTGGAGGAAGAAATACAGTGATTAGAAGACAAGAAAGAAACATTAGCAAACTGGAAGGCCCATGAGAAGAATTATGCTACCATTGAGAAAGAATGTTTGGCGGTGAAATGGGCTTTGGATTCACTCCGGTACTACCTTGTGGGTAGACAGTTTGAACTGGTGACGGATCATGCCCCATTGAAGTGGATGGCACAGAACAAAGAGACCAATAGGAGAATAAATAGGTGGTTCCTGGTCCTCCAGGAATTTAGTTTTGTGGTAATGCATCGCCCCGGTGCTAAAATGGGGAATGCAGATGGGTTGTCCCGAGTGCATGCCTGCCTGGCAACCTGTGTCCCAACCCTAGGGTTGCAACAAGAGGGGGGGTTATGTGACAGGAAGTCAGGTAAATCTGTGGGTGTTGTCACAGACGGGACATACATTTCTGCCTTGTTTAGAAAATACACCAATTGTTATTAGGCGTCGGCTGCAAAAGTAACCAGAAAAGGTCTAAGGGCGTTGGAAAACTTCAGCTGTTCAGAATGAGGCAATTAAGGCCTCTATAAGAAATGCAGAGGATTACCACTGTTTTGCTGCATCCTGAGGCTTTCTGAGTGAAGGAGAGCAGTAGCTGAAAGTCTTCTGAGGAGGTGACTGATTTTTCTGTGTGATAAAAATCAAAAAGAGACTATTGTTTTTCTTCTGTATGACCAGCAGTGTCTGCCCAGCACTAGGCTGTGCCAGACTCCCTGGATAGGTCCCTGTGTGGTGAAGATAGACGCCCCAATTGGCCAGGGTTTATTTTATGTTTGATTTTCTTTATGCTGTTTGGATGCTTGCACTTGTTTCCAGCAAGATGGAAGAATAAACCAAAATCTTTGTTTTCAACCGTCTTCGACTGCCTGTCTGTATAAATTCAGTATAGTGAACCCATCCAAGGGGTCACACACCCCGCTACCGAGCTAACCCTTTACAACACACACACACAGTATATACAAATACGCAATATATTACTGTTAAGCAAGCATTGTTCTCAATGATCACTGCCTATGACTGTTGTAAAGCATGCAAAATGGATGCCTGTTGAAACATGCAGGAGAATCGATGCATTTTTAATATAATCGGATGTCTTGCTTGGATATATGCATTTTTACATGTCTCTAATTCATCAAACAGCTGGACAGTTCAGCAGCAGCAGTGGGTAAATATCTTTTCATGAATATTTATCATCCTCCTCCTAGGAGGATAGCATTATCCCTGGCATATACTTCGGCACGGCTGGCAGATTTTTTCTTTATGATTATCTATATAGTATGACCATCTCCCATAGTGCAGTAAATATTTAATCTTACAGATGGGGGGGATGGGAGGTTTGTGCAGATGATGGCGATATATTTAAAAAAAACTACATTGAAATGACAACTAAATATAAATGCATAGAAAAATCTATATAATTAATAGCAACATCAAGAGCCAATAGAAGTGGGAATGTTGGCTGTTCTGTTTATAATGTAGAGAAATATGGGATATGAGAATAAGATAAATCTAAAATACACTGGTGATCAACTTATAATAAAAGATGATTATTTGCATTTACCCACCTCATTGATTCATCCTTAATGACTCTCATTTTTTTCTGCACTTCTTGTTTTCCAAATTCAAAGAGCAAACAGTGATCTATCACTAACAAAAACTGTGGGGTGTAATATTTTTTTGCAAAGAGGTAATGCTTCCTGTACATTTGGCTTGAGGGATTTAAAGAGGGCCTGTACTGTGGAAGCTATGCCCAAAACAAGAAAAGCAGAAGCAGGGCCGCTGATAAGGCAGTACAGCCAGCCCTCCTGTCCTCCTGTCCTGGGATCAGGCCCCATAAGTTCAAAAGAGGGGCACGGGCACCAGCCGAGCAGGAGGGCCAGCAGTACTGTCCTATTGCCGACACTTGTGACTTGTGCAGTGCTGCCAGCTTCTACTTTTTTTCTTCCTCTGGCTGCACTGCAATGGGATTAGTTCTAGTATATGCACCCCCTTACCCCTGCTGTCTGTGCCCATTTCTCCAACAGTGTTGCAGTTTTCCCTTGTCTCCTCTCCCACTGGCAGGTGCTGAGGGCACACAGTTGGGTTTTTTCAAGATGGTGAGCAGGGGGGCTCATCATCCTGAATGAATACACCACTCTGAATGAACACAGTGAGCGATTGGTAACGATTGCTCACTGCGGGGGTACAGATATTGCCTTTGTGCCGCTATACACTTGAATGGGTCTTGTTTGATGGGGGGTATAGTTTCTGCCTTGGCTGCCAAGCATAGTATCACGGGCGTTGCATTTGAGCATGATTTCTGTCAGCCACCCTGAGCAGAAGTGTTGCCTGTAGGCAGGCCCGTCGGAACAAGACAGGCAAAGGAGGCAATTGCTTGGGGCCTCGAGCTGGCCAGGGGCCCCAGCATCCAGCGGCACAGGCAGCTGGCTTTTTGTATCTTTAATGGGGATAATAACAACACTGACTGTACTCTGTACACACAACAAAATGCAGCTTCACCGAGCCACCGAGCCGCCGCGTCCTATGCTGCATCCCACGCCGCGCGGTACTGGAGATTCAGTTTGTTGTACCCGGCCGGACTGCAGATTGACAGGAAGTGCACACACTGAGTGCTCTGCCTCTGTGCTCACTTCCTTTCAGTCCGGCCGGCCAGGAACAACAAACTGAATCTCCTGCCGGCTGCCGCGCGGTATGCGGTACTGTAGCCTGTAGGGAGGGGGGTTAAAAGAACAGGGGGGGGACTGCCATTACAAAAATATGTTAGCCGACAGACAGTGATCATAATTAATAACCCCACTTATGTATTATAAACAAAACAATTACGGTACCACCATAGATTTCTTTCCATTATATTTACCTATACCATTTCCATCTTATAGCTTCTATTTTGAATCAGGTCATATTTATTAAAGCTTTTTGCAAAAATGTACAAAGCAGAGAAAAGACTTTGCTTTGTACATTTTTGTAAAAATCTTTAATAAATATGACCTGATTCAAAAAAGAAGCTATAAGATGGAAATGGCATGGTAAAGAAAATGGAAAGATATCTATGGTAATTGTTTTGTATATATTACCGGATTCAAAAAAGCAGCAATAAGACCCCTTTCACACTGGAGCGTATTGCAGGCGCTATAAGATTAAGGGCGGTTTGCAGGCGCTATTTTTAATCTTATAGCGCCTGCAATACGCTCCAGTGTAAAAGGGGTCTTATTGCTTCTTTTTTGAATCAGGTAATATATACAAAACAATTACCATAGATTTCTTTCCATTTTCGTTACCATCCCATTTCCATCTAAGAGTCCTTTCACACTGAGCCGCTCATAGCGTCGGCGGTAAAACTCTTCTATTTTTACTGCCAACGCTATGGGCGGATCTGTTAAAACCGCCCGCAATGCGCTGCTGCAGCAGCGCATTGCCAGCGGTGTAGCTGCGCTGTCCCATTGATTTCAATGGGCAGCAGCGGTGAAGGAGTGGTAAATACACCGCTCCTTCTCCGCTCCAAAGATGTGGCTAGCAGGACTTTTTTTTTACACTTTTTTTACCGTCCTGCTGGCGCAATTCTCCAGTGTGAAAGCCCAAGGGCTTTCACACTGGAGACAATTGAGCAGCTTCTTAAAAATAGCGCCTGCAAACCGCCCTTAAGAAGCTGCTCAATTGTCTCCAGTGTGAAAGCCCTCGGGCTCCCACTGGAGCATTGCGCCAGCAGGACGGTAAAAAAGTCCTGCTAGCCGCATTTTTGGAGCGGAGAAGGGGCGGTGTATTTACCGCTCCTTCACCGCTGCTGCCCATTGAAATCAATGTCCTCAACATGGGGAGGATGTCCTTATGTTGATGGGGACAAGGGCCTCATCCCCACAACCCTTGCCCAGTGGTTGTGGGGGTCTGCGGGCGGGGGGCTTATCAGAATCTGGAAGACCCCTTTAACAAAGCGGACCCCCAGATCCTGCCCCCCCTATGTGAATTGGTAATGGGGTACACTGTACCTCTACCATTTCACGAAGGAAGTGTAAATAGTTTAAAAAAAACACACAGACACCGTAGAAAAAAATCCTTTATTAATAAAAAAAAATCAAAAAATCCAGCAATGTGAATCCACTCTTGGCCCGGCCCCCCGCTCCAATGTTGTCTTCTATCCAGCGATGGATGATCTATCCAGCGATGGATGATCTCTCCAGCGACGGGTGATCAGCAGTCCGGTCCAGCGATGAGAAGATCCATCCGTCCAGAGCGCAGCAGGCAGCTCCTCTCTCCGCTGGACACAGCCCAGCGGAATGACGCGCTGGAGCTGTGACATTTCTTATATAGGGGAAGCGGCCACCCGTCACGTGACCCCGCCCCTCTGACGCACCCTCGTACGTCACTGGGAAAGACCAGGCAATGTTCGAGTCGAACATGAGTTCGACTCGAACTCGAAGCTCATCCCTACCAGTTACCCTGCGCGAGAAGAGAGAGCAGCAGGGACTGGTCTTCATCACAGGAAGCTCCTACACAGAGGAGTTTTACACAGGATTATTACACAGATCTGGAAAAATACATATACCACACAGAGATTCAAGAAAGAATACAAATGACTCTTGTATTTAGACAATATATATATATATATATATATATATATATATATATATATATATATATATATATATATATATATATATATATATATATATATATATATATATATACACACACATAGTAACTCTTAATAAATCAGTATCAGGTACTGGTGGCATATTACCAGCAACTATCAGAGAGGGAAAAGAAGTAAAAACAAATTCAGGAACAGCCACACAGGCTTATTATAACAAATTATCAGTCACATAATTTGCATTCTACTCGAACAATTAAAAACAACTTGAATGAATTCACCTTCCCGATGCTTACCGGTCGCGGGCCACAATGAGCAGGTGGATGGCATATCCGTGTCTGCTCTGCTATACTTTTTTTTTTGCGGATCGGATTGGAGGTAGGACACAAGTTGGTTAATGTCTGCCACTACTTAGAGGTGAATGGAAGGTTCAATTGGTTGGACTGTCGGACTGATCGTGTGAAAGGGGCCCAAGGTGGGTGCAAGGTAGTGTACCTTTTGGCTTTCCTGCACTTTGCAATAGACTTCTATTATATTTGCACTTTCTGAAAGCAGCCCATAACCACTGCAAAAAAGATATGCCCATATATACACTGTGATATTAGTAATAAACTGACCTTTAATAATAGTATTCTATTCCATTCCAGAGCAGGAGGTCGCGGGCCACATCAAAGGGCTCTGCGGGCCACTGGTTGGGCACCCCTGCCTTACAGTCATGCAACAAACTGAACATTTCTTATCTTTATATTGTACTAGGTCAGCAACTCAAAGTAGATAAAGCCAAAAGCCATCACCTGGGACCCTCAACAAGGTCCCAGGAGGGCTATCCTTTGATAGGTCAATGCAGGAGCCTACTCACAGTTTATACCCAATTGGGGTGACAGGCTCTACCACTGGCTGAGGTCTATGGCTATAGGTAGCTCGGATAAGAATGTTACATTGTAGAAGACAGTTTACCATTCATTATTCACTATAATGTGATGTAAACTTTGCTTTGTTATTTATTGCTTTACATCTCGGGCTAGATTCAGATAGCTTGCCGTAAGCTTGTGCGGGCGTAGCGTATCTTAGATACGCTACGCCGCCGTAACTTAGTGAGGCTGGGGCTGGATTTACAAAGAACCTGCGCCCTAAGTTACGGCGGCGTAGCTTAAATCTGCCGGCGTAAGCGCGCCAAATTTAAATTCTGAAGAGGTGGTCGTGTTTTATGCAAATAAAACATGACCCCACGTAAATGACGTCTCTAACGAACGGCGCATGCGCCGTCCGTGAACGTATCCCAGTGCGCATGCTCCTAATCACGTCGCAAATAGTCAATGCTTTGACGTGAACGTAATTTACGCAAAGCCCTATTCGCGAACGACTTACGCAAACGACGCAAAATTCAACGCTGTCCCGACGTCCATACTTAACATTGGATACGCCTCATATAGCAGGAGTAACCTTACGCCGGAAAAAGCCTAACGTATACGACGTAAAATAATGCGCCGGGCGGACATACGTTTATGAATCGGCATATCTAGCTCATTTGGATATTCTACGCCGAAATCAATGGAAGCGCCACCTAGCGGCCAGCGTAAATATGCACCCTAAGATACGATGGCGTAGGAGACTTACTCCGCTCGTATCTTAGCCTAATTTAAGCGTATCTGGTTTCCAGAATACGCTTAAATTTACGACGGTGTAGATTCAGAGTTACGACGGCGTATCTACTGATACGCCGGCGTAACTCTCTCTGAATCTAGCCCCTCATGTATAACTTCCTACTTTTTCAATGAAAATCTATGGTGGAAAAAAAAAAGTGGGGTTTAGCAAGAGCAGTCTACATATTTCCTTTAAATGAAGAGTATGAATAAAAAAAGAAGAGAAGCATAATAACATCTACAAGACATTGTGACACTTTCGAGTCCTCACATGGTCTCCAAAGAGTTAACCTATTGACTAGTTTTCTAGGTTTCCAAAGCTCCATGCTTCCTTCTTAATCAATATTCTTTCCCGTAATCTAGCCCCCGACATTGCACTTAGTCTCCAGACATCCCCAGTCACAGTCTGATATAAGGAGAATATTACTTTTGTTCTGCCTCTTGGCAATTCTTGTCTTGCAGCCTGACAGTGTTCCAAGTGCTGCGGCTGGACTGGCAATTACATTTTCAATTTATTGTCAATTAGGATCCTCTGGTTACTTTTTCCCTCTGTGATATAGGTTTCAGCGATTGCTTCTGCTGCTTGGCTTTTATGCCCATCACTTTGAATTAAGATGAGATAAGGACACATTTGGCATAGCTCTGCATCAACTACAAAACTTTTCAAAACCATAAAGAAAATAACCATGTCTAGTTGCACTACAGAAAACAAAACATTGCTGGCTTCTTAGAGGAAACCTGTAATCTCTTCATACTAAGCAAAAGCAGCTTAGTGGCTGCACTGAAACCACCATAAAGTGTCAACTCTCTTCAAAATGTTACCTCCCTGATACACTGCCATCATTTGCATAATATTGTGTTGTAGGTTTCAATGGTTAACTTGTTTTACAAAGCACGTTTACTTTATCTATACAGTATATACTAGTGGGAAAAATTGGGGATACTTTAAAAAAATATAGGATTTGTCTAATTTGGAGTTATATTCTTACTCTAAAAAGTGCTGAAATGCATCAGGATATACATAATTGTATTCCAAATATAATGCTCAATACACATTTTATGTTATTTAAAGGGGTTGTAAAGGTTCATCTTTTATTTTCTAAATTGGTTCCTTTAACCTCCCTGGCGGTATGATTCTGTCTGGAATTACGTACCAAAAGCGGTACAATTATTTTGCAAGGAAATTTGGCGTTTTATATTGTAGGCCTGTAATTCTTAGGAATAACTCACTTAAATCTGACCAAACAAGAGTCTTGTAGGCATCCCGGGTATGATTTGTTTTTAAAAACAAAATTATAAACTATAATATAATAAATAATTATAAATAATTATAACAAATAATAATATAATTCTAATAAAAATTATTCAATAATGTAATCAACTCAAAATCACTGAAATTTGCTCAGTTGCAGAATTGTCGCTGTCATTACTTTTATTTTTTTATGACATATTTCCCCACAAATCGCTATCGCACAATTCTGCAAGTGATTATAATTTATTATCGCTGTTTTCTAGCTGCTCTAAAACCATTTTTGACATAAAGGGACACTTTTGGACAATCTACAGTTTTCAGGCAGAAAGAATAGTTTTTATTATACAAAAGAACATGTAGGGCACTGGGCAGACCACTAGGGACAAGGGGGGGTGTGTATTTTTTACATACAGTACTGTAATCTATAAGATGTATTGTGTTTATTTACTTTTTTGAATTTGGCGCCGTTCTCCGCCCCCGTGCGTCGTAACGTCGCAGGGAACGGAGATCGGGGGCACACGGGGACACTGTGAATCGAGCGAGGACCCGCTCGCTCACACAGCGGGGATGCATCGCTGGATCCAGGGACAGGGTGAGTAACTTGTCTGTGGATGCTGCGAAAGGTAAGCCGCGCCGCTGCACACTCTGCACATCTACCCCGAGCGTGACTCGGGGATACCGATCTTAGCATGAAAAAAACACCCCGAGTCACGCTCGGGGATACCGCCAGGCAGGTTAGGCTAGTGCATTGTTGGTTCACTTACCTTTTCCTTCGATTTTCCTTCTAAATGTTTTTTTTCTTTGTTTGAATTTCTCACTTCCTGTTTCTCCTCAGTAAGCTTTCCACCATCATCCGAGCGGTGGAAAGTAATTTAGAACAGCTTACTGAACAGGTTACTGAGGAGGAACAGGAAGTGAGAAATTCAGACAAAGAAAACAAAGAAAAAATAACATTTAGAAGGGAAATTGAAGGAAAGGGTAAGTGAACCAACAATGCACTAGCTTAAAGGAACCTATTTAGAAAATAAAAAACAAACCTTTACAACCCCTTTAAGATCACATCTATTCAAACAGAAATGATACAAACATGTAAACAATAAATGTCAATATCTGGTTAGATGACCTTTAGATGCAAATTACAGCTTTGCACCTATCTGGCACAGATTGCACTATGTTTTGAGTTCTTTTGGGGTAATAATAAAAATACCAGTACTTTATTATAAAGTTCTAGTTTGTTTCTTGTCTATGCATCTCTTTAGTCTCACCTTCACTCCCTACTTTGTACATCTGCTTTAAGGCATAAAAATTCACACCACAAATATTAAAAATCAAAAATCCATTATGTGAATGTAAAACTGTGTTGTATGTTAGGAGGATATTTTTAAATATAATCATCCTATTTATAAAGCTCATTAACCTAATATTAATATAGTCATATACACCTACACCATCTGTTCTAAAAAGGTAAAATATGGTAATTGTTATATTTACTAATTACTAAAAGGCCAGTGAATGTTGTGTTCATTGTACAGTACTTTCATTTTGCACTTACACCAGCCTGATGTGGTAGATTCTTGCATTTTACAATGAAACTACAACAACATATATTTTACAGTGGGTGTCCTCTTCTCTGTGGCCAGGATCCCAAATGTGGGACCGAAGCTTCCCTTTGTGCACCAGGTGAGATTGAGGGGGATCCTAGGCAAGGAATTGTTTTATTGGTACAGTTAAATCTGAAGAAGGGCTTCTCAGGGACTCCCCCCAACTTTATTGTACTAACATTGTATGTGAAATGATACAGTAAATTATCTTACTATTACTATATTTGGTACTATACCAAACATGGGCGTTTGTTCCAATGTTGTCACAGGGAACCCTAAGGAAATGTCTCTGCAACAATAAAACTCCTCTATGGCAATGACTGAGGGACGGGATTAGAGATTCCAGCAGAAAAATTAAAAGGAAGTTTAAATTATGAAAAAGTATTACATTGTTTTTTAAACATTTGCATTCCTCTATGCATCAATGAATGAGTGAAGCAATTTAAAGAACCTTTAACCTCCTACCAAGAAGTGTGGTGCATCCAGGGTGTCTATGCTTTAGAACAGCCTTTCTCAAACTTTTCAACTTTGCAGTCTCAGGGAACCCCGGCTAAAAATTACTATATATACAACCAGTGCCGATCCTGACCATCCTGGGGCCCTAAGCAAAATGGGGGGCTGCTGAAAATGACATGTCACATTAAAGTTCAGAAGCGGGGGGGGCACTGCCGACAGTGACATGTCACATTAAAGATTAAAGTTGAGAAGCCGGGGGGAGAAGGTGTTCTGCTGTCTTACATTAAAGTGAGAAGCAGGGGTGCTGACTTCTTACCTCTTCTCCCATGCATCCAGCGAGTTGAGAAGTGGGGTGAGGGGCCAAAAATGACTTCTCACCAGGCGGTGCCTCTAGTAATTTGGGGGGCCCTCCACAGCTTTGCGGGGCCCTAAGCGGCCTGCATAGTGAGCCTATAGGGCGGATCGGCCCTGTGTACAACTCATGATACATTAGTGTGATTGTCAGTGGGAAGAATGCTCCTTACACTTGTGGTCATTAGAAGGAATCCCCCCTTACAGATACAGGAAAAATAAATCTCGCGCCAAATGAATTACACTAAATTATATACTTGGTAAATCAAGTGACTAACTGAGTGAAGCTGCTCCCAAATAAAATCAGGTGACTGACTTGCATATATTGTGTAGTGAGGTGAGGGGCGCTATATCAAAATAGTGGATGCGTGTCACAATGTGCGTTTGAGTAGTACACAGTGTAACTGTGTGCCCAAATCTATGTGAAAAAACCAAACAGATTATAGTTTAAACTCTATAAGTACAATAGTGCCAAATGCTGTGGAAAATAAATAAAAAAAAAAAAAAAAAAAAAAATTAAAATTAAATTAAAAGAATGTCCAGCAAATAAATAGTTAAGTGCAAAATGGATCCAGTGTTGTATCAAGTCCAGGTGCAAAATGCAAATAATCCAATCCCAAGTCGCAGGGAAAAGTGCAAATGCTAAAGTGCTTGTGAATCATCAAAATAGCCAAAGTGCGAGAAAGAAGTGATCCGCCTTCACCTATAGGTCACCAGAATAATAATGGATGGCTCCTTACCACACGGTGTTGACCAGATTACTTAAAATATGGTCAATCAGGCTTGTTTTAAATGAGGATCAGCAGGGTCTCATTGGATTCCAATGTCAGCGATTGCAGCAAATGGTGTACCAAGAAAGGAGAAGAGATACCACCATAGTGTAAAACCATTTAATATCCAAAAGTTAAAATTACAATGCCAAATGGCCTCTTACTGTTGCTGGTGCCCGTTCCCGGCACTGAGGCTGTAGGTGGTGGGGATAGTAAGACAAGATAAGAGATGGCCGCGTCCTGGTCCACTAGCGTGCGTTCCACCGCTAGTTGTCCATCAACCAGTGAGACCGGAAGTGCGTGGCTATGCGTGCGCGCTTAGATACCGCCTCGACGTCACGTTTCAGTTAAACCGTCTTCAGGAAGCGCTTCCTGAAGACGGTTTAACTGAAACGTGACGTCGAGGCGGTATCCAAGCGCGCACGCATAGCCACGCACTTCCGGTCTCACTGGTTGATGGACAACTAGCGGTGGAACGCACGCTAGTGGACCAGGACGCGGCCATCTCTTATCTTGTCTTACTATCCCCACCACCTACAGCCTCAGTGCCGGGAACGGGCACCAGCAACAGTAAGAGGCCATTTGGCATTGTAATTTTAACTTTTGGATATTAAATGGTTTTACACTATGGTGGTATCTCTTCTCCTTTCTTGGTACACCATTTGCTGCAATCGCTGACATTGGAATCCAATGAGACCCTGCTGATCCTCATTTAAAACAAGCCTGATTGACCATATTTTAAGTAATCTGGTCAACACCGTGTGGTAAGGAGCCATCCATTATTATTCTGGTGACCTATAGGTGAAGGCGGATCACTTCTTTCTCGCACTTTGGCTATTTTGATGATTCACAAGCACTTTAGCATTTGCACTTTTCCCTGCGACTTGGGATTGGATTATTTGCATTTTGCACCTGGACTTGATACAACACTGGATCCATTTTGCACTTAACTATTTATTTGCTGGACATTCTTTTAATTTAATTTTAATTTTTTTTTTTTTTTTTTTTTTTTTTTTTTATTTATTTATTTTCCACAGCATTTGGCACTATTGTACTTATAGAGTTTAAACTATAATCTGTTTGGTTTTTTCACATAGATTTGGGCACACAGTTACACTGTGTACTACTCAAACGCACATTGTGACACGCATCCACTATTTTGATATAGCGCCCCTCACCTCACTACCCCCTTACAGATAGCTAAAAAGATAAATGGTGTCAGTGGGACTTATCTGAGAGGCAGAAATTGCTGATTGTTCAAGGGACCCCTAGCAACCTCTGTAGGAACCCTGCTTTAGAAGCTTCCTCCTTTTTTTTTTAGGGGATAAATCGCAAAGCAGCTGCCTAATTATGAAGTACAAGTAGGCTGCCTTTGATGTGGATAGTATACAGAAAACTACAGTGCTGCACTATAGGTAAGCCGCTAACACTGCAAATAGACAAATAGCAAAAAAAGTGAAAACAAAAAAGTGTAGCGCTAATTAAGTTAGGTTGGCATAAAACTTCAAATTACAAATATAAAAATAAAAGTGAAGTGAAAATGTCCACATAAATACATAACTACATAAATAAAAACCCATATGTGAATAACACGAATAGTATAAAAATACAAATCTGACTGTACAATAGTCCAGCAATAATATTGGTGAATTCCAAAGCCTGGTGATAACTTCAAAGAGGTGCTAGAGTTGAAGGAGCATAGAAATGAATTAACGTGATGAGAAACCACCACCGATAGGTAAGGGGCTTACCAGAGAGTTTGAACCCAGGAGAACCTACATTCAGATGGGTCAAACAGAGCTTTGTGTGGTAAAACCACAATGGAACCTGGACAATCCTGTATGTGTCTCCAATGGCTGTAGCAAGAGTAACCAAATAGCAGATGTGGCAAGGGGCTATATCTTATCATTGCTGCCTTACCAGGAAGGTAACAACTTGCCTGTACAGCATAAATGTTTTAATATACAAATAAAAATGAAAAGCTTAAAGTCAAGTTTCTCTCACTTTCAAATAGGACCAATGTGGTATGGTGCCAGTGTTAGTCTGGGTTTGGAGTTCCTGCAATATAAGAAACATGACTTGTTTACATAAAGTTTGCATCTGCAGAGGTGGATTATTCTACCAGGTGTTGAAAGAAGTTGTTGTTATGCCCAGTGGGAAGACTGGGTTCCATCTCACTACAGTTAAAAGACTTTGGCGGTACATTTTCTTCGAGGGTGGTCTCAGAAAGCTCTAGGGTGATATGTTTTCTCAATCCATGGGCTGGAACATAGGGGGATTGTGGGGATTATGTGTTCCAATGAAACTGTGACACATTGGGGTTTCTAAGCTCAATGGTAGTGCCAAATAAGTGAGTTTACTCCACACCAGAAATTTTTCAGGGCTTTCCTGCACAATTGTTTTTATAGAAATGTCAAAAAAAGTTCCCACAGGTATATCTTCCCACTGTTAGGTACGTCTAAGTACATGAGGGGGTTCTCACAATCAATGCAATAAACATAACATTTAGCTTGTTCTTCCTGACCATCAAACATGTCCCAGTGTTCGTGCACACATGCTGAACCTCAGTTCTGTGTCTTTCTCCCGCAGCAAATCAGCACCTCTCATGGCTCCCTCCACAGAGTGACTCAATCGGGAGGGTGGGGCACACACCTCTGTCATTAGTGTGCTTACTTCCTACAAAATCTGGCTTACACCACCATTTTACCCAGTGGCACAGGGTCACCCTCATACAAAACCTAGTATTTAAGGGTAGCATGGATGTTCCAATCCACCATTCTGGTTAACTGACATGTCCTGAAATATTTATTATTGTGCAGAAAGCTGATGTTTTCCTTAGGCTTTGGTGAGGTATGAATTCAGTAGTTCACTATGGGAGCATTACTGTCCCAAAGGAAAGTGAAGAATAGAGATTGGATTGCAAGGGCAATAGTGAGAGTTTGGCACACACACACACACAAAAGTCTAGGTAAGGCATTCGTTTTTACAACGGCTGCTTTTCTACTAGGAGAAGAAGTGGGTTTTATCCTAACCTCTCAAATCAGAGATGGGTGATCATGCAAGAGAAATTGAGTTAGAGGTTGTGGAGGCTGGATGGGGGTTGGATTTCTAGATATTGATTGGTGGAAGGGCTTCATAGAGTAAAGGGGTTGTTACTTTTGCAGAATTCTACTGTGTCTGATGGGGGGGCCTATTTAATGCAAATAATTTTGCGAGTAATTGACCTCAAAATTGGAGATCAGATACATTTCCTCAAATTCTTTCAGTAGGTTAGATATTGTGATAAGGGATTGGGTGAGGAAGAATAATAAATCATTGGCAAATGTGAAGACTTAAAATTCTTTAGCTGGCATTGATATGCCATGTACTGTATGTTATCCTTTGCCCTTATCATGCATACAATTTGTTCCAGTGTCATAATAAAAATCACGGGAATTGTGCTGATTGGTTCCCTTTTTGGATCTCAGAATCACATACACCCTTGCTTTTGAGGGGATTACAGAGTTACAATGCGAGTTAGCTCCCTTTTTTTTTGTAGGCTAGGGTTAGCAGAGTAGCATCCATATAGTGCTAGACTTTCTTGGCAGTGGTAAATTTGAAGAAGCTGGATATTTTTGAAGTTTTTTGCCAATGGTGGAGATTGCTTTTATGGTGTTAGCACAGTATTCCCTGCCGGGCATAAAGCCAGTCTGATCCAAAGAGATAATGAAGGGGGGGAAGTGGCAGAATCCAATTTGCTAAGATTTTTAGACCAGACCATTTCAAATCAAATCTAATTCTAATTCCATTTCTAGGATCTGTTCCTACTCAAAGAGGGGTTCACAAAAGTTTTATCGGTAGTAAAGTTTATAACATGTCTGAAAACAAAAGTAAAACCATTTTATAATGTAATTTTCTATATTGCATAAGGTTATTAATTCTTTGTATATTTGCCATATATCGTCATCCCAACTCTATAAATATTCTAAGCATTTCCGGTACACATTTAACATATATTATAGCAGTCTTGCTCCATAAAATGGAGGCCTTCCATTATTTTTAATTACTTACAGTGTGTACATTATTCAGGTTTTGTAATCCATAAAGTGCATATACAGTCCACCAATACAACATAATCCAAAAGTTTTTCATGATAAATATGTACCGTATTTATCAGTGTATAACGCGCGCTGGCGTATAACGCGCACCCCAATTTCAGAGGGAAGATTCAGGAAAAAAACTTTTTTTTAAATGTTGTGGTCAGTGTCCATCTGCAGCCTCAATGCAGCCTAATTTGTGCCTAAATGCAGTCTATGGCCCAGATTCACAAAGCACTTACGCCGACGTATCTACAGATACGCCGCGTAAGTGCAAATATGCGCCGTCGTATCTATGTGCCGGACTCTGAAACCAAGATACGCCTGAAAATAGGCTTCATCCGACCGACGTAACTTTCCTACACCGGCGTATCGTGGGCGCATATTTACGCTGGACGTATTTAGCGCATCTGTTGATTTTCTATTCACATATGCAAATGAGGGAGATACGCCGATTCACGAACGTAAGTCCGTCCGTCCGACGCAGTGCGCGTAAAGTCCTACGTCCGGCGTAAAGTTATGCCCCATAAAGCAGGTGTAAGTCAGCAGCATCCATGCAAATGGCTGCATCAGGGAACACAAACCGATGTATTTTACGTAGGACGTGAATATGACTAGGCGTAGGTTACGTTCATGCCATAGGCAGTCATCCGGCGTATCTTAGGGAGTAGTTCCGACGTGATTCTGAGCATGCGCACTGGGTTGCACTGTTCATTATACCTATCTGTCTGAGACTCAGCCCATCATTTGCATGGGGTCACGCCTCATTTGCATGGCTCACGCCCACTTCCACTTACGATGACTTACACCTAAGAAACCCAGCGCAGATTTGGCAGCACTGGCTTTGTGAATCCAGTGCTTGCCTCTCTGCGCTACGTCGGCGTAGCGTAAAGGAGATACGCTACGGCGGCATAAATATGCACCGATGTATGTGAATCCGGGCCTATGTGCCCATCTCCAGCCTAAATGCAGCCTATGTGCCCAGCTCCAGTCTATGTGCCCATCTCCAGTAATCTCATTGTTTTAATAAAAAAGGCAATTCATATAAAAGTGTCACTCACAAGGGAATTAAGAACTATGGCTTATCTGGCTTATCTGTAGGTTTTTCATCCGTTCTACGTCCAGAATGTGCGTGCGCTGTTGGTCCAGATGGTGGTGGACTGGGGTCGCTGTTGTCCCTGCCTCTGTCAGCGGCGGTGGGAGATGGTATTCCTCCAGTGCTGTGGAGAGGGGGACAGCGTTCTGTGAAGCACAGTGGTCACTTCTGGGTACGGATTGCGGGAGGATACACAGTCGGCACTGGACCAGCTCCTGTGATTGATAGAACACTGGTCCAATGCCGGTGGCGGAAGCGGGACTGTGTGTATGACGTTAGAGACGGCTCGTGAATTCGGCTTGTGAATTCTGGCCGCGCTCGGCGGCACTCGGCAGCGCTTGTCCCCCTCCTTCCCCTCCGAGCCCAAGGTACACTATCGGCCTATAGTGATTTGCCCCTATTTTCAGGGGAAAAAAGTGTGCAGTATACGCCGATAATTATGGTATTTTTTTTCTCACTTCACACTGACTAGTTATGCCTTTTACTTTATTATTCAACTGCTGCATGCACATGTTCTAGTTTAAAGGGGAAAAACAGCAAGCAGGATGGACCTTTTTTATATGTCTAAAATAAAGAATGGCAAAAAGTTATCAACAATTTCAATAAATGTTAGTCATAATCCTTAAAGGATTATTTTAGTTATAAACAGTTCACCCTCAAAGAGATTGTAGGAACAGAGGGGGTATGCAATACCACCCAACTATGTTTACATTAGCATGCAAATCATAAATCCAATCTAATCGAGGAAGCAGCCAATATACATTAGCATTGTGCTGCCCCAATAGGGGCATAGAATATGAGATGCATAGCCTCAGTTAATATTAGCATTGTTATATAGATTAGAGTCTATATAGTGTGGTTTGCCTACTATTTTCTCATAGCTAAATCTATGTGTTATCCTATGCTGCCATCTAGTGGCCTTTGTTGCAATGCACATGTTTATGTGATTCTTTGAGTTACCACATATTTTCACTGTATGTATGCCCCTCCCTGCTTCCTGTGTGGAGTACTTCCTGTGTCATCTCTCCAGCCAGCAAGCCACATGTAGAAGGACACTCATGTACTCTGCCCAGGGTAGGAAAGGCATCATCTTTTGACCGTACAATACTATCACCATTCATCTGCTGTTCCTGTTATCTGCTGTAACCCCTGAAGTTAAAGAATAAACACCTCTTTTGAATGAATCGGTATTGACGAGTTCAGCTGTCTGACAAGGATTGTCCACAGTGAGTATATCTGCTTATACAGGCCAGGCATAGAGGTCTCAGCAAGGGATATATCGCTATCACAACAATCGGAGTCAGAATAGTCAAAAGATGCATAGAATTCTTACAGCCTGCTGGGTATATGTGTGTGCCTAATCTGCAATCAAGCTCAGTGCCAGCCGCCATCTTGTGTAAGCACATGGTCGCACAAGCTTACTGCGCTTCATGTGAATGTTGAAAGCTGTTTCTCTAATTGAACTGTGTTACCCCACCTGTCTAAGCTGCTGTTCGTCTTCTTAAAGAGACAGTACCATTTTTTACAAAACCGTGAGAAATGTCTAGACAAGGCTCTGAACACTCTTTTACGGCTGAACCAACGCAGATTCATCATGCCTCTGAACCCGCAGACGTACAGGGAGCAGACTCTGCAGATATTGCTGAACAGAGTGTGAGGCCTCGTACACACGACAGAGATTCTCGGCAGAATTCGCCGAGAAACTCGGTCAAAACCCGGATTCTGCCGAGAATCTCTGTCGTCTGTACAGTTTTGGCTCGATGGAGCCGCCGAGGAGCTCGACGAGAAAATAGAGAACATGTTCTCTATTTTCTCGTTGGCCGCGTTGTTCTATAGGAGAAGGCGGCCCGCCGAGCTCTTCGGCGGCTTCATCCCAAAACGAGACGAGGAACTCGACGTGCCAAGCACGTCGAGTTTCTCTGTCGTGTGTACGAGGCCTAAGACCCAAGCGTACAATAAAACCAATACAGAAACTCAGAGAAAACTACGAATACACTAGAGATAAGTTCTCCAGCAAGCTATCAGACTTCTGGGACAGAACTTCACACTGCATGTCAGTTTTGCCACACTTTAATGATCAACCGGCTGAACTAGGAGATTCTATAGTTCGCCTATCTGCTGCGTATGAACACTACCAACGGCTGTCTGCAAAATACACTGCTTTCTTGCAAAACTGTAATATAGAGGACTCTTCAGCAGAACTGACCAAGACTGATGCATTGAACCAACAAAGGGATCTCTTAGTGAAAAATGCTCAGTGTAAGGCAGAACTCCGCATTGCTCAACTGCAAGAGACCAGATCTCACAGATCAACATCAACCAAGCACACTGCACGTTCTTCTAGATCCTCTCGCTCCAGAAGTTCAACATTAAGCGACAAGCTAATAGAGGCCCGCGCTGATGCTGAATCCAAAAAAGCGCAAAGCTCCCTTGCTAAGAAAGAAGCAGAGATGAAGGCCCAAAGCAAAGCTCTTGAAGCCCAGAGCAAAACTCGCCAAGCAGAGATGGAAGCCCAAATAAAGATTCTGCAAATAGAGAAAGAGGAAGCAGGTGCGCTAGCAAGGCTGAAAGTCCTTGAACAAGCAATGGGTCAAAGTACTAATTCAGACTGTCTTATCCCAGCAGAACTGGAAGATCCAATTGATCGCACCAGTGATTATGTGCTAAAGCATAATGTTTACAAAGATACAGAGTCATCTCCTGTACCTCCTACTAACAACACTGTTCTGACTCTCAACTCAGGGACCTCCCAGCTCAAAATGCCTGAGTCTCCTCAAGTCCACAACGCCAGAGCATCTACGCAGCAAACCACATCAACTCTTGCCATCAACAAGGTGACTTCCAGCGACAAGCCGCAGCTCCAGCCACAGCCAGCAGAAGCCTTAAAGACTACACCAAAGTTAAGCGCTCATGCAACATCATTTCATCCTGGTAAACCTCACCTTTCTTCACCAGAGAACTTTCACACCCAAGGGGTTCCACAGATTACTTTGGCACCAAAGAGTGAGAGATCAGACTTGAATGACTTAGCCAGCTATATGGCACGCCGTGAGCTCATTATCACCAGCCTCTCAAGGTTTGATGACTGTCCAGAGAGCTACAGGGCCTGGAGATCAACCTTCAAGGCTGCTATTGCTAATTTCAACCTTAATAGCAAGGACGAACTTGATTTGCTCATAAGGTGGCTGGGGCCAGAATCTGCAAATCGTGTTAAAAGACTGAGAACAGTACATGTTGACCACCCAGATGCAGGTCTTGTTGCCACATGGGCAAGACTTGAGCAAGCCTATGGTAGCTCAGAAGCCATAGAAAGCGCTCTATTCAAGAGACTGCAAAACTTCCCAAAAATAGGGAACAAAGACTATCGCAAGCTCCAAGATCTAAGTGACCTCCTCATGGAGTTAGAGTTGGCAAAGACAGACCCACGTCTACCTGGTCTAAGCTTCCTGGACACTGCTCATGGTGTCAATCCAGTGGTGTCTAAACTGCCATATGGCCTGCAGGAGAGATGGGCGCAGCAGGGCTCAAGGTACAAAAGAGACTATAACGTATCCTTTCCTCCATTCTCATATTTTTGCAGGTTCATCAGTGAACAAGCCTGGATGAGAAATGATCCCAGCTTCAGCTTCAGTGAACCCAACTTGCCTGCTTCATCACCATCTCCAAGGTATGACAACACAGCAGCTAAACACAGAGACTTTCATAGAGCAATATCTGTTAAAAGGACAGACATCTCACCACCCGTATCCTCTCATGCATACCAGAGTAATTCGGGTGACAAAGATCCTAATCGTCAGTGCCCTATTCACAAGAAGCCTCACCCTCTTAAGAAATGCCGAGAGCTGAGAGCAAAGACTTTACAAGAGCGCAGGGAGATTCTCCAGAAACTTGGAGTATGTTACAGGTGCTGTGCTTCTTATAGTCATTTTGCCAAGGACTGTAAAGTTGTCATCAAGTGCACAGAATGCAGCAGCGAAAGACATGTGACAGCTATGCATCCTACTCCACTTACAGACAGCCCACAGCAGCTACCTACCTCCACCCCTCTCTCAAATCATGGCGGGGAGCAACGAAGCCATGCTCTAGCCCAGGAGAATGTTTCTTCTTCATGCACAGAAGTCTGTGGAGAAGGTTTAGATCACAAGTGCTGTGCCAAGATATGCCTTGTTAAGGTATACCCAGAGGGTCAACCTGAAAAAGCTGCCAGGATGTATGCCATAATAGATGAACAGAGCAACAGATCCCTGGTCAAGCCTAAATTCTTTGAGATCTTTGGCATTGAGGGTCATGCCACACCGTATACTCTCAGAACCTGTTCTGGTCGCGTAGAGACTTTCGGCAGAAGGGTCGATGGGTTCATGGTGTCTCATATCGAAGGGAAAGAGGGCATACTCCTACCAACATTAGTCGAGTGTGACCAGATACCAGACGAAAGAGAAGAGATTCCTACTCCAGAGGTTGCATATCACCATCCTCACTTAAGGCACCTTGCTGATGAGATTCCCGCAATGGACATGAATGCTGAAATCTTAGTCTTGCTAGGAAGAGACATTCTTAGAGTACATAAGGTACGTGAGCAGTGTGATGGACCTGAGGATGCCCCTTATGCACAAAGACTTGATCTAGGCTGGGTAATAGTGGGCGATGTATGCTTGGATAGAATGTGTACATCATCTGAGATCCACTCCTTCAAAACTTACATGTTAGGAAATGGACGCGCATCCCACTTCAAAGAGTGCCCTCACCATTATGAAATAAAGGAGAAGCCTCTTGACATCATCCAAGTACCTGATGCCACTCCTATCCTGTGTGATGACAACCTAGGTACCACAGTGTTTTGTACCACAAGTGACGACAACAAAATAGCCTTGTCAGTTGAAGACAGAGAGTTCATCAAAATAATGGACAAAGAATTCTTCAAGGATGAGTCTAACAGCTGGGTTGCACCATTGCCTCTTCGTGCTGCAAGGGTCAAACTGCCAAACAATCGGGAACAGGCTTTATCCAGATTCAACTCACTTCAACGAACATTAAAGAACAGGCCTGAAATGAAGGACCATTTCATTACCTTTATGAAGAGGATCTTTGACAATGAGCATGCTGAGCCAGCTCCACCTCTTCAAATACACGATGAGTGCTGGTACCTACCCTTCTTCGGAGTGTACCATCCACGTAAGCCAAAACAAATTAGGGTAGTGTTCGACTCCAGTGCCAAGCATCAGGGCGTATCCCTGAACGATATTCTTCTCACTGGTCCTAACCTTACCAACAACCTTGTAGGTGTACTCATGAGGTTCAGAAGAGAGCCAGTTGCCATAACTGCGGACATTGAACAAATGTTTCATTGCTTTATTGTACGAGAAGACCATAGGAACTTCCTAAGGTTTCTGTGGCACCGTGACAACAACATGAACAATGAGATGATTGAATACCGCATGAAGGTTCATGTTTTCGGAAATAGCCCCTCACCTGCCGTCGCAACATACGGTTTACGAAGGACTGCTCTTGATGGAGAACAGGAGTATGGCGCAGATGCTCGACATTTCGTCGAGAGAGATTTCTATGTGGACGATGGACTTAAATCTTTACCTACAGCGGAAGAAGCCATAGACCTGCTCCAAAGGACACAAGTTATGCTTTCTGAGGCTAACCTCAGACTACACAAGATTGCCTCAAACAGTGTTGCTGTTATGAAAGCCTTTCAACCTGGCGATCATGCCACAGGGTTTAAAGACTTAAATCTGGGGATGGACATGCCACCTGTGCAGAGAAGTCTGGGCCTACGGTGGGACTTATTAAAGGACAGCTTCGGCTTTCAAGTCAGCTCTGCAGACAAACCATTTACCAGGCGTGGAGTTCTGTCAGTGGTGAACAGCCTATACGATCCAATGGGATTTGTGGCTCCCATCACCATACAAGGTAAATCCATACTTAGACAGCTCTCAGAGACTATCAAAGATTGGGATGCCCCACTACCAATAGACAAACTTTCAAGGTGGGAGTCCTGGAAACAGTCGTTACATGCCTTAGATGGAATCCGTATACCACGCTGCTACACTCCGACTTCCCTTGCTACCAGTCGGAGGAAAGAGCTGCACATCTTCTCAGATGCATCTACTGAGGCCATAGCGGCTGTTGCCTACCTCAAGGTAAGGGATTCAGCTAATCTAACCCATGTAGGGTTTCTGTTTGGGAAAGCTAAGTTAGCACCCAAGCCTGAACACACAATTCCTAGGCTTGAACTTTGTGGGACTGTGCTAGCTGTAGAGATTGCAGATTTCATACTGCGTGAGCTAGACATTCAGATAGATGACATCAAATTCTACACAGACAGCAAGGTTGTTCTGGGCTACATATACAACCAGACTAAACGTTTCTATGTCTATGTCAGCAACCGTGTAGAAAGAATAAGAAAATCATCTAAACCTGAACAATGGCATTATGTTCCATCTGAAATTAATCCTGCAGATCATGGCACCAGGCCAGTGTCTGCGAGTGCCTTCGTAAATTCTTCTTGGTTAACAGGTCCTGAATTCTTGTTGGCTGATCCAGAAGAAACCACGGCTGACGTCTTCAGTCTTCTAGAACCCGACAAAGATCCAGAGGTTCGTCCTGAAGTTAAAACCCTTGTCACCAGAACTGAACAAAGATGTGCCTTGGGCTGTCAACGCTTTGAACGTTTCTCCAAGTGGACAAGGCTGGTACGCACCACCGCAAGGTTAGTTCATATTGCACACTGCTTTCACACAAAGCTCACAGATGCTCACTGTCAAGGTTGGCACATGTGCCAAAAGCTTCTTTCTGCAAAAGACATTGCTGAAGCTGAACTGATCGTAATACGCAGTGTACAACAGGATGTCTTTGGCTCAGAAATCAGACGTATCCGTGACAAGGGGGACATTCCAAAAAACAGTCCAATCGCTAACCTGAACCCATTCATTGACAATGATGGCACGTTAAGGGTTGGTGGACGCCTAAACAAGGCTAAGTTCAGTGAGCAAGAACAGAATCCTCTCATTATACCTGCTCGCCATCACATCACCACTTTGCTCATACGGCACTACCATGAAAGGGTGAAACACCAAGGTAGACACTTCACAGAGGGAGCCATAAGAGTTGCAGGCCTTTGGATTATAGGAGCAAAAAGACAGATTACAGCTACACTGCACAGCTGTGTTCAGTGCCGCAAACTAAGAGGGAAACATCAGCAACAGCAAATGTCAGATTTGCCAGCTGACAGGTTAAGTACTGACCCACCCTTTACTCACGTTGGTCTGGATGTCTTCGGACCATGGATGGCAACAGCCCGCAGAACACGAGGTGGCCAAGCCAATAGTAAGCGATGGGCAGTGCTGTTCACCTGCATGAGTGTACGTGCAGTACACATTGAAGTAATAGAATCTATGGATGCCTCAAGTTTCATCAATGCTCTAAGACGGTTCCTTGCCATCAGAGGACCAGTCAAGACACTAAGATCCGACTGTGGAACTAATTTCGTTGGAGCTTGTCGAGAGTTACAGCTCAACTCTAGGCCAATACAAGACCTTTTAGCTGAAAGAGGCTGCACATGGATTTTCAATCCTCCTCATTCTTCCCACATGGGTGGTTCATGGGAGAGAATGATAGGAATCACGCGAAAAATACTGGACTCTATGCTCATGGACTTGAATTCCACAAGACTTACCCACGAGATTCTAACCACCTTCCTGGCAGAAGCATCTGCCATAATCAGTTCAAGACCACTTGTTCCAGTGTCTACAGATCCAGAGACCCCAACTATCCTTACTCCAGCCACTCTTCTTACCCAAAAGCTTGGGACTGTTCCCGTGCCACCTGGAGACTTTAAATCAGGAAATCTGTGCTACGATCAGTGGAAGCGAGTACAACACCTTGCCAACTGCTTCTGGAATCGTTGGAAGATGGAGTATCTTTCTACTCTGCAAGGACGCAGGAAATGGCAGCGCCCGAACCTTAACATCCAAGTTGGAGATCTCGTTCTGCTTAAGGATCAGCAAGCTGAAAGAGTCGAGTGGCCTATGGGTCTCATTGTAAAGAGCGTTCCTAGTGATGACGGTAAGGTACGTAAGGTGGAGGTGAAAGTTTCAAGACACGGGACTGTAAAGACTTTCATCAGACCTATCACGGAACTCATTTTGCTCTTGCCGTTTGGAGACTGAACTTACTTGGGTATGCTGTTGGATCCTACCTGCGACTTCGAGAAGGAAGTATCTGGAACTTTAGTTGTCACAACTTGAAGCCTTATATTATAGTTGTTGTATTATATGCATGTTCTCCATTATGTCTTTCAGGTTTTCAAGACATCAAGCAAATTGCGCTGTTGTTTATTTGCATAACTACCATTGTATTATGTAAATAGTGGCATTATCATGCCAGACGGGGAGTGTGCTGCCCCAATAGGGGCATAGAATATGAGATGCATAGCCTCAGTTAATATTAGCATTGTTATATAGATTAGAGTCTATATAGTGTGGTTTGCCTACTATTTTCTCATAGCTAAATCTATGTGTTATCCTATGCTGCCATCTAGTGGCCTTTGTTGCAATGCACATGTTTATGTGATTCTTTGAGTTACCACATATTTTCACTGTATGTATGCCCCTCCCTGCTTCCTGTGTGGAGTACTTCCTGTGTCATCTCTCCAGCCAGCAAGCCACATGTAGAAGGACACTCATGTACTCTGCCCAGGGTAGGAAAGGCATCATCTTTTGACCGTACAATACTATCACCATTCATCTGCTGTTCCTGTTATCTGCTGTAACCCCTGAAGTTAAAGAATAAACACCTCTTTTGAATGAATCGGTATTGACGAGTTCAGCTGTCTGACAAGGATTGTCCACAGTGAGTATATCTGCTTATACAGGCCAGGCATAGAGGTCTCAGCAAGGGATATATCGCTATCACAACAATCGGAGTCAGAATAAGCATCTTTATCCCTATGCAGATTTTAGGTGATTACACACCAGCAATTCCAGTAACAGGCTGTACAGGAAGAGAATGCAAGGTCTGCACCCATAATTACTGCAAGCAAGTGCTGATTGTGATTTTTGTGAAATGTTGCATTATTGATTTGTATAGGCCAGTGACATCATTTAAAGCAGAACTTTACCCATAACCGTTTGAGAAAAAAATAATGTTCTTTAGCGAGGAACATACATTCTACATTAATATTTATGGTACCAAAATGAGTGTATGTTGTAAATTGCCTCTAATTTTAGGCACGGTGCCTAGAAATGGAGAGCAACTGAGCAAGTACAGAACAGGGAAGAAACAGGAGACAGTGTATTACTGGATTTTAAACAGTATAGGCACTTATTTTTTATGCTTTACATAGCTATACCTGCAAAGATGGTCAGATTGAAGTGATCTAGCAGGAAGTTGTAAACCCTTACAAATGACTTTTCACTACAGGTAAGCCTATAATAAGGCTTGCCTGTAGCTACTGTGTATATCTCCTAAACCTGGTTTAGGAAATATTCCCTGTATCAGCATGTGCCGACATCAATCGGCACATGCGCACTGAACCAACGGCACACCTGACATGCCAATATGGGTGACTCCAGCACGCATGCATGACGTCATCGTGGCTCCGGCCAATCACAGCGCTGGAGCCCACCATACCCGAAAATAACTCCAGGAGACATGTCGCTGGGCAGAGCACTGTGCCGGGACCGCTGCGGTTGCTTCGATCTAAAGTGAGTATTTCATAATGAGCTATAATGCTATGCTATGGAGCATACACTTGATCGGTTTTCACAACCAATCTAAAAAATGGCAGTTTTCTCATCTTGAAAAACGGTCGTGTGTACGCTGCATTAGTCCAAACTATAATCCAGGAGATATTTTAAAGGAGACTAATGGTTCCAGTGCTATAAAAGGTTCAAAATAGGTGGCAGCTGCAATTTTTATTGTGACCTGGTTACCTAGAATTGTCTATCCATGCACTTTAATACTAGCTATGCCTCAATCTGGATAGAATATATTTAATTTATTTGCTGTGTAAAATATACATTTGTGCAAAATTGAAGCCAAGATAAAAATGTAATAGCATGAAAAAAGGCAAGATTTTACATGTGTAGAAAACACACATAAAACAAGAATGTCTAAACACACTGCTGCATTCAGATATACTACAGCAATTATAACCCATGTTCTACAACATCTTTTCAAAGCCCACCTTTTCTTTCTTTAGCAACTAAACATATATTCAGAGCAAACCTCTTTAGCAGGAACAACTGCTTATCAGTCTAAAAGGACCAGGACTCAAGTCCTGCGGGAACGCGTGTGAATGGAGTTCCTGCACTTTTTTCACAGCAGGAACTCCGTTCCCTTTGCAGGACTAGAGCAGCCGAGCCGCCCGAGCTAATCCTTCACTAAGCGGTGATGCCCAGCTCGAGTCACTGTCAGGGGCAGCCGAACATTAGTAATCATTTATGTTACTGGCCGCTTCCTGTATATGGATTCATCAGGTAGTGTGCGGGTATTCCGTCACTTCCTCGATGCCGCAATGTCTCCTGGGAGCTTTTGTCATTGTTCGCAGGAGACATTGCGGAGATCTGCCGCGAGTTATCGCAGGATTTAGAAAGAACTTGCTTTTAGTAATTATGCATATCAGCGTATCATTTATTTTTTTTGGTGGGGGAGTGGATCTTGGGTGGGAGTTCCCACATTTTTTTCTCCAGGACTTGACCCCTGAAAAGGACCTACCACAATTCCCATGCATTACAATGGATTACGTAGTGTGAAGTATAGGACTAATGAGAACTAAGCACAATGGAATTTCTGCAAGACTGCTCAAAAAGTCTTAATCATCTATCACTGCTTCAGAAATTGATGATTTACTATAATGAAACTACAAAATACAAAATAACCTTTAATGTTACAGGTGGTTGATGGATTAAATCCCATGTTGCCAGGCTCAGGGTAAAATAATTCCCTCCAGGTTAAGCTCAAGTGCTAAAAGGCTTCACACATCCACCAGACTATGATCAATATTTTACAAATGCTAACGCAGAGTGTGCATTTCAATGGAAAAAGGTTAATAGGTGAAAGTGTACCATTATGTAAGTTCTGTCACTTCTTTAGTATAATAGTACTCAACTGAAGAACGTCTCTTTTGATTAATTGCCTGCACAATAATAAAGATTTTACATATCTATCTGCTACAATAAGCAGATTCCCAAGAGTGGTAAAATACAGCATTTTATTAGCTGATCACAACATTCATAAAGAAAGGCACATGCAACATTGTAATACCATTATAATACAATACAGAACAAGAAACAAATAGGCACCAAATAAAGATTCAAATGCACCATGGTTCATAAATAAATTATTTAGCAAAACACAATAATGCTCAACTGACAAAGTTCCAAACCCAGTCTGGATTTTTCCATTTAGGATGACCACATGCCAATAAAACTGTAACATAGTGAATCATTGAGCTCAGTGGAGGAAACGTGGAGCGGTTTCTCCACAGCACCCAATGGGCCAGATTCAGAAAAAGAGATACAACGGCGTATCTCCTGATACGCTGTCGTATCTCTGAGTTTGGGAGGTCGTATCTATGCGCCTGATTCAGAGAATCAGTTACGCATAGATATCCCTAAGATCCGACAGGTGTAAGTGTCTTACACCGTCGTATCTTAGGCTGCAATTTCAGGCTGGCCGCTAGGTGGTGCTTCAGTTTGTTTATGCGAGGAATATGCAAATTACTATTTACGTCAATTCAGAAACGACCGACCGCCCGGTGCTTTTTTTTACATCGTTTGCGTTCGGCTTTTTCCGGTGTAAAGTTACCCCTGCTATATGAGGGGTATGTGTGGCGTATCCTATGTTAAGTATGGCCGTCGTTCCCGCGCCAAGTTTTTAAATTTTTACGTTGTTTGCGTAAGTCGGTCGTGAATACAGCTGGACGTAATTTACGTTCACGTCGAAAGCAATGACATTTTACGGCGGATTTTCGAGCAGGCGCACTGGGATGTTTTCACGAACGGCGCATGCGCCATTCACAAAAAACGTAAAATATGCGGGGTCAAGCCAAATTTTGATAAAACACGCCCCCAACATCCCCATTTGAATTAGGCGCCCTAAGTTACGCCACCGTAACTTAGGGCGCAAGTTCTTTCTTAATAAGGAACTTGCGCCCAAAGTTACAGCGGCATAACGTATCTAAGATACGTTACGCCGGCCGGACAGATACACCATTGTATCTGAATCCGGCCCAATCAGTTTAAAGTTTACGAGAAAAAATATTGTCATTCTCCAGAAATAATCCATACACATCCACTACATAAAGGCCCTGTAATGACATCATATAGCTTTGAATTCACTCCCTGGTCACCTCTTGCCTTGATTACTGCAACTCCTTCCTCATTGGCTTAGCCTTACATAGGCCATTCCCCCCTTCGGTCCATTATGAATGCCGCTGCCAGGCTCATCCACCTTACAAACCACTCAGCGTCTGCTACCCCTCACTGCCAATCCCTCCACTGGCTGCTACTCAGAAAAATAAATCAATTTGAGATACAAGCAACAACTTTCAAAGCCATCCACAATTTGGCCCTTAGCTACATCCCTAACCTATTCTCAAAATACCAACCAAATCATTCTCTTCATTCCTCCCAAGACCTCCTGCTCTCTAGTTCTCTTGTCACCTCCTCCCATGCTCGACTCCAGAACTTTTTCAAAGCCTCTCCCAACTCCTGGAACTCTCTACCCCAATCTGTCAGATTATCTCCTACTCTGTTCACTTTCAGGCAATCCCTGAAAACTCATCTCTTCAGAGAAGCCTATCTCTAGACCCCCACCTAACAACTGTACATTTATTTTCTCCATCAGCCAATCCCCCACAGTTATTACCGTTTGAATCTCTTGACCCTCCCTCTTAGACTGTAAGCTCTAAACAAACAGGGCTCTCTGATCCTACTATATTCATTTGTTTTGCAATTATCTGCCCTTATGGTGTAAAGAGCTGCATAAACTGTTGGCGCTATATACTATAATAATAATAGTAATCTATTTTTAAGTATTGTTACTGTGTTTTTCCATCTCCTTGTTACATACCCTGTGAGCTTCTGAACTGCTTTCTTCCCCTCCCTTTCTGTTCATTTAGGCCAAGCAGTTCACATTATTTATGGTCATTTGCACTGCTTTATGCACACTATAAGTCCCATAGACCAACTCTGCAGTGAACATAAAAGGGTGGCTACATTCCTACATACAGTGTGACCATGAAGAGTGAAATTACTTTTTTGATTTAAGAATACATGCTTGAATAGAATTTTGTTTAAATCAGTTTAGTGCCATTTTCATTTCCATTTTCACATGAAAGAAATTATACTATGGGAAAAAAAAATGTTTCTAGCCACATGCCTATAGATCAACCACTAAAAAAATACTGACACCTATCACTAGTAGCAGCAATGTGTTTATTTTTTACTGTTCACTGTGTGGCCATGCTGACTTGTTGCATAAGCTACTCAGCGCCCACTGAAATAGCTTTCCGCCCTGCCCCCCACCTGTAGACCACCATGCTACTATGCTAGAAAAATACAGCCTTCTCATGGCAACTGAGACCTTGGAACAGAAGTGCTTTCTGCATTAATGACGTTGTCAAATAATTAATGAGATAAAAGCTTTGAGAAAAGCTGATATATTGCATATACTGTACAAGGATAGGGTTTTTTCCTATATTTAATTGAAAAAAATATCTACATTTAAAAAAAGCACACAGCTTGCTGAGGAGGCACCCACAGGAAGGAGGAGGAAACCGCGTTGGTGGGAGGTAATCACTACCATGTGCAATATCCTTGCACAGAGCAGGTAAGTATATCTTTTTTTATTTTAATGAAAAAGAAAAAATAAAGTTTAATATCACTTTAATTCGATCACTTTACAAAACTCTGGTTCAGCCACATCTTGAGTATGCTGTCCAGTTCTGGTCCCCAAACCTCAGGAAGGATGTCCTTGAATAAGAAATTTTGCTAGATTCAGAGAGAGTTAGGCCGGCGTATCAGTAGATACGCCGACCTAACTCAGAATCTGCGCCGTCCTAAGTTTAAGTGTATTCTTGAACTGAGATACACTTAAACCTAGCTAAGATACGACAGCCTGCGCCGTCGTATCTTAGGGTGCAATATTTAGGCTGGCCGCTAGGTGGCGCTTCCATTGAGTTTGGCATAGAATATGTAAATGACTAGATACGCCTATTCACGAACGTACGTGCGCCCGTCGCAGTAAAGATACTCCGTTTACGTAAGGCGATTTCAGGCGTAAAGTTATTCCATCAAATAGCTGGACTAGTCAATGTTACGTATGGCCGTTGTTCCCGCGTCGAAATTTAAAAAAAATGTTACGTCGTTTGCGTAAGTCGTCCGTGAATAGGGCTGGACGTAATTTACGTTCCTGTCAAAACCAATACGTCCTTGCGGCGTACTTTGGAGCAATGCACACTGGGATATGTACACGTACGGCGCATGCGCCGTTCGTAAAAAAAGGGCCAATCACCTCGGGTCACGAGTAATTAACATAAAATACGCCCCCCCATCCTCATTTGAATTAGGCGCGCTTACGCCGGCCGCATTTATGCTACGCCGCCGTAAGTTAGGAGGCAAGTACTTTGTGAATACAGTACTTGCCTCCCTGACTTAAGGCAGCTTAGCGTAAATACGATACGCTACGCCGCCTTAAAGATGCAGCGCCATACCTGAATCCAGCTAATTGTCTAGAGAAGGGTATCACAGCTAATAAAGAGGCTGGAGGACCTCAGTTATGAGGAACAACCAAAAACATTAAACTTATACTCCCTTGAGAAGCGACGCTTAAGAGCAGATATGATAGCAATATACAAATCTTTAAATGGGGACTCTAGCATTGGGAATAAACTTTTTTAATCTTAGGTCTCTAAAAAAGACACACGGACACGCAATGAAGTTGAACGAAAAACGGTTTAATATTGGACAGCGTTAGGCGTTCTTTACTATTAGAGCAGTAAGGTGGCAGTTGGTGACGTCAGCAGGGAGTTTTGAGAAGTTGACTTTTAGATGTGTTTCTTAGCAAATGTATAGGAAAACGGAAAATAGAAATCACACACGCACTCTCTAGATCAAGGGTCTTGAGGTAAAATTCACAGAGGTCCAGTCAGTAAAATTTTCCTCTGGCAGATCTGTGAATCTCATGTTTGCTCTATAGCAGGGATCCTCAAACTACGGCCCTCCAGCTGTTCTGGAACTACATATCCCATGAGGCCTTGTAAAACTCTGACATTCACAGACATGACTAGGCATGATGGGAATTGTAGTTTCTGAACAGCTGGAGGGCCGTAGTTTGAAGACCCATGCTCTATAGTCTATAACATATCACAGTTCCCCCTGTACATTAGTGTCTTCAGCCTAACCTTCACATCACAGCCCCGTTTACACCAAAGACTCCTCTCTACATTACTGTCCTCAGTGCTTCCCAAACCCCCCGCCCCCAATTTACATCATAGACCTCTCTTTACATCAGTGTCCTAAGCCCCCCTTCACATCACACTACAGTCTACCCCCTTTACATCAGTGTCCAGAGTACCTCTTGAGGGCCAGTTAACAGTTATACATTCATGTAAGACTCCTGTGTGACTTTCAGCCAATTCATTTGAATGGCACTGGATTGCACGATAAGTAGTATATGCACTATTTTAAAAAAATGCACTGCACTTCAAAAACACACTTTGATTTGCATTTGGGGTGTAGATCACACAAGTGCGTTTTGAACACTGTACAGGAAATGCACACAGAATGTGGGGTTTCCAAACCACGTTCTGGTGTTAACAAGCCCTTACATAACAGACTTCCTTTACATCACAGTCCCCCCTTTACAGCAGTCACAAAGTGTTCTCAGTTCCTCTTCACATCACAACCCCCCTCTTAAATCACAGTGCCCCTAGCAATCACAGCCCCCCATCACAATCCCATATGCAGTCAAAGCCCCACTTTTCTCCCTTGCATCACAGTCCCCTTTTCAAAGGAAGCCTCTCCTGCACAGTCCTACCTTAACACAGCAGGGTAGAAGCACCTACCAGTCTGGAAGTCCTCTCCTGGGTCTCACGCCTGGCCACCCGTGTCATCCCCACAGCGTGGCAGGAGGTGCTGCAGATATGGACAGAGGGTGGGAGCTGGTGTCAACAAGTGGGCGATTACCCACTTGGTAATATGTAAAGATTCCCCCTCTCTGTCCAGATCTGCAGCACCTCCCACCGCCTGCTCTTCTGTAAGGATGGCAGCGGCAGGGGGGCAGGAGAGGACATACAGCTGCTAAGTGGCATGGCCATGGTCAGGAGAGGACCGTTGTCCAACATTTAGTGATCCCTGAACTAGATGGAGAATCTAGTTTCTAATCTTAATGCAATTCATTAGAGATTCATGAATGATGCATTTTCAGATTGGTTTTAATAAGGTAATGCAAAAAGCAGCAATAATTTGCAAAGTGCAGTAACACACTGCAGCCAGTCAGAATTCCTCAAACATTGGTTTACAACAACCAGAATTATAAAATATGATTGGTTGTTAACTGCAGTGTTTGTGTGATTCAAAAATATTTGGGCTACATTCACACTAACCACACATTACTTTTCTGAAGTGTCACAAATGCCCAGCTGCAGCAAGCAAGGCCAGCAGACTATGCATTAAAAAGGGTATTTACTCTAGAGATAAAACTCTAGGGCCCCTCTCACACTGCAATGACTTGAAATCTCACAGATATGAATGGTTATCATTGGGAATCATGGGGTACGACTCGTCATGCGGCTCTGATGTCCAAAGTCACAGAAAAAGTGGCACAAGTGCGAAAGGGGCTTAAATCTACCAATTTACAAAACTCAGTTTGACTTATATAATCTTACCAACTAAAATGTATGGAAACTAAACTTTTTCAGAAACAAATCCTCAAAAAATGGTAATGTCCCAGAAAAATTAGGACACCTGACAACCATAAAGGCTGCCTACTGTGTCAAATCATCTGTTTGTTTTTTTGCCACCACCACCTTCAAAAGCTTTTGAGGTTCAGTTTATCTCCTCTACTTTCCCTTGTGCCTTACAATGCATGATTTATAAAGAAAGAGACAAGCAGTGGCTTGTATAATAAATTAAATGTCACAGGGCTCAAAAGACAGATGTCAGCATGCCCAAAGTGCTCTACATTGCCTATAAGCAGAATTTACAGGTTGAAGGTGTTAAATATGTATGCATTTCCTTGTTGGGGTTCTAAGTTACAAATTCCCATGAATGACCTCATTTAGCTTTGTTTTTTTCTCCATATATCTTCATGGGCTTTATCTCTCGACTCCTATTTCCAAGTGTCTCTAAACCTAAAAGCAAAAATGTAATGCATTGAAGCTTATTAGCCCTTGGTACAGTGGCTGTATTCATTTTTTCCAAGTTCCTTTTGCTTTATTTTTAACTAATCCTGCAAATAACATTTCCTTTTCCCCTTCCTAATCACTCTCCCACACTATCTATCTATGGAGGGAGCCATGGCTGTCACTCTAGGCTGCTCTCCTGATATGGGCTACAAACATGTTCATACCTCTTTATCTCAGTAACCTCAGGGGTTGGGGGGGGGGGGAGCAGAGCAATTGGTAAATTCTAGATCACAGGTATCAAACACAAGGCCCGCAGGCCGAATCCAGCCCTCCAGGCCATTTCATGTGGCCCTCGCACCTTCTGCAGCTGCAGGAGAGCTTCAGCCCTCCTCTGGTCCCTCTCCAGACCCATACTTTCTGATTTCAAGCAATGCATCCAGCTTCTTCCCAGCAGCAGCATAAGGAAAGGGGGGTACACTGTGATGTAAGGGAGAGTGGGGGACTCAACTTCTGATGGTGGGGTGGCTCTTGACACCTAATGTAAGGGGGGGAGCGCTGGACATCTAATCTAACAGATACAACCGGCCCTTTTGAGAATAATCATAATGCTGATGCGGCCCATGATGAAATGGAGTTTGACAATCCTGTTTTAGATCATACCTGGGAGGGAAGATATTCTTTGCAACTCACCGGAAGGGACAAGGACACTGCATTTCAGGCAAATTTAACAGGTTTTCTCTGTATTTGCTGAAAATATTGTTAGTGTGAGAACAACTAAGAAATATTTCCACCTACCACGTCTAAGATTTATATGCTGCAATATATTGCATTTTGTTTTTAGGTTTAGTAATCCTTTAAGTAAATGCGTTAATAAATGAATAAATGCAATGCAATACACTGGTTAAAAAATGGCTCCTACAGGAGTATCCTGGTGCAAAAAAATAAAGACTCTAGGATGTGACCTTGGCAAACAAAGGGGTGTAGGAATTCTATCTACTAGGTTAATTACCTATGGGATCAAGCTCATTTGCACCCCTAGTACAGTTTTGTCTTCATAGAAAGGGTTGTACTTCAACACACAGTGACAATGGTGTGATGTCATGTCCCCATTTTGCATAAAATACATTTAGAGGGATCCTGCAGTGGCAATCAGATAAATAAAACACCAATTATTGAACACTTTCAAGAGGTAGAAGAAATTAATTTATTTTTTAAAGCAGAATAGCGTTTCACATGTAACGGTTTTATGTTTTTGTAGGGAATGTTCTGTATATCTTGTAATGTAGGACAACATCTGTCACCATTGCTCTTAAATTTTATATGAATGGATTTCATTCTTTATCTTGTTTTCCAGTTTTTCCCATGCACACAAATAACTGCCTTTCCTCATAAGCAGGATGGTCTTACAATTTTTGTTACTGAAGATTTGTAGCTGGAAATATATATTTTAATTTTTTTTCCTGAAAATAAAGCTAGATAAACATAGAACGATAACCCCAAGAATTAGCAGCATTTATACTATAACTTTTTCTTACAAAATTATTAACAATCGGTGTAACCTTTCTCTGGCATCTCTACACCTGTAACAAAAAATCAGCCATTTCCTTTTTTTGCTCTACGCCAGGGGTCTCCATACTTTTCAAGCAAAGGGCCAGTTTACTGTTTTTTCAGACTTAAGGGGGGCCAGATTCTGACCAGTGGGGGTAGAAAATTCCCCAGGGCCGAGCATCAGTGAGAATAAACATGGCCCCAGTGCTGGTGGGCAGTAGAAGGAGGAATAGTGCTCCATCATTGCTATTAGTGGAATAAATAGTGCCCCATTGTTGGTGTCATTGGGAGGAATAGTGCCTCACATAGTTGGGAGCAATACTGCCCCAAGGGCCAGAGGAAGGCTAGCAAAGGGCCACATCTGGCCCTCGGGCCATAGTTTGGAGACCCATGTTCTACGCTACTAAATTAGCAAAATCTGATTGGTTGATATGCATTATTGAACATTGCACATTATCTTTGCTCCTTGCTCACTCTGTCTTTTATTAAAATATATTAACGTTTGTTCTCTGCCAACGCAAGAAAAGTGCATTCATAATACAATGGATTCAGTTGATTCATTGAGTTTTTAATCTTAATGCAATTCATTAGAGATTCATGAATGAATTCATTTTCAGATTGGTTTTAATAAGGTAATGCAAAAAGCAGCAATAATTTGCAAAGTGCAGTAACACACTGCAGCCAGTCAGAATTCCTCCAACATTGGTTTACAACAACCAGAATTATAAAATATGATTGGTTGTTAACTGCAGTGTTTGTGTGATTCAAAAATATTTGGGCTACATTCACACTAATCACACATTACTTTTCTGAAGTGTCACAAATGCCCAGCTGCAGCAAGTAAGGCCAGCAGACTATGCATTAAAAAGGGTATTTACTCTAGAGATAAAACTCTAGGGCCCCTCTCACACTGCAATGACTTAAAATCTCACAGATATGAATGGTTATCATTGGGAATCATGGGAATCATGTACGACTCGTCATGCGACTCTGATGTCCAAAGTCACAGGAAAAGTGGCACAAGTGTGAAAGGGGCTTAAATCTACCAATTTACAAAACTCAGTTTGACCACATGTTCATTAAGCCGGTCACTGCTCGCTGATCCTCAGAAAAGAGGTCCTTGAACTGGAGGGAGTTCAGAGATGGGCAACAAACCTAATAGGGTGGCAGAGGATATACATAGCTCTCAACTGTCCCTGATTTAAAGGGACTGTCACTGTCCTGCTCATTTGTCCCTCATGTTGGTCTGATCTATATAGCTGTATATAAAATGCACTTTTTATCTTTCAAAAAGTATTTCCCAGTGCTAAATCTTTCATCCAATTTCTAAATTGCTGCATTTGTCAATTTCAAAAGCGAGTGTAAAAGAAAAGTAGTGGTGAAAATAAGCACTTGTGGGTTTAACATTTTTTTTGGTAGAATTCTATTTTAAGGGGGCGTGACAGGGGGAGTGTACTGTGCCTACATACTTTTGTCAATAGGTGTCCCTCGTTTCCATCTGAAAAAGTTGGTAGGGTAGGTATGGATATCAGAGGGTGAAAAACCAGATACAAGTCCAAAGGAGAACGAAGATTTGCGGTCCAAGGACCCAGACTATGGAACACTCTACCAACCAGCATCCGGTTGGAGGTAAACCACCTGGCCTTCAGGAGAAAGATTAAGACCCATCTCTTCTGAGGGCCCGGGGAATGGATACCAAGCGCCCAGAGGCGATTCAGTTCGCATGTGTAAGTTTCTCACTCACTCTGGGAATCCTGATGTATGGAGGGAGGTTTTGGAACCCTGACATCAGGGGGAGGAATCTGGGGACCCTGACATAATGGGGAGGAATCAGGGGACCCTGATGTAAGGGGGAGGAATCAGGGGACCCTGACGTAAGGGGGAGGAATCTGGGGACCCTGACATATGGGGGAGGAATCTGGGGACCCTGACATATGGGGGAGGAATCTGGGGACCCTGACATATGGGGGAGGAATCTGGGGACCCTGACATATGGGGGAGGAATCTGGGGACCCTGACGTAAGGGGGAGGAATCTGGAGACCCTGATGTACGAGGGAGGAATCTGGGGACCCTAATGTACGGGGGAGGAATCTGGGGACCCTGATGTACAGGGGAGGAATCTGGGGACCCTGATGTACGGGGGAGGAATCTGGGGACCCTGATGTACGGGGGAAGACTTGAGAGGGAACTCTGATGGGGATTCTTGATGTAAGGGCGGAATCTGATGCAAACAGGTGGGCTTGTCCTGATGCTGCACTTTATATGTAGTTTTGCATATTACTTACTCCTGACACCTGCACTCTATACATTATATTGTACATTACATATTCAGACAAGCAACGTGATCAGTTTTACTATGCAGAAAAGTATATGTGATGGAAACGCTTACATTTTCTAAAATGATCCTTTATTCTGAGTTTTATGTCTATTTGTGAGACTGAATAGTGAGTAGTATTTCACAGGTGCAAGGACTGTGGTAAATGTGTGCAAAAAAACTGTGACTACTAGGCACAGATTGTGTTTAATCATTCCCCCTGTTAGGCAAAATCTACTGACTCCTGTCAACTGCCCTGATGATCTTGCATCCTCTGCCCCCCCCCCCCCTCCGACAGTTTTTACTGTACCCCTACATTAACTTCATTGAGGTCTTCACACAGTAGCACATTACATTGAGCTCTGCTGCACTGCGCAAAAATGCAGCATGTCTGCATTGAAATGTGTTCCCTTGCAACCTTTGTTTGGTGCATATTATTGCAGGTCACCGCATACAGTGTGAACAAGCTCTTAATGGGGACTAATTTATATAGCTGTCACATTCGCAATGAAAATAAAGCTGATTGTGTAAGTTGGATTCCTTTTTTTTACCAAGGTTTTCACTGAATGGGGTCTTGCCTAGTATGTAAATCTTTAGAGAAACTAAAAAAAAAACGTGTGTAGCTTTATACCAGACTTGAACATATACAACATGGGTTTTTATGGCACTGTAATAAATATTCACATTTAATTGCCTGATTCTCATGTTACCAGTCTGACTGACAGCAGAGCTATAAACATTCATATTGCCATATGCTTATAGGGAAGGAATATACAGCTGACACACTTTTCTCAGCGTTCCATAAACCCAACAACACTCATAGGAACTGATGTAGAAAACATGCTGCCACAGCATTTCTTGGCTGCAACAACATTGTTAAAAATGTATTAAAACAACAAGTCCTTTAATTATACTGCTTCACTTAACACAAAAGATAGTAGCAACTATATTTAAAGGAGTTTGGAAATAATTACTGAGCAGATTTCCCTGGCCACAGATGATGTCAGAGATTGGGAACCAAGTTATCTGCTAAATATTTCTTAGCCACCTGACAGTCGCACAGCCATCTATGTCTGTAACCTCTGTATACACCAGGGGTGCCCAACCAGTGGCCCGGGGGCCACATGTGGCCCGCGGAGCCCTCTGATGTGGCCCGCGACCTCCTGCTCTGGGATGGCTGGTTGGCAAGCCCAGATTTCCGACCTGCCATCCAAGAGCATCAGTATTGTAAATGAAGTTGGCGGTAGAGGAAGCAAGCGGCTTTTCACCACACCTGCAGGATATAATTGACATCTATGGCAAAGTGCAGCTAACCGGCGGGAAAACCACAGGTACACTGTGCCGCAATAGACTGCAGACCATCAGTGTAAAAGCAGCCTTAGGCCTCTTTCACACGATTGGTCCGACCCAATCAGACCCTCCATTCACCTCTATGGAGCGGCAGATGTAAACAGACTTTTGTCTGTTTACAACTGCCTACCTCCAATCCGATCTGCTAAAAAAAACAGAAGTGGATCTGTCCCCTTCCATCTGATTGGATCAGAGGGCCCATAGAGTAGATTGGGCTGCGTCTGTTTCTGCTTTGCATATGCAGATTAGACACAGACCTGTCATCTGCCCACATTGCTCCTTGTGGCCCACGACTGGTTACTAAGTCGCTTAGGTGGCCCTTGGCTTGCAAAAGGTTGGGCACCCCTGGTATACACCATAGCACCAGTGTTACCTTAGGGGTACATCAGCTATCCAATGGAAAAATCTAACTTGACTGGTAGTCTTTGCCCCAAGATCTATCACTCACATCAGGAGATGCCCATGGATACCATAACTCGGTACCTAGTCTGACCAATATTATAATGTCTAAGGCCTCGTACACACGACCGAGAATCTCGTCAGGAAAAACCCGTCGCTTTCCCTGACGAGATTCTTGGCAAGAAACTCCCGAGTGTACAGACTTTCGTTTCAAAAGAATCGCGGTTCTCTTAAAAGGAAAGAAC
This sequence comes from Rana temporaria, assembly GCF_905171775.1. Taxonomy (NCBI): domain Eukaryota; kingdom Metazoa; phylum Chordata; class Amphibia; order Anura; family Ranidae; genus Rana; species Rana temporaria. The sequence continues at coordinate 172,383,085 of NC_053489.1, forward strand.
GCGGTGGTACGACGAGCATGCGCTTGTCACATTCGATGCCGTCGCCGCCATCTTGCTTCACCCTACCTATGCCATGGAAGCTACCGCGCATGTGTCAAAGTCATTTCGAGCATGCGCGGGTTTCCACGGCGACAGGTAAGTATACACACTCTCGGGTTTCTCGTTGGGAAACAGGCCGTCAAGAATCTCCGACGAGAAAAAAGAGAGCAGGTTCTCTTTTTTTCTCGTCGAGATTCTGGCCAGATTTCCTGACGAAAAACTGAAATGCCTCGTACACACGAATGGGAATCTCGGCAAGAAGCAGTTTTCTTGCTGGCTTTTGCAGAGAAAACCGGTTGTGTGTACGAGGCTTAAGTGTATCTAAAACCTTGGCCATTTAAATGCAATCTAGCATTTGCTTATTAAAAGAGGATATCATTTGTAACTAGACATTTGTTATACATACAAAGGGTTGCAGCCCAATGTTCTACTCTCTTCAACTTTCTGGAGCAATACATGAGAGTACCATGAACCATGCAGGCAATATAATGCCGCATACACACGGTCGGAATTTCCAACAACAAATGTTTGATGGGAGCTTGTTGTCGGAAAACCCGACCATGTGTAGGCTCCATCGGACATTTGCTGTCGGAATTTCCAACAACAAAGGTTTGAGAGCTGGTTCTCAATTTTTCCGACAACAAAAGTTCTTGTCGGAAATTCTGATCTTGTGTGTAGCCAATTCCGACACACAAAATTCAACGCATGCTCTGAATCAAGTACGAGACAGAAGTGCTCGGTCTGGTAAAAGTAGCGTTCGTAATGGAGATAGCACATTCGTCACGCTGTAACGGACTGAAAAGCACGAGGCTGAAAATCGTGAATCGTCTCTCACCAAACTTCTGCTAACACGACGTTGTACGTGTTGTACGTCACCGAGTCCTTGACGTATGGAATTTCCAACAACATTTGTGTGACCGTGTGTATGCAAGACAAGTTTGAGCGTTGCTGTCGGAAAACAATCCACGGTTTTGTTGTCGGAATTTCCGATCGTGTGTATGCGGCATTACGATGTGATGTAAATGGTAGAGAGCACATTCATTTCCTTTTTGAGACAATCTAATAAGTACAAAAAATGTACTAGCATGTATTAATGGCTCTGTAGTGTCTCTGAAAGGATACATTTGTGTATAATGCATCATACAATGGTATTTGATATGTATGACATTATAGATCTAATGCCGCGTACACACGGTAGTTTTTTGTGATGAAAAAAAAACACATTTTTAAAAACGTCATTTAAAACGACCGTGTGTGGGCAAAACGTTGTTTTACGTCTTCTGAAAAAAATCGAACATGCTTCAATTTTTTTATGTTGTTTTTCAAAACGTCGTCATTTGTGTCATAAAAAATGACCGTGTGTAGGCTAAAATGACATTTAAAACAACGTTTTTAAACCCGCGCATGCTCAGAAGCAAATTATGACGCAAGCTTGAATGGAACAGAGTGCCGCCGTACGTGCTGAACGTAACCGCGCTTTGCTAGAGCATTTTGAAAAAACGATGGTGTGTAGGCAACGTCGTTTTTTCAAAAGAAGTTTGAAAAACTTCATTTTTTTTCATGAGAAAAAAATTACGCTTTTTTTTATCACAAAAAACGACTGTGTGTACGCGGCATTAGATTTCATTTAAATAGTAATCTCACCCCACAATATTTTTATTAATCTAGGTTACTATGATTTAAAAGAGACTTTGACGTTTTATATACAGGGGCCGTGTTCGATACACCATGAATTGACAGTTCATGTTAGTAACTAAACCACATGTACAACTATTTAGTGTCATGGGTGCTTATGTTGAAATTGCATATACAGTCAAATTGTATACAGTGGAACCTTGGCTTTTGAGCATAATCCGTTTCAGGAGAATGCTTGTAATCCAAAGCACTCGCATATCAAAAGGGAATTCCCCATAGAAGTCAATAGAAACTAATATAATTTGTTCCGTATTGACTTCTATTGCATGTGGCCAGAGGTGAGGGGCGCCGGAAAGACCCGAAAATACTCGGAGACCATTCGGGTTCAGTCGGAAAGGCTCGGAAACACATTAGGAAACGCAGTATTTTCAAGTGTTTTCGAGTATTTCCAAATGGCTACGAGTGTCACCGGCACCCCCGCACCTCTGGCCAAATGCGGTACTCCACACCGCAGAGGCTTGAATCCTGCAAGGTTCTAGTTGATATCTGTGACAGACTCACCCGGGACAGGGGCTTTTGGAGGGGACTGAATGCTAGCCTCTTGCCTTGCGATCATGGGCCCTGGCATTTGGGGGAACGGTGCTCTTTGTGAGCTGTATGCCTGAGGACCCTGTATATGCCATATTAGAGTGACTGAGTCATACTGTTGAGACATACAGTGTAAGGAGATGCTCATGCTATCACCTCCAGCCATCTGTCTGTTCTCTGTGCTAATTGACCCTGCTATTGAGTGAAGATGTCCTGTGTTTACACTTATGATAATGTGTATTGTATAGCAGGTGAGCGAGAAGACGTGACGTCTACCCTGAAAGGTCATATATATGAGTCACTTTGGCTGTCTCAATGATTTAGTTAATTAGCTCATGTTAATTTATGCTCTGGTTACCTCCTCTTTAACTGTATATAAGGTTGTATTCTTGGTTCTAAAAAAACACTCCATGCTCAGCAGACAAACAGGTCTCGTCTAGTTGTGTGCTTGAGAACACTTGGAATATCTGATATCTATATCCAAACTGATAGGAAGCGGTATATGACAGAAGCACTCAAGCAGAGTGTGGGACGTTTCGTTACAAATTCTGAAAGCCCACAGGGGAATTTTTTCTCCTCTTATGTTTAAGAGGCACCCTGATATACAATTCATCACTGGTACAGAAAGTGCTTGGAAATTATACCACAGAGGAACCAAAAAAGGTGCAAATATTCACCATTACATCTAATGGTTTGTTTGGAGGTGAAATTTAAACTAGCTTTTTTTGCCATCCTAACCCATTCCTTCGTACATATGGCAAGAAAATATATGGGGTCAAGTTGGGTGGCAGGTGCTTGACACCTTCTCTAATTGACACTTGCGCGGTCATGCAATGCTGTACCCAAACAAAATTTGCCTCCTTTTTTTTCCAACAAATAGAGCTTTCTTTTGGTGGTATTTGATCACCTCTGCGGTTTTTATTTGTTGCGCTATAAACAAAAGAACAGCAACAATTTTTAAAAAAAAACACATTATCTTTTATTTTTGCTATAATAAATATCCCAATTTAAAAAAAAAAATTTGAATTTTTTCCTCAGTTTAGGCCGATATGTATTCTACATGTTTTTGGTTAAAAAAAAAAAATCACAATAAGTGTATATTGATTGGTTTGCGCAAAAGTTATAGTGTCTACAAAATAGGGGATAGAATTATGGCATTTTTATTATTATTTTTTTTTTTACTAGTCATGGCTGCAATCTGCAATTTTTATCGGGACTGCGACATTATGGCGGACAGATCGGACACTTTTGACACATTTTTGGAACCAGTGACAACTTTACAGCGACCAGTGCTATAAAGATGCACAGATTACTGTAAAAATGTCACTGACAGGGAAGGGGTTAACACTAGGGGGCGATCAAGGGGTTAATTGTGTTCCCTCTCTGTGTTTTAACTGAAGGGGGGGTGGGACTAACTAGGGGAAATGACAGATTGCTGTTCATACTTTGTATGAACACACGATCAGTCATATCTCCCCTGAAAGAACCGGGATCTATGTGTTTACACACACAGATCCCTGTTCTCGCTGTGCCAAGAGTGATCGCGGGTGCCTGCCCGACACTTGCATCGGCTCCGGTGGCGCGTGCGCGCCCCTAGTGACCACACTGCGAAGCAACGTAACATAGCGTAGTTTCGCCCAGCCGAGCCATGCTGTGAACTGCGGCGGCTAGTCGGCAAGTGGTTAAAGATAGCAAAAAACACATATCTATTTGGGCAAACAGTCATATAAGTCTATAACTGGCTTAAGTTTTTGCTTTTGAAAAAAAAAAATATATATATATTTATAAAATAGTTATAAAAAACATGTCACCATACAATTCACCCAAATGTTTCCATTTTGGGTGTGAGCATGATATGATGAAAAGCTATGTCATATTGGTATGTCTGTCTGAGCAATAGAGTCACTGCAAACGTAAAGCTAATTGAAGTATAAGATCCTGATTATTAATGCATGGTGCATGTCACATTGATATAAATTCAAGTGTGGAAACATTCTGCGCACCCATCTGTTTTATCATCTCAGCCCTGTACACAAAACAAATACTCAGGGCTGCATTCCAGATTTGTGAGAGAAACACCATCAAAATAGGTCTCTGAATAAGCACAGACTCTTTACACGGCCAAGAGAGGATGGACCTGACTACGGGGATTTTTCCAGATCAATTAACCACCGCAAGCATGAAACAAGACAGACACTACATTTGAGTAATGGTAAAGTAAAGATAAAAATCATATATACAACATTTTAGTAATGGTAAAGTAAAGATAAAAATCTTTATATATATATATATATATATATATATATATATATATATATATATATATATATATATATATATATATAATCAAAAATCTATATATTTATTCTTATTGTGAACACAATAGGATATGCATATATTCTCACCTCCTCCCCCACAAAAATATATATTTTTTAATATTCAGCACCATCAGACAGTGACATATTATAGGAAACAACGCTATTCGCCAATTACAAATTCTGGTAAAAAAATACACTATACCAAGTTGAGTAGAGGAGTAACTGGCAAAACCATTATTATTTATTTCCTATCTTCATATAGCATCGACATATTATACAGTATCAAGGACAAAAGCCCCCACACCGGTACAACTTACATTCTAATTTCCATATAATTGTACACACACACACACACACAAACACACACATGTAGCGCCGGGTTACTTCCAAGTACCGGTGCTTGTCAAAATTTAAGGGATAATCAGAGTGTATAGCCTTGTTTCCATTGAACGGAACGGTTCGGGTCGGTAAATTTGGAGCGGTTAGAATGGGACCGGTCTATTCTCGTGAGCGTTTCCACTGCAAATCGGACCGTCAGGGATCATTCAGGGTTTAGAAAAAAATGCCTAGCGTGTCCAAAAATCAGTAGAATGTATTGTATCTCCGCCCTAATGGAACTGTTCCATTTTCTATGGCCCCACATCTGAAGCAGGACCCAGAATGGTCCGGTACGGTTCGGTTTAATGGCACACTTTCATAATGGAAACACCCAAAATAGCATACCGTTCCGAACCGATCCGCTCAGTGGAAAACGAGGAATAAGTGACTCTGATTTCAATTTCAATTCTAGAAGGGGTCTCTGTTTCAGCTTGGCTGTGCTGTGGGCACATTCTGTTGTTGCTGGTGTGTTATCCCACCCCGGGGTGCCTCTTACCAGCAGCCAATCAGGAGGGAGTGTCCTCCCGCGGGGAATGCTGGGAGAGGGTACTTCTGGAACAGACGCCATTGAGGCGGGGTCTTCTTCCGGTGTGGCACCCACCTACAGGGTGACCACATTTCGCAGGACTGTTTCTGTTTCGTTATGCCTGAATCTGCTGTTTCTTCTCCTACTGCATCTTTACCCTTCACCGAAAGTTTTATTGTTTTACCTCGTTGGGTAAATAAAAGCACAAGAAAAAGACACCTGCTTTTTGGACATTCCATTACTACGGCTCTCATCAACTACCCTAGACGACGGAGTCACAGAGGTAACATGCCACCCAAATATTAATCAGCAGCTCCTTCAGGGGTCAGTGCTACACACACAACACAACACATTCTCACACCATTTCTTTGCCTTTTGAGGTCCAATTCCCTCATCAACCAATTAAACCAGTGTTTCTCAATCTTTTTTTAGTCAAGGCACTTAAAATTATCTATTATTCTATAATATAAAAAAAACTATTCTAATAGTTTTACATATTTCGGCAGCATCGACACGCATATGATGCCCAACATTAGAGGTGATTTATTCTTCCAAAGCAAATACACTTTTTCACACTGGTACCAAATAGTATTCCAGTGTTTCCCTTCTCCTTCAGTTTCTCTCCATCACTCAGCGAATGTGACCCCAATGTTGACAGAGAGGGGCAAACAAATGAGGTTGTGTAGTTCAACACCCTTCTTAACAACACTGATGACATCACTGGTTGTTAGGACGCCAATGGCTGGAAGGTTTGTAATGGTGCACAATAAAAACCTGTAGCTTACTGTGATTAAACGGTAGGCTTGATCAACCGGATGGCTTGTATACATTTTTGGGCAATTTTTAGGCATTTTGCTGAAGAAACCTCAAGGCACCCTGGTTAAAAAAGGCTGATTTAGTCCACTAGCTAGTTTTGGGTCGTGGAAGAACACAGAAGCACCAAAACAAAAACACCAAAGGGGGGTTTATATACAGTATATATACAGTTGTACTCATAGGTTTACATACCCTGGCAGAAATTATGATTTCTTGGCATGAGTGAAAGAAAAGTTTTTGTGTTATTCATATTCTGTGAAAAATGGCCAAGAAATCATAAATTCTGCCAGGGTATGTAAAATTATGAGCACAACTGTATCTGTTTATGGATTCTGCCACCCGTGGGTGTCCTATAACTGATTATATAGCACGCTTGCACCACAGTATGTTTATATCATATTTGTTTAATGCTTTCAATAAACACAATTTTATTTTATAGTTCAGTATTGTTTATAGCGCAATGCTTTCTTTGCTTTACTGCACTGATGATGTAATCGGTGCATGTGCCCTGAAGGAATGGCTTCCCTTGCCGTTTCTTTAGAGGTCAGTGTCGTGACCGATGGCTCCCACACGCATGCGTGGGAGTGACGCCACGCGGCTCCGGACAGTCACACAGCCAGAGTCTGCGCCCCTGAAAGGAAGACAGGCGAAGATGGATGCAGCCTGCAGTGGGAAGTAAGCAGGCTTTATTTGCAGGTATAAGCATGGGGTATGCTTTGTCTGCCATTCTTTGGATTAATTGGAGTTTTTGATGTAACTGTCATATGCATTTCCTGTGGACTAACATTGAAAATTGAATGTATTGGCATGTCAAATCTCATGCCAAACTGCATCAATGTGAACCAGGGCTAACACAGAGTTGGCGGAGCAGTCACTGCACATGCTCAGTTTGGTGTGTGTTGCTAGAGAGTTTTTTTTTGCAAAAGAGTGCATGTGATCAGCATAGGGCCAATCAGCAGTGTCCAGACAGAGGGTCAGGGGTCCTACATCCTCATAAGACAGTCGGTGCAGAATGAAAACCCCTCTTACAAGCTTATCCAGCCTGATGCCGCGCACACACGGTCGTTTTTCGGCATGAAAAAAAATTTCATTTTTCAGCATGTCCAAAAAACAACGTTTTTCCAACTTCATCATTAAAAACGTTGCCCACACACCATCGTTTTTGAAAAATGATGAACAAAGCGCGGTGACGTACACCACGTACGATGGCACTCTAAAGGGGAAGTTCTATTCGCCTTTGGGCTGCTTTTAGCTGATTCTTTGTTAGTAAAAGACAATTCACGCTTTTTTGTCTGTTACAGAGTGATGAATGTGCTTACTCCATTATGAACGGTAGTTTTACCAGAACGAGCGCTCCCGTCTCATAACTTGCTTCTGGGCATGCGCGGGTTTAAAACATCGTTTTTGCCCACACACGATCATTTTTTTACAACCTGAAAAACGAAATTTTGAAAAACGTCATAAAAAAAAGCCGAAAAACGATGTGAAGCCCACACACGATCATTTTAAATTACATTTAAAAAAAAAAAAAAAATTTTCTCATGCCGAAAAACTAAAATCTCTGCATCTACAGACATCTATGATCTAACACTAACCTATCTAGCCCTGTAAACAAGAAATCAGTATACATACCTTTTTTGAAGCCGATCCGGTGTCCATTGGCAGAAGCTCTGCAGAGGACACAGCCGACTGTGAAATGAATGGGGAGTAATGCCACCCATAGACTCACTATGGGGCTTCTGTTATCGGGGGTTCCCCTCCACAGCGGAACCGCAGCTGACAGCTCAGCGTGGGACCAAATCGGTTTCAGATCAGATTGGTTTTCCAGATCATGTATACTGATTTCTTATTTACAGGGCTAGATAGGTTAGTGTTAGATGGTGGATGTCTGTAGCTGTAGAGATTTAGGGTGGATTTTAACCAGACATCGATAGAAGTCACAAGACTGCTATATACTGCTGATGAGAAAAGATATTTAGCAGTTTATATTTACTAAAATAATTGCATTTCCATGTTCTGCGTACCGTGGGAGACCAGATATAGTTAATGCAGGGTACTGGGTTTAGTAACACTTTAAGATAAGAATTTAGCAGTGGAACAGTTAGTTTTAAATCTATGCACATGCTAATTAACATCATGTAAAACAACTTTAAATCTACCGTAGCAGATATCAAATATAAAAGCACCTTTAGGCTGGGTTCACACCATCGCCGCATCCGTCGCACAGCAGGGGTCTGATTCATGCTAATTCACCATTTCAGGTCTGAATTTTGGGCTAACTTCAGACCTGAAACAGACCAAAAAAGGCACGCGTTTTTCCTGCAAAGCGCACCAGACCTGATGTGCTGACCTGTAGAGAGCCAGTCACATTCTCGAGCTATACAAATTGGATAAGGGAAAAGCCACATCCAATTCGCATAGGTGTGAACCCAGCCTTAAGCCTCGTACACAAGCACAGTTTTCTCAGTCATAAACAGCAAGAAAACTGCTGGCAGAGCTTTCTTGCCGAGTAAACCGTGCGTGTGTACGAGGCTTTGAGGTTTCTCATCGAGAAAACTGCCCAGAATCTTGACGAGAAAAATAGAGAACCTGCTCTCTCTTTTCTCGTTGTGATTGTCGGCAGGAAAACATGTTTTCCTGCCGAGAAACCCGAGCGTGTGTATACTTACCTGCCTCCATGGAAACCTGCACATGCTTAAAATGACTTTGAGGCATAGGTAGGGTGAAGCAAGATGGCGGTGACGGCATCGAATGCGACGAGTGCATGCTCGTCGTAGTAGAAGACATCGCCGCATTCGTGACGTTCAAAAGAACAGCGATTCTTTTGAATCGTACGTGTGTACACTCGGCCGGCAAGAAAATCTTTCCAGGAATCTCGTTTCCTAACGAGAATCACGGCTGTGTGTACAGGGCTTTAGGGTTCATTCACGAAAAGGCAAGCAATAAATACCAATCACATTGATATACAAATCTCTTTGCTTATCAGTTGGTCGGTTCATTTTCTGAAAGACCCAATTTCAAGTTTAGTAAAACCTTGGATTGCGAGCATAATTCATTCCGAAGGCATGCTTGTAATCCAAAACACTTGTATATCAAAGCGAATTTCCCCATAAGAAATTAAGGAAACTCAAATGATTCATTCCACAACCATTTATTCATAGGTCCTTCAGTTTATAGTCCATAGAAAAAGATTACAGCAATGTGATTTAGTTGCCCAACCTAAAAAAAAAAAAAAAAAAGCAAAATCCAGCAGGACCTACAGTGTATAAAACAGAAGAGAGGCGCCTCTTAGGCTGCATTCACACCTGAGCGTAGCATTTTTGAGCGTTTTTTCCGGCGTTTTGGCACGTGTATTTGCACGTTTGAATACAGCGTTGTCCGACGTTTTTGAACTTCGTAGATTTTTATTTTAGCCAATAGGAAAAATGATCGTCTCTTTCATCATTTGTTGCTATGTTTGTAGATTTTTTTTATCTTCTTCCTTTGTAAATATTCTATTTCACAGAACAGATTAAAGCGACAAAACGCCCGTAGAAACGCTTGTTGTCGCGCTAGACGCTTGAATCGAGCGTTTTCATTAGTTTCTATGGGAATACAAACGTTCAAAAATGCCCAAATCAGCCCAATTCGACAAAAAAGGGTCCAGAACTTGTTTGAGCTTCAGGCGTTCGGCTTCAGGCATTTTGGCGTGGAGATGTGAACCATCTCCATTGAGAATAATGGATTTTTTCCCCTAGCGTTTTATAGCTTCATGCTTCAGGCTACAAAACGCTCAGGTGTGAATGGGCCCTAAGTGTAGCAATATGGTTACATTTAGTGAAGGTATAACATTTAGCAACTCACATTGTTGAATATTAAAAGAGGCACATTTAAGTATGCAGGCATCCGGGGTAAAGCAGTCCACATAGACCGTCCTCCACACCACCGGATCTCACCGCTATCAGTCTGCAATCGTGACCGGGAAGACTACGCTACAGTAGAGCGATCTGAAAGCGAGGCTTGAACCGCTCGTGGAGCACAGCGTGGAAGAGACAACGTCAATGGCGGTGTGGAGGATGGTCTATGTGGACTGCTTTACCCCGGATGCCTGCATACTTAGATGTGCCCTTTTTAATCATTAACCATGTGAGTTGCTAAATGTTGTACCTTCATGTAAAGGCACCTCTCTTTTCTTTTATACTCAGTTGTGACATGACGCTACTCTTATATCAAAACATTGCTTGTATATCAAGTCAAAATGTATTAAAACATTTTGCTTGTCTTGCAAAACACTTTTATACCAAGTTACTCTAAAACCAAGGTTTTACTGTACTTTGAATGGCAAAATGCAGGTTGGTACCCCATGACACATTGGTGAAAATAAACTCTTTCAAAAACAAATTGATTTCCTAATAGCCAAGCAATTTGATAAATACATGGTAATGCATCTCATGTTCTTTTTGGCAAGAACAAGTATTTATGCACTTTAAGATTGCCACATGAAAAGAATAGAAAGCTAAAAAGCCTAAAAAAAAAAAAAAAAAAAATAGAACAAATGCAGCTACCAAATCTAAGGTCTCTAGTAATTGCAATAGATTACATTTATGTTAATACATTTTGTTGGTCTTAAATTACCCCACAAGGCATATAGATACAGTGGTGCATGTTTTAAGGTGCTACTTGTTTCCATTATGTAAAGCCCCCCAAAAAAACAAACAATACAGTATATGCTTATGAAAAGACAATATAAGTATAATTCGGTCACTTTCAAGCATAATAATGGTGTGCATGTACACAAATAATCACGTAGATGGATGTTTGTCACGCAAATTAGTGAAAAATGTAATGCAAATAAGGCTGCCGGTAAGCCAAGCATGTGCAATAGTTTCTATGGGGCAGATTCACATAGGAGAGCGGCGGCGTAACGTATCGTAGATACGTTACACCGCCGCAATTTTTCATCGCAAGTGCCTGATTCACCAAGCACATGAAAACCTACGTCGGCGGCCTCCGGCGCAAGGCGGGCCAATTTAAATGGGCGTGTGCCATTTAAATTAGGCGCGCTCCCGCGCCGGACCTACCGCGCATGCTCCATTTCCAAACTCCCGTTGTGCATTGCGCGCCGTGACATCATTTTTTCGAACGGCGACGTGCGTAGCGTAATTCCGTATTCCCGGACGGCTTACGCAAACAACGTTAATTTTTTAATTTCGACGCGGGAACGACGGCCATACTTTAGACAGCAATACGCTTGCTGACTAAAGTTAGGGCACCTAAAACGACGACTAACTTTGCGACGGGAAACTAGACTAGCGGCGACGTAGCGAACGCGAAAATCCGTCATGAATCGCCGTAACTCCTAATTTGCATACCCGACGCTGGTTTACGAAGCGAACTCCCCCCAGCGGCAGCCGCGGTATTGCATCCTAAGATCCGACAGTGTAAAACAATTACACCTGTCAGATCTTCTAGCTATCTATGCGTAACTGATTCTATGAATCAGTCGCATAGATAGAAACAGAGATACGACGGCGTTTTAGCAGATACGCCGTCGTATCTCCACTGTGAATCTGGCCCTATGTGTATTTGTAACTCCTATGCAACAAATTTGCTGTTGCAGATGAGACATGTTTTTTTATTACCATTTTAGTGCAGTGCCACCATGACAGTCCACAGGAAAGATTATACAAATCTGGACTTCCTTATTCAATATATTACATATGCTGAGGCCCAAGGTGCTACAGATAAAGAAAATCTCTTTTACTTTAATAGCATGAGGGCTGTAAATTTGCTTTAGGTGTTATGCATTTTTTTTTTTTTTATCATACGTAATCAAAAGAGACAGTTTAACATGAATTAAATGTAACTGTCATGGCTTTGTGTAAATTTTATTTAAGCTTTTAAGCATATACAGTTTTAAACTGTTATGTTATATTTGTATTCTAATAGAATTTTGGTTTATAGATAAACATTTAAAAGATGACAAAGTATTTATAAAGCACTATAGATTAGCTAAAAAGACAGCACAGCAAAGGAAGCTTACTTTGCAGCTCTCTTGGTCGGATTAAGACCTGTCCCAGCAGTCTGTTAAGGGATAAGAGTCACTGATGATTCACTGACTTCTGCCAGAAACTGAATTTCCACAAAGCTAATAACTGAATATTCAATTGGTTAAACAAATATATTTAATATTTGTTTTAGCCTGGACTATGATAAATAAAGAATATGTGTCCAAAACACACTGGTCACTGTGTTGGGAGTGCACTATGAAATGCACTTCCAGCACAAACACAAGAACACATGTATACGGTGCCAGGATTAAAGCCGACTTCCTAGATGCTGCATATATGTGTTACGTGGTTGTGATGGGGTTAAATAGTTGGGGTTTTACTTACATGTAGGGCCCCTATGCCAATAATGTGGCCTGAGAGCCCCAATCATGCAGCTCATTGAGTGATGGGCTACAGGTAAGTAAAGGCCTCATTCACATAGGCATACCTATCTGTACACGCGTGTCAAATGAATAGGCTTCTGTCTGGCCGTGTAAACATGACACGTACAACATGCAATTGTGTGAATCTAGCCTTACCTCCTGTTCTGAACCACCCTCTATCATTACCTGCACTCGTATCTTTATACCTGTCACACAGAGCCCTTCATTTTTTTTATGTAAAACAATGTACTAGATTTCTATTAGTTAAATGAGATTAACGAATGATAATACCAAAATACAAAACAGTGACTGTTATCGAGAAAATAATCAATACACAGTTCCAGTAAGAAGATAATCATTTAGTTGTTGTCTACAACCATGAATGGCTCAGCTGTTGGTGCTCTATGAAGATCGTAAACACTAACCTCCCATGACATGCAGTGTACCAACAGCTGTAAAGTAGGAAGCTATCCTGTCCAAAAAACAGATCAGCCTATCGAAAATTACTTCTTTTGGATGACATTATCTGCTACAGATTTGCTGAACCAATGTCACAGTAGTTGCCAACCACCCAAATCATTTAAAACTATCAATACTCCCCGCTGACACCACCAATTGTGAAAAAGAGTTGTACATCCTTATTGCCCTGACAGTTAAAAAACCCCTACGCAGCTTAATGTTACTCCTCCAGTCTCATAGCATGGCCCTGTGTCTTCTTACACCCCCTGAAACTGTATAGTTTTCTTCCTACGCTGGGAACACCATTGAGATATTTGTAGACGCTTGAGAGGAGCCCTTTCCTCTCAAGCGTCTCTTCTCCAAAGAGAATGTAGTCATTCCTTGTAATTGAGGTCCTCCAGTCCCCTTAATAATTGTGTTGCCCTTCTCTGGACTCTTTTCGATTCCAGCACATTCTTCCGGAGGATTGGTGACCATAACTGGATGGAATACTCTAGATGTGGCCCGAGCCAGAGTTTTATAATGTGGCAGGATTTTCGTTTTATCTCTGGATTAAACCCCCTTTTTTATGCATGCCAATAGTCTGCTGGTTTTGCTTGCTGTAGCTTGAAATTGCATGATATTGCTCAGTTTGTCTTCTACTAGATCTTTCTCCATCCTGGATTCCTCCAGAGGGTCTCCCCCTAGAGAGTAGATTGCATTTATATTTATATCCCCCAAGTGCATTACTTTAACATTTTCAACATTAATCCTAATTTGCCATGTAGCTACCCACCCCAATATTTTATTCAGGTCTTCTTGTAAGGTTACTATATCCTGATGTGAAGTTATTGACCTACTTATTTTTGTGCCATCGGCAAGAATGGAACTCAAGCTATTTATACCAACCTGTATATCATTTAGGAATAAATTAAACAGATTGGTCCCAGGACAGAGCCTTGAGGTACCCTACTTACCACTCCAGACCAGTCTGGGTACACATTATTTATCACCACCATTTGGACATGTTCCAATAACCATTTTTCTTATCCATAAACAAACTCTATAGTCCAAGACTGGAGACCTCAGCTTGTAGATTAAGCGTTTGTGGGGAACTGTATTGAATGCTTTTGCAAAATCCAGATACACCTCATCCACAGGTCTTCCCTTTATCTAGATGGCAGCTCACTTCCTCATAGAATGTTAACAGATTGGTTTGGAAGGAATAACCCTTCGTAAACCAATGCTGATTGCTGCTAATGATACTGTTTTCATCAGCAAAATCTTGGATATTGTCTCTTTTCATACTGTACCCTCCAATAGTTTACATACTATTGATGTTAGACTGATTGGCCTGTAGTTTCCAGGTATAAGTCTCTGCCCTTTTTTGAATATTGGTACCATGTGGGCTTTTACCTAGCCTTAATGGCATCCCAGTCTTAGTATGTAGGGTTCAATATTGAGTTGGCCCACCCTTTATAGCTATAACAGCTTTAAGTCTTCTGGGAAGGCTGTCCACAATGTTTAGGAGTGTGTCTATGGGAATGTTTGATCATTCTTCCAGAAGCGCATTTGTGAGGTCAGACACTGGTGTGGATGAGAAGGCCTGGCTCGCAGTCTCTCCTTTAAGGCTGAGTTCACATATATGTGAATAGGATCTGGGTTTTCCCGCATCCTATGTGCATGACAGGCAAGTGTAACTGTCTCTCAATGGAGCCGGTTCACACATGTCCGGGACAGCCTAGGAGTGGATTGTGAAAGGGTCCTTTGAGTGTTTGGGTCCGGTTTAGGTGCATATTTAGGCAAAAATTCGGACCTGAATTGCACCTGAACTGGTGAACAGACACACACCAGACCCCAAGCATGAACCCGTGGCCGCACATATATGAGCCCCGGCCTAATTCATCCCAAATGTTTTCTATCAGGTTGAGGTGCAGGCCAGTCAAGTTCCTATGTTAATGTCTGTTTTTAGGCAAGAAACATTTTTTGTTTATACTTTTGTCACTGCTAATTGGTTTCTGCAACTAGAAAAAAAAAGGGATGCAAAAATGGATGTACACTGAACGAAACTGAAGTGCAAACTGATGTAGACTGATGTAAATTGAACTGAACTGCAGAAGGATGTGCAAACTTGTGTAACCTGAATCCATTATTTCATCAGTTCTTTCTTAGCAAAAAACCTGACTAAACCCATGATGTCCATGTGAAAGAACCATTAGGGCCCTTTCATATGCAGTGGATTCAGTTTCAATGAGCAGGGGATCAGCTCACTGATTCCCTGCTGATCAGAGCAGAGCAAGTAGATGACGCATCCATGTCAGTTTCTTCACAACGGACACAGACAGGGCCCCCTCTGCTCTATGGGTGGCCGGGTGTAAACAGACTCCGCTGTCTGTTTATACCTAAAAACCTCTGATCACGCTCTGCCGAAACAGAAGATAATAGAGTCCCCTTCTATTTTTTTTTTAGTGGACCAAACCAGACCCAGGGGTAGGTGGGTGTAAATGGACTTGTGTTTGTTTACACCCACCTGTCCATAGGGATGAATGAACCTTCTGATCAGGTCCATCTGAAAAACTGACACTTGTGTAAAAGGGGCCTTAGGCTACATTCACACCGGTGATTAAAGTGATATTCAATTTATGTGTTTTTTTTTTTTTTAAATAGCAAGCATGTTCTACTTACCTACCCTATGTAGTGGTTTTGCACAGAGCAGCACAGATCCTCATCTTCTCGGGTCCCTCTAGCGCTCCTGGCCTCTCCCTCCTGCTGAGTGCCCCCACAGCAAGCAGCTTGCTACAGGGGCACCCGAGCCGCTACTCTGTGTGTCCATTTCTCACTGACATTTCTCACTGACTTTGACTGACAGTGGGAGCCAATGGCTGTGTCTCAGCCAATCAGGAGGGAGAGTCCCGTACAAATGGGGGTCTCGTGCAACATTGCTGGATTGAGATGGGGCTCAGGTGAGTATTACCCTGAGGGGGGCTGATGCACACAGAAGTTTTTTTTTATCTTTTAGCATACCGTATTTTCCGGCGTATAAGACAACTTTTTGGATGCAAAAAAATGCATCCAAAGTCGGGGGTCGTCTTATACGCCTATCACAGGACAGTCTGAGTTGAAGGTGCGGCTTTCAAATCATGGACGCTCGCAGCAGATGGAAACTGTCACCGGCCTGGAAGCCAGAAGCTGCAAAACGTGAGTGATGGCACAGTGGGGAAAAGTGATGGCACAGTGGGGGCAAGTGATGGCACAGTGGGGGCAAGTGATGGCACAGTGGGGGCAAGTGATGGCACAGTGGGGGCAAGTGATGGCACAGTGGGGGCAAGTGATGGCACAGTGGGGGCAAGTGATGGCACAGTGGGGGAAAGTGATGGCACAGTGGGGGCAAGTGATGGCACAGTGGGGGGCAAGTGATGGCACAGTGGGGGGCAAGTGATGGCACAGTGGGGGCATGTAATGGCACAGTGGGGGCATGTAATGGCACAGTGGGGGCATGTAATGGCACAGTGGGGGCATGTAATGTAATGGCACAGTGGGGGCATGTAATGTAATGGCACAGTGAGGCATGTAATGTAATGTAATGGCACAGTGAGATTTGAAAAAAGCCTGTTTCTGTCAGCGGTTGTTCCGGCTACCCCTCAGCTTCCAGAAAGACTAGTAGGAAGGGGGTAGTCTTATATGGCGAGTATATCCCAAAACCAACATTTTACGCTGGCAAATATGGTAGTTTACTTTAGGATAAAAACCCTTGTGCCTTTAGAACCACTTTAAAGCTGGTGTGAATTGTAGCCACAAGAACCTTCTAATTCCTGCTGCAACTGCAAATAGTTGTGACCGCCACCTGTCATTTTAGTGAATGGAGCCAGCGGCCACACCTAGCTTCTCAGAGCCGCAGCAGGAATTAGAAGGTAATTTCTATAATGCCCTGTACAAACAAGCGTTTTTCCCGTCGGAAAAACTGCGATGAGAGCTTTTTGTCGGGAATCCTGACTGTGTGTATGCAGGAAAACTGCCAGAAAAAAAAAAAAGAGAGCAGAATCTCTTTTTTCCCGTCAGGAAAAATCGTAGCGGGGAAAACCGTTTGTCTGTATGCTTTTCCGACGGGAAAAAACAGGCATGTTCAGAAGCATTGAACTTCATTTTCTTGGCTCATCGTAGTGTTGTATGTCACCGCACTCTTGGTAGTCAAAAGTTCACCGAACTTTTGTGTGACCGTGTGTATGCAAAGCAGGCTTGAGAGGAATTCCGTCGGGAAACCATTGTCGGGAAAACCACTCGTGTGTACGGGGCATTACACTTTGCGCCGGTCTTAATTGCCGGTGTGAATGTAGCCTTACAAAATAATGACACAATTAAAAATCATATTTAGTGTCATTAGAATTACACCAGATGAAATAAAGCAACAATAAAGCAAAAAAACAACAACATGAAATAAATCAAATATTAAGCAACTCAAAGAAGAAATATTTCCTAGCTTACTTTGGGCACAGGGATGACAAGTTGACCTACAGAAATAAAAAGTACTATGTCAATATATAACAAATTGACTTGGCCTTTTACAGAGGCAGAATCAGTCACCTGTACAGTTACCCTGCCAAATTCACAGTTTTCTTTTCAGTAGAATGTATAAGTGTTTTTGTCAATATGTACAGACACAGAAAGAGGTGGGAGGTTAGGTACAGACAGAGGGCTGCAAGTCTGGTATGTGGGCACATACTGGGTGTTCTCCGTTACAAATTCAAGCAATGAGAGAACGCCTAGGGGACAGAGAGCTGTGCTTTGAAATAATGTTCTGAATAATATAAAAAAGCCCTTACTCAACCACGGTTTGATTTAATAAAAACTTTAACTGGGCCAACTTGTGAGCATTTTATGTATGTATGTATTTTATTTGTGTTATTGTCAGTCATCCCTGAGTTCCAAGGACAGCCCCAGCTTTAAAAGCATTGTCCCTGATAAGATCCCTGGTTTTCAGTTTTGACAAGCTACAGATTTAAATAACCTTTGTCTTCATGCCAGATTGAATTTTTTACTATCTTTTTATCTCCTCTGGTTTTTTACTATTCATTGAAAAGCTGTTGAAATTGGTTTTATAAACCATAAATTCAGCACATAATATAAGGAACATTGCTCATTGTCATCCTCAAAGGACGCTATTGGCTAAATTGAACTGGCTCGCCAGTATTGTTCCCAGTTATATATTCATAGGTAACTATGCTTGCCATGACTCCATTCTATCAGCTTTGAGTGACCGTAATCTTTATAGAGCTACCTGATTCCTCACACCCTAGTCAAGAGCTAAGGCAACAGAAAAGGACAAAGAGGTATTTGGGTTAGTACAGACATAGGAAAACACAATATTTTGCTATAAAAATATAACTACTATGTGTTCATCTTCAGTATATTTGATATACATCAGAGTTCTACCATCTTTTTCATACAAATATAGCTTTTGTTTGGTGATATTTAATTAAACAGGTAGTTTTTTTCCTTCACTTTTATGTGTTGATGAGGCTGCACTGATAGGCACTGATGAAGTGGCATTGATAGGCACTGATAGGCGGCACTGATGGGGACTGAAGAGGAGGCACTGATGAGGCTGAACTGAAGGGTACTGATTGGCACTTTCAGGGCTGCACGGATCATCAGGACACTGATGATCAGTGCCCTGATTATTAGTGCAGATGTCTCCTTTCACACTACCTGGCTACCAGCATTATCCTCTAACGCTGTGACAGTGTGAGGAAAGCAATGCCGAAAACCGTCAAATGTGTTTACATCGTGATCAGCTGTGATTTGACACATTTGATCATGCGGTAAAGAGCCGCTGATTGGCACTCTACCCAAACTGTGACTAGCTGTGTCCAGAGGACAACAGCAATCACAGATTGCGCCACCCGTGCGTCACAGCAGGCGCGGGATCATGGGAGGACGTCATATGACGCCCTCCCAAAACTGTCTGACTGCGATGTAGCCATCATTTGGCTATATCATGGTCAGAAAGTGGTAAAACTCCCTCATTGCTGGTCAATGACAGTGGTATTTAACATCAGTAACAGTGTTTGTTTTTTTTAGCCCCAGAATTGGTGGCTACTTACCTAATTACACACTTTGTTGCTCTCTCTCTCTAGGCTGGGACTTTACTTGCAATACACCACACAGTTCATAATTGTTTTCAGTTCCAGATGCTGAAACTCAGAAAGAGCTTCAGCACCCGACACCCCATTGCTGTTTTACTGTCCTCTTGTGCCCAACAGATGCTAGACCGAGCCCAGAGAGTCAGTGGGCTGCATGTGGCCCATGGGTCATGCGCAGGGGCGGACTGACAACTCATGGGGCCCCCGGGCAATAGAAGAGTATGGGGCCCCTCTGGCTTACAGATGGCCACCACGCCAGGAGGTAGTGCAGAGGCGGGCAGCTAAAATCTTGGGATATTCACATTAAAAGCATGTCATTTTCGGACATATCAGGGACAGATCTAAAAAAAAACACCGATTTTTACATACTGTCCCTGGTTTTACTGAGCCTGGCAACCCGGATGGGGCCCCCTAGTGGCATGGGGCCCTCGGGCAGTGCCCGAGTGACTCAATGGTCAGTCCGCCCCTGGTCATGCGTTAGACATAGGGGTTGTGCACACAGCTTCAAAATCACATGTAAATAACTGATGAAAGTCTGATCAGGTGTGCAGCTACCCATGCAAAATCTGCGGTATATTACATTTTGTTTTTGTGTTTGGATATGCTTTAACCACCCACCCAGCCTCATGTTTTGATGATTTTTGATACAACCAACATTACATCATACAGGATTACATGATTTTTAGTAATACAGTTATTGTATACTGATAATTATATTTATAGAGTTACCTACAGTCATGGGAAAAACAAGTACATCAAAATGGAAATGGAAAGACTATTTCAGCATATTTGAACAGGAAAACCACAAATATTGTTTCAAACAGTGCCTACAGATAAGGTGATATACCTGAAAAAAAATGGAACATAAAACTGACATGGTGTATAAGATCAGACCTACTGGAATAAAATTGTATAGAACAAGGAACCAAAGGTAGAGTTGTCGCAATATAACTGAATAGGTTTGGCACAAATCAAAGACAGCCTTTCAGGAGAACCGTGTACCAACTGTGAAACATGGTGGTGGAATGTTGTAGTTGCTTTGCTGCTTCAGTGCCTGGCAGCTTGAAGTCTCAGTCAGCTATGAAAATTTGCACTGTATCAAAGTGTGCTTGATAAGAAAATGAGGCCCATCTGTCTGAAATTTGAAACTGAACTGGAGATTGATCTTTTAACATCATAATGATCCAAACACTAGCTAACACCTCAAATTATGCACTGGCCTAGTCAAAACCCTAATTTTAATCACATTACAGTGTTGCAGGGGAGTTGGCAACGGCCAGTTCATTCAAAGTAACCCACAAGCAAATCTGTATGAAGGAGTGGTCAACATTTTTACAGATTCGATGTTAGAGTGCTTACAGAAGTCATTTCTGCTAAAGGCCTCTGAAGCCAAAAGTACCTATTGTTCCCATAGAATACATCTCAATGGATATTTGGTAATTCAATTACTGAAAAGGCAGAAGTTTTACATGTTCTATTTAGATCACTTTTTTTGGTTGGCATTGTTTACATAAAGATCTAATGTTGCCTGTTCGAATACATTAAAAAGGTTGAACAGTTCTATGGATGTACTTACTTTTTCACATGACTATGTGGAAGGAAGGATTTTTTTCCCCTGCTGTAGCAAATTGGATCATGCTCTGCTGGTTTTTTTTGCCTTCCTCTGGATCAACTGTGGGTATGGAGTTGGGTGTATAGGATTTTACTGTGTTTTTTATTTTGTTTTTTTATTTTTTGTGGTTGAACTGGATGGACTTGTGTCTTTTTTCAACCTGACTAACTATGTAACTATAACTAGAGTCAGGCCGTGATTGATTTTTTTAGAAAAATATGTCTTTTTTTGGATTATAAAATTATGTTTAATCACAAGAATTACCGTGTTGCTGGAATTATAAATTCAAAGTTCCAGGAACGTTTTTATATATATATATATATGTATATATATATATATATATACACACATACACACACACACACACACACATATACATATATACATATACACACACACACACACGTGCCAGAGACACAACAAAACCAATATCAAATCAAGAGACCAATATAATTATGTCATTATGGAGCAAATCTCATGCAAACCAGTTTGTAAAGACAGTAAAAAAAAAAGTTAACTATAACAATGTAACTGTGTTGGGCTGTAAGTTAACACCCCTTTCACCTCTTAAGTGGTAGAGACTACAGCTAGAATCAATAGAAGCTTGAATTCAAGTTATCTGCAACCCCCAGTCACCAATATATCATTATCTGCCTATGACCTGGGGTTAATTGGCATGTGTAGTAGCTTTCTGAATGCAGAAAAACACAGCTTTCACTATGAAGGAAAAATATGTGTACAGCAGAGTATAAAGAGTGACACACACCTATTAGAATAAAGGGCAAGACCTGCACCTCCCCTCAATAAATCAAGCAGAACCATTGGTTTAGTGACAAGGCAAATAAACAAGTTGGCTAATATACTAATTTGTTACCAAATGTTAGCCAAGACCACTAGTAGGAAAGACTTTAGGTCTTAAAATGATGGCGGAAAACTAGAAAAAAAAATTAACTGAAACTGATCCTGCTCCTCTATACTACCATCTGTGGTCCATCAACCTAATTAATACAAAAGACGTTCTGAAAATACCTCTCTTTCCTACCGAAAATATTGCTCTTGGCCTCATGGGTGCTCATGTGATCACCTGCCCATGAACTGGCTACAATAACTGGTCAAGAAGAACTACTGATTGACTGATATGTTTTCTGGACAATTTATGTAGAAACAATGGCCCGGATTCAGGTAGATTTGCCCCTTATTTACGGAGGCGCAGGGCAGCGTTTTTGCCCTGCGCCCCCGCAAATTTACTGCGCTACCCGCAATTCACGGAGCAGTAGCTCCGTAAATTGCGTGTGCGCTGTGTAAACTTGCCCTGCGTAAGGGCGCCCAGCACCATTCACGAATCACTTACGCAAATTACGTAAAATTCGAACGTCGCGACGCGGGAACGACGGGTATACTTTAGCATTGGCTGCCCCTGCTATTAGAAGGGGCAGCCTTATGCTAAACACGCCGTACGGAAACAACGTAAATTGCGTACGCGCAACATTGTGAATCGGTGTTAGTATGCAATTTGCATACTATACGCTGACCACAATGGGAACGCCCCCTAGCGGTCATCGCAAGAATGCAGCCTAGATATGCGTGGCATAAGAGCCTTATGCCACGCAGATTTTAGGCTGCAGTCGGCGTTACGATGTTCCTGAATCAGGAGCATTCGTAACGCCGGGGCAAGTAAGCAATTGCGCTGTGTAACCTATGGTTACACAGGCGCAATTGCTACTTGAATCTGGGCCAATGATGATCAAGGGAAGTTGGTAACAAGTAACAGAGAGAAGGCAACTGTATAAAATACATTATTTTCCTCAAAAAGAGAGGCATATTAAACAAGACAGTAACATTAATAAGATTTTTTTAATGTACCCTCGTGGCTGACAGAGACCAGTGTTAAGAACAGTTTAGAAAAACCTTAATGTGAATAAAATCACCAAGAGCAGATGGCTTACACCCAAGAGTCCTCTAAAAACATAGCCACATTGTTCCAAACCATTATTCCTAAATTTTAGGGATACCAATATTCAAAAAAGGGTATTCTATATATATATATATATATATATATATATATATATATATATATATTACTTGGTTTCTGCAGATCAGTTAGCCTAACATCAATAGTATGCAAGCTATTTGGCGGAATGATAAGGAACCATATCCATTAATTTGCTTAGAAACTAGTATCATTAGTAGTAAAAAACATGGATTCATGAAGAAAGGTTCTTGTCAGACCAACCTTTTAACATTCCATAAGGAGGTGAGCCATAAGTTGGATAGAGAAAGGTCTGTGTATCTAGATTTCAGTAAGGTATTTGATCTCCCTATTACTTGTGACCAACTTCCCTTGTCTAGAAAACATATCAGTAAATCAGTAGTTCTTCTTGGCCAGTAGGGATGTGCCAACTTCCTGGCGGGGCTCCGCACGTGGAGTGTGCTAACACTCCAGAGCTCATGTCTATTGACCAGTTATTGTAGCCAGTGCATGGACATGTAATCACATGAGTACCCATGAGGCCTAGAGCAATATTTTCTGCAGGAAAGGAAGGTATTTTCAGTGTTTGCTGATGATACAAAACTAAGCAGGCCAATAACTTCACCATAGGATATAGCAACTTTACAAGAAGACCTAGTTAAAACAGAGGTGTGGACAGCTATATGTAAGATGAGGTTCAATGTAGGAGAATGTAAAGTCATGCACTTGGGAGCAAAAAATATGAACGCAAGTTACACGCTAGAGGGAGAACCCCTGGGGGGGGGGGGAACAATGATGAAAAAGGATCTTGGGATCCAAGTAGATGCCAGACTCTTCAATAGTATGCAATGCAAAGCTTAAGCAAGCAAGCCCAGCGGACTATTAGCATGCATTAAATAGGGTATTTACTCAAGAGATATAACTATAATTCAGCCACTTACCAAACCCTTATTCAGCCGCACCTCGAGTATGCTTGAACTGGAGAGAGTCCAAAAAAGGGCAACAAAGCTTATAAGGGCGCTGGAGGACCTCAGTTATGGGAAACAACTACAAACATTAAACTTAGTCTTTCTGGGGAAGAGGTGCTTAATAGGGGATATGATAGCAATATACAAATCCTTCACTGGTGACTCTTAGGCCTCGTACACACGATAGGATAGCTAGAGGACAACGGTCTGAAGGACCGTTGTCTTAGGTTAACCGATGAAGCTGACTGATGGTCCGTCACGCCTACACACCATAGGTTAAATAACAGATCGTGTCAGAACGTGGTGACGTAAAACACAACGACGTGCTGAAAAAAAACGAAGTTCAATGCTTCCAAGCATGCGTCGACTTCTGAGCATGCGCGGGTTTTTAACCAATGGTTTTGCATACTAACGATCGGTTTTGACCTATCGGTTAGGAGTCCATCGGTTCAATTTTAAAGCAAGTTCCTATTTTTTTAACCGAAGGTTAACTAACCTATGGGGCCCACACACGATGGGTTTGGACAGAGGAAAACGGTCCTTCAGACCGTTGTCCTCTGGCTATCTTATCGTGTGTACGAGGCCTTAGTATTGGGAGGAAACTTATTAATCTTAGGTCTCTAAAGTAGACACGCAACCACGAAATGAAGTTGGATGAGAAATAGTTCAATCTTTAACTGCATAAGGGCTTTTTTACTGTTAAAGATGCAAGGATGTGGAATGCCCTTCCAGAGTCAGTGGTGTCAGTGGAGCATATAGATAGGTTCAAAAAACTTTTAGATGTGTTTCTTAGCAAACACAATTTACATGGATGTGAAAAACAGTAGTTACACACACATTACATACACATTCTCAGGTTGACCTGGATGGACTGTTGTGTTTATTCAACCTTACCAACTATGTAACAATGAGGCTAATGTTCCTAAAGTTGGACACAACATTGGAACTGGAGTTTTTCCTGCAGAAAAAGCTATGGCAGCACATTTTTTACCATTATTAGTTTAATGAACCAAGACTAGCAAAACAGAAGAGTATGCCAAACTGAGAAAAATCAAAAGGATTACTGTACTTTTGAAACACATTAGTTCTTCTAATATATCCAGGGATGACAGCTATGAATCCACAGGGCAGAGGTAAGATATTATATTACTCTACAAAGCACTTGACTTATAAATGGTTTAGGTTTCAAACTAGTATACTGTATGTAGTGCCCTGCTCCTGTTGAACAGGCGCTGCTTTAAATTTAGTGGGGGTCTGAGCTGTTATTTGGCTCAGACCAGAGTGATTATGGACAATTTAGCCTCTGGCTGTGCTGAGAATATCCACCATTGCTCGCCTGGGGGTGTCATTACCACCCCAGGCCAAGGGTGGCAGCAGCAAGGTCAGGGTGTATTGAGTGTCCCCCTCAGCAACGATTCAGTGGGAGTGGTCGCCCTGCTGTGCATGCTGGGGAGGGGTACTAAAGGGACAGACGCCATTGGTGCAGGGTCTGTCCATTCGCGCCTCGTGGCCCGCCTGGCCTGAGGTGCGTGCTCTGAATCCTAATCCCGGGACCAGGTTGGGCCGGGCTGCGGCTTTGTTTAGTGGGCCCAGTTGTCTGGCTGGGGCCTGCACTGCAAAGGTGATCCTGTGCTGTCCGTCCTGCGGGAGGAAGCCACTTGATGAAGGAAGCCAGGGGAGGACCTATCCTGGAGAGGGCCATGCAAGAAGCTGGTTTGAGACCAAAGTGTCTCATCAAGAAAGGAAAGTCTGTGGCAGAGACAGTACTTTACTTAGTGCGCCATCCCGGCTGCTAGGCCAGTGAAAGGGATCTATCCGGGTGAGCAATACCCACTCTAGACTGACGACAAGAACTGTTTGCTGGAAATAGGAGTGTTTCTCTACTTTTGATTATGCACCTGAACCTACCTACCCTTCATCCTTTTCTAAAGTTCTGCAAAATAAATCCAAGAAAAATAAGTACATTGTGTGGACATTGAAATTCTTCAGACTCTCCTTTTACCCTTGACGGCGAGAACATAGAGGTAACTTGCCACCCAAAATATAACCAGCAGCTCCTGCGGGGGTAGTGATACATATATATGGTTAGTGTGACAGGCAGTCTTACTTGAACCTATCAAATCTACCTTTGGTGGTACATGTTGACAGCCACTGCATTAGAAGATCATCCTCTGATACAGCCAAAATCAGTATAATTGGACCTCCATCAGACCACATATGGGGTACCAGTGGCTTTTCTCCTTGCTGACACAAAGAAACTAAAACCTGCATCTACCAAGACTGCCGTCAGTAATAAGTGCGGGATCATCTGAAGGTGGACCACAGTATATAAGTACACACATTTTTTGCCCTCTGCTTTTCTTTTCCCCAAAGTTCAGTTCCTCTTTGACGGGGCCCTTTTTTTAGTGCAGTGCACCACCATGCTCAAGCTATTCTTATTCGTATATTTTGGTGCACTAAAACACACATGCATTAGCGTGCGTTTGTAATGCGTGCTGGTTTTCCATTCAAATGGAATAACACTGATAAGCACTGCCTCCTCTCCCTCCATTAGAAATAGTTTTTTTTTTTATATTTTGGTAACTGTTTTATTTGTGCTGCAAAGCGGCACTTCTGCACTTGATTCTGAAAACGTCCCTGGCTTTGTGCAAGAACCGTAAACCACCTGTGTGTGCTCAGATGTGCTGATGGTCCCTGCCAGGACCAGAAGGCCGAGCAGAGTCTGTGGGGCATATCTGCACATGCACCATCATAGTGGAGGCTGAGCAGGGAGCAGGGCCACTATACTATGCCGACACAAGTTCTGCTTTATATTGAACATATTATAAACAAATACATACAAACTGTATGTCAAACCAATCAGCTGATCTATAGGCAGCTGAAATTAAACTCAAATCTTGCCCATTTGTGTGCAAGTCAAGCTTGGCTCCACTTCTTCCCACCTCTCAAGCTCCTTTTTTTTGATCTTCTAATGTCATGGGCTGGCTCACTGACTAATAATTAAGGCTCAGGAAGCAGGCCCAAAGTCAGCTTTTAGCCTGGGTTCACACAAGTGCACACAGAACACCGCATGTGATATGTACAGGAATCGCACTGCATTCCTGTGCACATGATATGAGATGTCTGTGCAGTGTGATTTGAGCCATTTTTGTATGGCTCAAAGCGCACTGGACCCACACGAAAAAGGTGCATGTACTTTTTTTTGCTGAACTGGAATCAATCGCACTGCGTTTTGCCAACCGCTTTTGGGGTGTCTTTAAGTTAACTTTGACACCCGCAGCGGTTCACGTGAATGGAGTGCAATTGTGATGTGGTGCAGAAAAAGCACAGGAATCGCTGTGAATCCCGCATCAGTGTGAACCAGGGCTTAGACTTGGTTCACATCTATGCAGTTTGCTTTTGATCCGTTATCGCAGTGCTTTTTGCACACACATTTTTGATATGTGTTTTTTGGATGTGTTTTGCATTTTGAATATTTCTTTTGTTGACCAATTTGTTGTTAGGTGGATTAAAATGGAAAATGCAGATCGTGGCAAAAACACACTACATGCTTTTCTGCAGCTTCTCCATTGCAGTCTATTGAACTGAAAACACACCATTTTGCTTTTAAGGCCTGATTTACACCTATGCATTTTTAGCGCTTTTAGCATTTTGAAGATGTGGACTACAGTCCATTTCGGCTCCATTCACACTAATGCTTTTTTTGATGCGTTTTGCATTTTGCAGAAATGCAGGGAAATTTTTTAACATGGTTTCCTATGGAACATGTTCACATCAATGCTTTTTTGTGCCTCTGCATTTTTGGAAAGGGTCAGGGACTTTTTTTCCTGCAAAAAGCAGCATTTTGCATGCAAAAGAATTCAATGGACCTGCATCAAAAACGCAAGTGCCGCGATTTTGCCGCGATTTGCGTTTTGCGTTTTTTTTTTTACCCGTTTATAGCTGGTTGTTAAAGGAAATGTAAAAAAAAAAAAATTACTGGCTAAAAAAAAAAAAAAAAACACGCAAATCGCGGTAAAAACGCACGTCAAAAAATGCAGCAAGCACCGCAAAAAGCATTGCAAAAACGCTCAAAAGTAACATGCATAGGTGTGAATCGAGCCTTAACATGGTTTCCTATGGAACACGTTCTGTAGTGCAAAATGCAAAAAGCACAAAAAATGCATAGGTGTGAATAAGGCCATAAAAAGCCCCTGACCCTTTCCAAAAATGCAGCAGCTGAAAAAAACAGATGTGAACGTATCCCATAGGAAACCATGTTAAATGGACTGTAGTACATTTCTGCAAAAGGCACTAAAAAACACATAGGTGTCAATGGGGCCTTAGGCCTCTTTTACTTGGGGCAGATCCGCTTTGCTCAGCAGGGGATATGTCTGCTAATCCTCTGCTGAGCAGAGCATAGGCCACTGTCCGCTCAGTTTATGTAGAGCAGACACAGACCAAGCCCGCTCTGCTCTAATGGCAGTCAGATGTAAAAAAATAAATCAGCTTTCCATTTACACCAGACTACTAGCAGATCGGATTGGAGGTGGGCGGGTGTAAACAGACACAATTCTGTTTACACTCGCCAGTCCCTAGAGATTAATGGACCGTTTGATCAAATAATACCCAGTCACCTGCAAGCAGAAAAAAATAGCATTTTTGCTTGCACACGATTGGATGATGGAAGTCAGCAGCACTTCCCCTGCAACTGCGTGTGCAAAGTCTGTTGCCTTTGGTAAATCAACCCCAATATATCACAGGGCTCTGAGCTAAGAGCATCTATCTCATAAAGCCCAGAGCCGTCTCTCTCCTTTCCCATCCCTGCAAGGGAGGAGGAAGGGGGGACTTGGCTGTATGAGAGAGACGCTCTCAGCTCAGAGTCCTGCTGAGGAGGCACTGATAGGCAGCACTGATAGACAGCATTGATGAACACTCATAGGTGGCACTGACAGGCAGCACTAATAGGCGACACTGATAGGCAGCATTGACGGGCACTGATAGGCAGCACTAATAATCAAGGCACTAATGATCAATGCCCTAATTATCAGTGTAAACAATATACTGACAGTTATGCCGATTAACATCTATCCTTTCCTCACACAGACACAGCATGGGAGGAAAGGACTGCCGACAATCGGCAAGTCTGTTTACATTTCATTAGCTGATCACATGGTAAAGGACCAGTGTGATTGGCCTTTTATGTGATCTGTGATCGGCTGTTTCTGAAAGGCACAGCAGTCACAGAGCAGGGGGCATGCAGGAGGTCCTTCCAGAACTGGAAGCCGGGGCTTGGATGGAAGGGGAAGGGTCTTTCATGGTTTCTTCCAACGGGGCCCTGAAAGTTCCAATTATGCCTCTAGATTAGGCAACAACAATTTTACACTAGTAACCTTGATAGCTGCATCAGATAACCTCAGAATAGCTTACTTGCAGGAAAAGTATCTGCTAGTTGTGGAAATTCTTACCCACAAATGTTCTTCAGAGTCAGTGAGGTGTTAAGTACATAAATGGGTTTGAAACACAGGAAACGAGCATATATATTTGCATTTCCATTTGGTGCAAACACAATCTTTCAGTGGAGTGGACAGACTTTGTTTTAATAAATATCGCTTTGCAGCAATCACAGTATCCTTTTAAATGGGAAAAAAACATAGAAAGAGTCCTTTTCAGAGCCTATTCCCTCGAACTAGGAGTTGCTAAATGACCGAGAGACCAGTAATTAGCATTAGCATGTGGTCACCATTTGAAACATCCAATTAATCATTTAGAAAGGCTCCGTTCACACCTAGGTGATTTGAATCATGGATGGAATCGCCCCGATTCTGCCCACCATTCCAGAGTCACAATAAAAATGTGAGATGCGTTTGCAATGCCATTATTTCCTAATTGTACCCCAAGCGCGGTGTGATTTTGCCACGATTGTAGAGCAACAAAACGCAATGCAATTGCGGCAAAATTGCAATGTCAATTGCTCCTGGCTCTGTGCCACGATTTGGTACATGAGCTTCTTTGGAGCGTTTTTGGAGCTGAGGGAGGCCCAGTCAAATAATTGGTTCCACTCCAAATACGCTCTAAAAAAACAAACAAAAAAAACACAACTATAAAAAAATAAAAAAACAGCTGCAGAAGTTGTCGCTGTGCTACTGTATGCTCAGGTGTGAATGGAACCTAAAGTATACCCACATTTGTATCCCTACACCTCAGCTGTGTGCCTAGAACCAACATGGAATGGAGCAGCATTCTGTATTAGAGACTACCACCCCCACCTTTTATCTTGTACTGAAAATTCTGCTTTACCCAAGACAATCTGACATTTCTGATCAGCACTTGGATTGACGAGTTCTGTTTGCCTTGAATTAGCTGGACAGTTGAGAGTTAGCTGGAGAGAACACAAATCCAGAAGCAGCACGGCTTGACTCACTGTGTACACACACCATTAGCGATATGCTTGACTAATTACATGGCTAGGAATGCCAGGTCAGCTATTTGTATTTGATCCATACAATGTATATTCTCCATGCTTGCAATGCAATTTGCTCAGATATATTCCGCATGCAAAAAAAAAAAAAAGCGTTATGCATTGCGTTTAAATGTTCTTAGCTGTAAGCTTGAATTATAGCACTGCATATATCCTAACTACCATGGAGACTTTTAACCTCATCCAATGTATTTATGATCATAAAGATGTTCTGAATAGGGTTTAATTAGACGGGTGTTGGGTTGTATGGTTATATTTATATTCAGCATTGTTTATAGTACATGGATGATTATAATAATAAATTGCACACTGCATCCAATTAGATTTCATCTTTGCACGTAGAAAATCAAGCAAAACAGTCCAATTAGTTTCTGTAGACAATAACCTCTCATTTTATAAATCTCGGATAAATAATTTTGAGCTTGCCACTTTGTTCCAGTATTGTGTGAATATAGTGCCATGCAAAACACATAGGTTGAATAACCACATCACTGCAATATAATCCTTGTTAAGTCCTCACACAATATGGCCTGTGCCTTGAACATATAGACATGGCTGCAGAGACCTAGGAATGAGCAACTGTGCGTGTTCCTAGTTCACATCCTTGCGGTCAAAAATAGAAAATATTTAGTTATAGTCAAGTGAACTGACACACACTGACAATGCTACATTTGGTCTAGGCATCTAAACGTTGATTATGAATAGACATACTATAGTCGACAACCTGATCGTTTGATAAGCCACACATAGGGAAGTAGATTTCAATCATTAGTTTATGATACAACTATAACTTAACAATAACAATCGTAAATAATCAAATATGATTGTATTCATGAAAAAAAGTGTCTCATTGCTGCCAATCGATGCAAAACGATTGAAAATTTATCACCCAGGACGCAGTATGATCGAATCTGATCTAAATGGACTCCAAATCAATTGGATAGTTATTTAATTGTTTTCAAGTGTAATCGTTTTGATCAAATCACACATCGACTGGAAAATAAAATAGAAGCATGTGTGGCTACCATAAGGATCCCCGTACACATTATAATTTGAGTATACAATCTCTATACAATCAACTTTAGGTCTACCAAAACTATGTGAGGCCTAGTACACACGAGAGGATTTATCCGCGGATACGGTCCACCGGACCGTTTCCGCGGATAAATCCTCTCGAGGATTTCCACTGATTTGGATCCGATGGAGTGTGCTCACCATCGGATCGAAATCCGCGCCGAAATCCCATCGCGATGACGTGTCGCGCCGTCGCTGCGATGATGATGCGGCGACGTGCGCGACGCTGTCATATAAGGAATTCCACGCATGCGTCAAATAATTACGACGCATGCAGGGGATCCATTCGGACGGATTGATCCGGTGAGTCTGTACAGACCAGCGGATCAATCCGTTGGGATGGATTCAAGCGGATAGATTTTAAAGCATGTCTTCAAATTTTTATCCGCTTGAAATCCATCCCAGGGGATAAAAATCCGCGGAAACAGATCCGCTGGATTGTACACACCAGGGGATCTATCCGCTGGAGCCGGTCCGCGGATGGATCCTCTCGTGTGTACGGGGCCTTATATGAGGACAAACCTAAACTATCAAATTGAGATATATCCAATCAGGCAGGACCTTGTACAACATAGTTGCTGGCAGAGCTAAAGTAAAGGAGATTGGGCATCCTGATTGCACATGGTGTATAGTGAGTTTAAAGAGGAATCTCCCCCCCCCTTTTTTTCCTGTCCCAGTGTCCCGCACCTCCATGTTTTTCTGTGACGCCATCAAAAGGCAGTGCCAGGCTTCAGGGTTCTGGCGCAGATTTCTGATGACATGTCACCAGGCCCGCTTCTCCCTCTGTTAGTGAATGGGGTGATGTGCAGGCCTCCGGGGATATAAGCGTTACATATCTCAGGAGGCACTGAGGATGGGGGGGGTGGGCCAAAACGAACTGTAAACAAAAAAAAAATAATACATGTGCAACCAGCAGGGGAGGGAGGCGAGATTGAAGGGAGGCAAGCCAATTTAAAGGGTGAAGATCTGTTTTAAGGCCTTGTTCACACTGGCTGCAAAACCAGGTGGGTAAGTCATAGCACTTACCAACACTCCCTACTAAAGTGTAAATGACGCCTCTAGCATACAGTGCTGCTTGTCAACCACCTCAATTCACACCAAATAAAGCATGCCTTAAACACACTTATAGTTTTTACAGCGCAATTGGGATGAAGTTGGAAAGCCTAACATGTAGTTAGGGGAAAGAATTTTGGAAAATCTCTGCGGGAAAATCAGATGCACCCCTGTACCAATGCAATATCCTCTTCTTCTTCCACTGCACCTTTTAATCCGAAACCATCTTCCCCTGGACCAAGTAAAGCATCAGTGAGTTGACAGTGTAAGAATCCATTATATTGTTTTAAAAAAAGTATATGGTCTATAACAGTAGTCTCCAAACTCCAGCGGGCCAGATGTGACCCTTTGCTTGCCTTTATCTAGCCCTTTGGGCACCATTCATTCCACTAAAACCAATAATGGAGCACTAATCTTCCCAATGACACCAATAATAGACAACTATTCTTCCCACTAATACCAATGATGGGGCACTATTCCTCCCACTGACACCAACAATGGGGCGCCATTCCTCCCACTGATACTAAGAAAGTGGCACTATCCATCTCACTAAAACAAAATATGGGGTATGATTTACTTCCACTGAAGCCAGGGCATTTTCTACTCCCACTGGCCACAGTCAAGCCCCCCTAACATCTGAAGGTCAATAAACTGGTCTCTTATTTAGAAAGATTGGAGATTTCTGGTCTATATAAATGGAGCAAAAGCAAGAATCACAGAAAACCACTAGACACCACACCATAAACTAACCGTACCTCAAAAATGTTCACTTCCTCTACATCTTCTCCCCTTTAAAAAAAACAAATAAGGCATTTGGTGAGAGCTAATGCCTTAATATTCATTATTCATCATCTACTTAATTTCCTGTTGATGCCCGGGTGATCTTAGCCTTACTGCAGGATCAACAGAAAATAAAATTATGTTACAGGGAGGACTCAAAAAAACATAGACTGCTGTGATAATACTCTTGAAAGACTGCATCATATATGCTCATAGCACAACTTTAACCACAGTATATAAAGCGAGGCCACCAACCTGGTTATGCTGCCAGATAGGGGTGTAGGGATCACAAGATTGGCTAAACACAATTACAAATTCTTTGGTGTGTAAAGATTCTGCGCTAATGCATCACAACTGTCTATTTAGCCATTTGTCTGCATTTCAAATTTATTGTGCATGGGCACTTTCTGGCAACTTTCGAAGGAGTTTGTATATGAAAGGGTTTGGACATCTGCATTGTGTTCCCGAAAACTAGCGACAAACATGCCCGTGAAGATCGTTCTTTAGGTAGCTGCATTATGAGCTAAGACCTGACAATGGCTCATACCACAAAAACACAAAGAATGGCTGAGTATATGCAATTTAAGATCTCAAAAAAACACAAATAAGGGGATATATAACATCTGGAGCAAAAGAATATGGGGAACTACTGGACAATGAATCAAGCAATCTGATTGGCTGCTTTGGGCATTTTCCCAATTTCTGCTCCATTTTCTTTGCTTTTTTTTTTTTTCAAACCTATAGATTTTTTTTTTTTAACATAGGATTGCATACAGCAGCAAAAAGCATTATACAGGAATGAAATGGAAAAATATTGAATTTCTTATATTAATATCAGGTTTAGCATGTTTTTAGGTTACAATTACTTCATTGTTTCCATCCATTTCATTTATAACATATACCAAGGTGAATATGTGGATAATATTTGAGTGCTGCAAGCAGTTTCTTTGCATAGCTTCAAACTTGAGAAGCTTGTAATATGCAACACTGTGATAGGACACCGCAAAATAAAAAGGATTCAGTAGACTTTTATTAAATTGACAGTTGTAGTACTTTAAAAAGTGCCATCTGACCTCACTACAACAAGTCATATTTCCCAGGGTCCGCAGCAGTTCTGTCAATTATGGAACCAGCAAGTCCGATTAGACAGGAATACCTCTCCTAGAAGCACTGCTGTGCAGCACAAACCCTGTAATGGTTAACAGCACCATTATACCTAAAATCACTGATAATCCACAAGCTAATTGCTCATCAGAATTAGGGATTTTCTTTTAATTAGCACATCAAGTTCAGGTAACTGAAAACACCATGCATGCTGTTAAATAATGAGCTAAAATAGAGCATTTTTAATAGCAACCTATGACAGTACAAAAATAAAGATTTTAACATATGTCAATATAATCCAGCTCACCTCCTATTCCTTTGAAAATTATGAAGCTATACTCATTAAACAGCATGTATTCTAATTTAAAATACTTGCCATTTAAAAGGTTCAAAAGAATAATCTGTGAATCTTGAACCTAAAAAACAAGAACACCCACCAACCCTTCCATTCAGTTTTTGTACCCAGCAATGCTGAAATTTAAATGAATAATTAGGCTGTATGCAGCAAGCCTTGCTTAACCCCTGCAATGCATAATACATGGGGCTGCAGGGAAGGGGTTAACTGCATCAGGACGCCAGACAAAGGCGCTGACAGATCCTTGCACAATGCTATGCAGCACACTCGGTGCAGCATTCTGACAGCCTCATTTTGCAGGCAAGTGTCCCTTTATGTCTATTCCTGGTGCAATCTATAAAAGCCTCTTCTCATTGTCTACCTGGGGTGGGGGTATGGTTTTCTGCAGCTGCCAACATGACATAAGTGGCTTCCTCCCTTTAGATGAGTATGAAGGTTTCTAGGAATCCCCCATTGTAATCAATACAAAACCGGATATAACCTGTTAAGTTTAGAGAACAGGCTGATCATTGATCATAATGCAACCTGTGCAATATAAAGATAAGTTAGGTGCCCTGGAATGAGTGTAGATCTCATCCTATAGAAATAGGATGCAAAATAAAAGAGCAATCACAAATAATACAGGCTGATCATTGATCATAAAGCAACCTGTGCAATATAAAGATAAGTTGGGTACCCAGGAATGAGTGTAGATCTCATCCTATAGACATAGGATGAAAAATAAAAGAGCAATCACAAATAATGCAGGCTGATCATTGATCATAATGCAACATAAAGATAAGTTGGGTACCCAGGAATGAGTGTAGATCTCATCCTATAGACATAGGATGAAAAATAAAAGAGCAATCACAAATAATGCAGGCTGATCATTGATCATAATGCAACATAAAGATAAGTTGGGTACCCAGGAATGAGTGTAGATCTCATCCTATAGAAATAGGATACAACATAAAAGAGCAATCACAAATAATACAGGCTGATCATTGATCATAATGCAACCTATGCATTAAAAAATATAGGTTGGGTACCCAGGATACAAAATAAAAGAGCAATCACAGATGGTCCATAAATCAAGTGTTTGCATGTCTTTACCTTGTATGAAGCAGCAAAGTGTAGAAGCCAGCAGCTTGCAGAGACTGCCTTGGATCTAATACTCCCTTAGCTCTGAGGAGTTGCCTGAAATGTAAAAGACAAAGCGAGAGAGGAGAGGGAGAGGTAAAGTAAGTGCTACACTACATTTCCGTCCGGGGATATCTGCAGCTGATGGCTTTCTGGGAAAGACAGCAAATGCTTCAGCTGGATCACTTGCTGAGCAGGCAATGTGTGCGCACTCTCCTGGGCTGGGAGCAGTGGGGGAATCAATACACCTCATCAGCACTGGGGAGGCGGACAGCGCCTGGCTCTGCTATCAATGAGTCTGCCACTGCACACCATTCATGGCTTCTACTGCTCACCACTCATCACTGCACACCATTCATGGCTTCTACTGCTCACCACTCATCCCTGCACACCATTCCACAAGTCCAGCATTCATTGCCACTCATCATCACATCCAAATCACATGCAGAGCTTGCACTTTTCATTGAAAACATCTTTAGGGGACATGTCTAGATGATTGTTTCTTATCTAAATGCCATTAGCTAGAGCAGTATTTAAATAGCGCTAATGAAGATACACTTCGTTAGAGCTACACTTCATTACAAGCGGCCGCAAATGCCTGATGGAACATTCAACGCAGTACGTGATGATCGCAGTGGTAGAAAGAGCGATTCGCTGATTTTTGGTTCACCTGAATAGGTTGTCACCAACCAGCATTCTGTTGTATGTTTTTTCAAACTTTTATTTAAGATTTAAGATGGCATGGCACTTTGGTAACAATTGATGGCTAGGTCCTGCTCAGTTACTAGGCTATTACTAGGCTATCGCGGGTGCCCGGCGGCCGCGCGCGCATCGTGTTCCCAGTAACGCCGTGGGGGCCGCACGTGCCCCCTATTTGCCCCTTAAAGATGAGGACGTCCTGTCGGAACAATAGAGCTATCGTGCCGCCGTCAATTGACGGTGGCCAGTAGTGTAGTGGTTAAAGGATTTTCGGCCCATCTCTTGTTGTCACACCAGAGATTGCCACCAGCTGAACCTTTTATTTGCTTAATCCTAATCATAAATCAAGGTCTGCTTTCAGGGAGTCAAGGAGTTGGGAGGAAGAGGGTACATCAGGATTGTGTAAGGCCGCGTACACACGATCGGTTCAAACAGATGAAAACAGACCGAAGTTCAGTTTCATCGGTCCAAACCGTCCGTGTGTACGCCCCATCGGTCTGTTGTCCTTCGAAAAAAAGTTAGAGAACTTGCTTTAAAATCGAACCGATGGACCGCTGACCAATAGGTCCAAACCGATGGTTAGTACACAAAAGCATTGGTTCAAAACCCGTGCATGCTCAGAATCAAGTCAACACATGCTTGGAAGCATTGAACGACGTTTTTTTCAGCACGTCGTTGTGTTTTACGTCACCGTGTTCTGACCCGATCGGATTTTGAACTGATGGTGTGTACGCACATCAG
This sequence comes from Rana temporaria, assembly GCF_905171775.1. Classification (NCBI taxonomy): domain Eukaryota; kingdom Metazoa; phylum Chordata; class Amphibia; order Anura; family Ranidae; genus Rana; species Rana temporaria. Next base: position 172,420,309 of record NC_053489.1, read on the forward strand.
ACCATCAGGCCGCTTCAGCGGTGAACCGATGAAAACGGTCCGTTGGACCATTCTCATCGGATGGACTGGTCGTGTGTACGCGGTCTAAGAGTCCAGGGCTTACTACGCATGCCCCAATGGCGCGTTGCCGCAAGAGGAAATCTGTGCCCACTGAGCATGCACCAAAGACGCCTCAGTGCACCAACCTGCACCTGCGCAGAAGACCTGATGGAAAAAGGCAGGAAAATGCCCAAGAGCCACACAGGAAATGACCTCAACCTGATGGAAAAAGGCAGGAAAATACACAGGAGGCGCATAGGAAGTGACCTCAACCTGATGGAAAAAAGGCAGGAAAATGCCCAGGAGGAGCACAGGAAGTGACCTCAAACTTCCCTATATAAGCCTAGCCCAGATACTGACAAATTGCTGGATTATCTTCAGCCCCCCCCCCCCTGTTCCTGTGGTAGTGTGTGATCTGTCAGAACTTGTTGTGACCTGGAAACCTATTTGAATACTCTTGTTTGCTGCTTGCCATTGACCTCAGATTTGTGCCTTGACCATTCTACTTCTTTGCCCCTTTTGTACTTTTGATTAATCCTTCTGTACTTTGTTGCCAGAGCGGACTTGACCTTGGCTCGGATCTCAGATTAAGGCTTGCATGGTGCTCCGCACCCCTGGCACCCATGCCACTCGGTGTCCACCAAGTCTCTGTCTCCATCTCCAGAGGCTTCAAGGACCCGAGGTGCAAGGGAGGCCTCCCCACTACTTCGATCTCACCTCAGGTGCATGGCCCTCGTGACAGATTGAAGTTTTGCCATTCGCTAAAGATCTAAACTTATTTCAAACCTTGTCACATGTATTGTTCATTGAAGGCTCCTGTGCTGTGAGCAGAGTTGAAACAACTCTGGAGAAACATCCTAATGATTAAAGCCTCTGTTTTAAAGGGGTTGTAAAGGTAAAAAAAAAAATCCCTAAATAGCTTTCTTTACCTTAGTGCAGTCCTCCTTCACTTACCTCGTCCTTCGATTTTGCTTTTAAATGTCCTTATTTCTTCTGAGAAATCCTGACTTCCTGTTCTTCTGTCTGTAACTCTACACAGTAATGCAACACTTTCTCCCTTGTGTGGAGAAAGCCTCTTGAGGGGGGAGGGGGCGAGCAGGAGAGTCAGGACGCTATCTACTTTGCAGATAGAGGAAGGAGCTGTGTGTTAGTGGGCGTCCTGACACTCCTGCTCGCCCCTTCTCCCCTCAAGAGGCTTTCTCCACACCAGGGAGAACGTGTTGCATTACTGTGTGTAGTTACAGACAGAAGAACAGGAAGTGAGGATTTCTCAGAAGAAATAAGGACATTAAAAAGCAAAATCAAAGGATGAGGTAAGTGAAGGAGGACTGCACTAAGGTAAAGGAAGCTATTTAGGGGAAAAAAATGTTTACCTTTACAACCCCTTTAACATTCTAATGAGAAGGTTCAATCTGTGAGGATTCTGATGGGTGTGAAGCCTCGAGCCAGAAGAAAGGGTATCAGAGGAATATTTACTGGAGGCAATATTGCCCTAGGGAATCATGGATCTCCCTGAAAATATGTCAGGACTATAATCACTGTTTTATTTTTTATATTGCAAGTCTCAAGAGAAGTTGAGGTAGTAGGCCGGAGGAGGCAAAAATTAGATTGCATGCCCAAGGACTTGACAGGGCATCTATTGGTTCTGCTCAAGGGTGAGGTAGATGTGAAATAAACCTCTGCAGCTTGGTATTGCTTGCTGTAGAAAAAGGATGCAGTTCAGGTAAGGTCCACTTGCCCACAATCCAACTGAATAACTTTGGTTGTAGAGACCATTTGTTGGGATTCAGGAATCCTTGGGATAGGTGATCGGCGTCTGTGTTTAAGTGGGCTGGAAGATAGACTACTCTTAGGTCCTTCAGATTCTCCTCTGGCCAAATGAAGATGGGTTCCACTTCCCTTCCACTTCCCTTCCTTCCCTTCCCAGGAACTGTTGTTGGTTCTGCCTTGCTGATGTATGTATGATATTGCAGCTCTAGTGTCTATCCGAATCAGAACTGATTTGTCCTTGATCTGAGAGAGTGAATGCTGTCGATGTGAGATAAGCTGCCTGGATTTCTAAGATATTTGCGATGATGTCTGCTGCATTGAATGCCCATCTTCTTTGAACCAACATCTGGTTGCAATGTGCCTTCTAGCCTATTACATTAGCATCTGTGGTAACTGTGGTCCAGAAGACATGCCTTAATGGATGTGGCTTTACAGGCATCTCCCTCTTTGTCTACTATTGTAGACCCATGTGCATCAAACTTGTTTGATATGTGGACCTAGGATAGACTGTTATGTAGGATCATGTGCTCACTCTCCTTACTTTCTGAATGATCGCCCATACAGTACTTTCTGAGATGGCAGGAACACCGTCCCTTTTGCGGTGTTGGATAAGGCGCCTAAACTGGAGAAAAGATGACTCGTTTGATGATTTACAATCCAACCATAACTTGATAAAGACCAATGTCCAAGATGTAAAGGGAGAGTAGCTAATTCAATACACATGCTATGGAGATGCCCTAAACTCCATCGCTATTGGTCTGGGGTGGTATCTATGATCAATAGTGTACTTGAGATTATGTTGCTTATTGAGCCTGGGGGATGTCTTCTGGGTATACTGGATGAATCAAGAATCCCGGTGGAATATATTGTTTCAATAAATAGAAGTCTATTCCAGGCTCATAGGCTCATTGCACAAAAGTGGTTATCACCACATCCACCTACTGTAGCAGAATGGAAAATAAAAGTAAGGGAGACTTTAATCAATATGGAGAGGGTGGCTTGAAATTTTGGAGGTATGACGAGAAAGGAGAGGATGGATGATGGAGCGATGGGGGTAGGGGGAGTGAGAACATGGGGACCAAGGGGGTTGGGGTTGTTGTTTTTTTTTTTTTTCTCAATACTGACTGGGTTGTATATTGTTTTTGTTGTTTGTATATGTAGCGGCCTGCTCCTGTTGGGCAGGCGCTGCTTCAAATTTAGAGGGGGTTGAGTTGTTAATTGACTCAGGCAAATGTAATTATGCGCAATTTAGCCTCTGTTCCGGCCATGGCTGTGCTGGAAGTAACCGCCATTGTTAGAAGTAAACACGCCCGGGGGTTTTATTACCATCCAGGCCAAGGGTGGCAGCAGCAGAGTCAGGGTGTATTGGGTTTCCCCCTCGGCAGCCAATCAGTGGGGGTGATCATCCCGCTGTGTATGCTTGGGGGGGTACTTAAGGGACAAACGCCATTGGACTGGGGTTCGTCGGTCTGTCGCCCCACGTGCCTCGTGTACCGCCTGCCCGGGGTGCGTGCTCCTGAATCCTGGCTCCGGGACCACGTTGGTCCAGGGTTGTGGTTTATGTAAGTGGAACCAGTAGTCAGACTGGGGCCTGCACTTTAAAGGTGATCCTGTACTGTCTGGCCTGCGGGAGGAAGCCACTTCATGAGGGAAACCAGGGGAGGACATATTCTGGAGAGGACCATGCAAGAGGCTGGTATCTTGGGAGAAGGCCTGGAAACTTCATCGAAGGATGCACCATACACTGAGAGGCTTGATGGCGATCGCATGTCAGATCTGAGTTCTACAGAAGTTAGTCTGGAGAGTTCCGGGTGCTGAATCCTGTGTTTGGGGATTCTGGACCGAAAGTGTCTCCTCATAAAGGAAGGTCTGTGACAGAGACTGTTCTTCATTCCGTGCTCCATTCCGGCTGCTAGGCCAGTGAGAGGAACCTATCCGGGTGAGCAATACCCACTCTGACTAGAGTGGCAAAAAAAACTGTATGCTGGAAGCAGGAGTGTTTCCTAATTGAGATTATACACCTGAACCTATCTACCTATTTATCCTTCTACCCATTCAACCACTTCATCTTTTCTTACCAAGTTCTGCAAATAAATCTTAGAAAAGGAAGTGTAAAGTGTGGACATTGAACTTTTTCAACTCTGTTCTACTACCCTGGACGGCAAGAAAATAGAGGTAACATGCCGCCCAAAATACTCAGCAGCTCATGCGGGGGTAGTGCTACATATATAAAAGAAATAAAAAGATGATTTGATTAAAAAAAGTGACAACAATGTCTCTGATATTATCCATCAGAGTAAGCCTATGCTTCCACTCTTGCGACCTGAAAGTCGCACGATTTTGATGCGACTTGAAACAATGCCTGTATATTCTTGAGGTCTATGGACCTCAAGTTGCATCAAAGTGGGACCAAAGTAGTGCAGGGACCACTCTGAAGTCGCTGCGACTTGAAATCGCACAAGTAAATGGTACCCATTGGAAATCATGGGGTACGACTTATCATGCGACTTTGCAGTGGAAACCGAGCCGAAAGAAGGAAATCTGTTTCTTTAGAAATAGGAAGTACATCTTTTGACTACTCGGATGTAGTGTCGGCTTTCTCTTAGCCAATATTTGGCTTTGCAGGCTGAACATATGGCTAAACTAGGAAAAAGTTGAGGGCCGAGGTATCCTCAAATGGCCCCCCATCATCCAGATGTCTAGGAGGGATACTTGCTGCTTGGTGAGAGGATTCTCTCGAGGATGGGCCAGGAAGAGTTAACTTCTCTGGAGTAGATTGAGCTAATTCCTGCAATGGAACTGCTGTTGCTCGTTCCGCTATGTATACCCTGCCCATCTTGGAGCTTACCTGTTAACTCTCTGACTCTGTCTGCTGCATAGACTCTAAAACAGCTTTTGCAGACCAATTGGCTGGTAATGGGAAGACCCCGCATGCTTGGCATTTAGGGATTTGAGAGTTGGTGAATGTGAAGAACTATGTCTTTTCACGGATGAACCCTCGCTGCTTGCATGGTATCCTGATCTGGTTGGGGTCTTTGTAGGTTTGTTTATGTCGCCTTGATGTCCGTTTGGACTTCTTCTGGCCTACAAGGCTGAAATATATAAACGTACCAGCATAATCGCTCTCTTTTTCTTTTTTTTGTCACCTGACGGTCTCTACCTTAATTGTTGGAGAGGGTCTTGTTCAGGTGGCGTCCTGCTTATTTTAGACAACAGACAGAAAAAGCAGCTAGAGAAAGATAAAGGCGTTAGTGACTGGTATTTCAGCTGGTGAAAGTAAACAGTATTCCAGAGTAAAGGGAAATAAATTACATTTACCTCGGCAAAAAACAGGGTCCCCTCCAGGGGCTCCCTGCATAGGCAACCTCCTCAGATGACAACAGATTGCCATGCTGAAAGCCCCCCAGTAATAAACAATGGAGAGGGGAGGGACATCTTGTGGAAGATGCAATCCTCTAAAAAATGACAATGACAAACAAGGGCAACATTTTTTACAATTTGCCCCTATTCAAGATGGCCACCACGACCTCAGGCCAGACCGCACATGGGCGGCTGGTGGCTCTAGGACCTCTGCGGCCCGCCCAACTCTGCCCGGCCCACCGAGCTGGCTCCTGATGTCCGCACATGCGCAGAGCGGGCAGGAATACGCTGAGGGACTCATAAAAGCCGGTGTGCGCCGCCCACTATAGTAACCAGGAATGAAGGTACAATATCACAAGGAGGGGAAGGTGGTGGGGTAGGAAGAAAACGGAAAAGAGAGAAAGGAACGCAAAGAAAGGAAAGCGAGAGAGAATGGATTACAGGAGGGAGAAATATAAGGCTAAGGCTAAGTAAAAAATAGATATAGCTGCTTTCTCTGCTGCAGGCTTGAGCAAATGCCAGTATGTAAATGCAGATAGGAGCTCTCAGTTAAGAGACAACTACTGTCCCAAAAGACCCACAGAAGACCCACTGCCCAAGAATAGGGACTGCACCTGGGAGAGGCTTGAACCCAGCTGGAAGCTGCCGACTGCAGAGGTAAGGGACGTTCGACCACCACTCACTGACCATGAGGTATGTCTGTTATTAAGCATATATTGATTGGTGTGTGCAAACATTATAGCATCTACAAATTATAGGAGATATATACTGGAATTTGTATTTATTTATTTTTTTACTAGTAATGGCAATGATCATGGACTTATAGCGGGGCTGTAATATTGCAGCGAACATTGGGACACTAACTGACACTTTTGAAACAGTTTGGGAACCAGTGACACTAATTCAGCGACCAGTGCTTAAAATATGCACTGTCACTGTACCAATGACACTGGCTGGGAAGGGGTTAAACATCTAGGGCAATCAAAGGGTTAAATGTGTTCCTAGCCATTGTTTTTCTGTGCTTTTACTAGAAAATCTATTACTTCTCCGCTGACAGGACAGGTCTTTGCCTTGTTTACATAGCCCTGTCCTGTGTAAATTCATGCAGGTGGTAATCCATTGGCCAACACCCGGTGATCGACATCTGCTGTGTTTAATCACAGCACGACTGGGTTGCTGGCAGTGCATGCACGCCCTACCCAGAAGTGTCAAATAACATACTAGGTATACGATTTGGCACAACCGAGCCAACTTGCAGCCATATATCTCTATAGGCTATAAGCTGTTAAAGAAATGTGTGAATGTTGAAAACAATGTTGAAAACAAAACATACATATTACCTACCTGCTGCAGCATTGAATTGATCTGATGCTGTCACTGTACCCGACTTCTCAAAGCTCAAGGACTGAGTGATCAAATGACCGCTTCTCAGGTCTGCTCTGAACACTGAGTGGTGACTATCAGGCACAACTCTCTGCTCTGTCCTTCCAGCGCTCACTTCAGAGGGGGAGGGAGTGGCTGGCTCAAGCTCTCAGCAGTGTGCTGGCAGGCTGAGCCAGCTGCTGTTCAAGCACCTAGGAGGATCCCAACATTATTGTTGAGATTCATCCAGAGACTGGAGCAACTCTGTGATGTTGGCTGATTCTTGGTCCCAGAAGTACTTAAGTGCATTCCTGTGACACGCAACAGAAGTAAGAGTGCCAAAAGAGCTTTTATTTCAAACCTATAACCAACAAAATTACTTCTAGGTCCTAAAAGTCACTTGGCTCCATCAAAGTGGGATTTTGCATACATCAAAAAATCGCTTGGGAGCCCCTAGCCAATAGTTAATGAAAAAAAAAAAGTTAAATAAATGGGGACTCTTTTTTATTTATTTTTTTCATTTATTTATTACAAGTATTTATATAGATCTAACAATGTATGCAATGTTTAAAGCAATAGTTATGTCCGCAATTTTTTTTTTGGGGGGGGGGGGGGGGGCACGGCATATCAGCACATTACAGGAGACTTACCTGCCAAAGAAACCAGCCAGCACTTCGGTGCATCGATTAGACGGGCCCCTGGAGCTTCCATGTTCACCTGGTCTTCCATCCAGTTTTCTTACTTTCAACCACTTGAATGGCCAGGCCGTGATTACATCATTACTGTGTATGCTCACAGGAGTCACATCGCCACCTCATAGATTGGAGGCCTGTAAAACTACACTGAGCTGCACATGCATGTCCCAGTGTACATAACGGCTGACAGGCAGGAGGGTAGCTTTTATGACAGAAGAGGCTAGCAGGGTTTCCTTTGTCATAAATGTCCTGTCCGTCAGTAATTTATTAAAAATTCAGTTTACTATAACTACCTCCCGCTCGCCGTATAGGCAAATGATGGTGGGGCGTCGCCCCAGTCTCCCCTCATTTTTGGTGCGCAGTGCGGCGATCGTGGGCACACTGTGTCCCTGGGACACAGCGCAACCCTGATCTCGGTAAAGACCAATGATCAGCTATGTCCAATCACAGCTGATCACATGTAAACAAGGAAGTGCCTGTAATCGGCTCTCCTCGTTCCACACTGACAGAATGTGAGGAGAGAAGACCCCATTCAGCGGCATTTCCTTGCAGGGAAGACCTGTACAAGTAATCAGGGCACTGACCATCAGTGACCTGATTATCAGTGCAACCCCGACAGTGCCCAGCAGTGATGCCAGTCAGTGCCCAAAAATGATGCCATTTTGTGCCCAGTGATGCCAATCTGTGCCTGTCAGTGCTGCCTTTCAGTGCTCATCAGTACCTGCTCATCAGTGCCACCTATCATTACCCATGTAGCACTACCCCCGAAGAAGCTGCTGATTAAATTTTGGGTTTGCACATTACCTCTATAGCTTCGTTGTCAGGGTGGGAAAGTCCATAAGAAATGCAATGTCCAGACAGATGTAAAACCTTCAACAGTTGGGTTTTATTTTTACTGCAGGGTAACTTGAAGTAGTGAAAGTAGAAGGGAGGAGAAGAGCAGGGGAAGGTTCAGGCACACAGTACAGAATGCTTAAAAATAGTCAATCAGTCTCCACTCTCAGCTATTGAGTGGGTATTACTCACCCGGATAGTCCCCTCTCACATGGCCTAGCAGCCGGGATGATGCACAAACGAATGTCCAGACAGTCTATGCCACAGACCTCTTGGAATGAACTTCGTCTGCGTCCAGGAATCCTCTACCACAGGATTTCAAAGTCCCGAACTTCCAGCCATGCAATAGAAGAGCCCTTAAGCCAACACCGGCAGACTGCAGGGCTTTCAATATAGTGGATCCCTCCTTAATTAGGTCACCAGGCCTCACCCGAGACACTAGCACTTTGCCGGTCTCCTCCAGGGCAGGTCCTCCCCCGGTTTCCTTCATCAAGACAGCTTCCTCCCTTGTGGACAGACAGCTTGGGATCCCCTTTTAGGATTGCAGGCCCCAGCCAGCATAGCTGGGCCTACTAAACAGCGAAGCAACTCTGGGCCAACGTGGCCCCGAAGTCGGGCCCACACCCCTCGCACCAGGAGGGCCACAAGGCGAAAGACCCCAGAAAATTACGTCTGCCCCTTAAGTACCCCTCCCCAGCATGCACAGCGGGGTCACCACTCCCACCGTACCGCTGCCGAGAAGGGACACCCAACACACCATGGTACACCTGCATTCCAACATAAGGCCGAGATGGCAACACCACCCACAGGCAACAAGGGAAACTACCAAGTAGTACCACAGCCAGAACAGAGGCAAATTTGTGTTAATAAAACCGGTCTGGGCGCGTCTGGGTGGGCGCTATAAGTGCCGCCTATCTGTGGCCATCACTGCCACCTATCAGTACTCATCAGCGCCCATCAGTGTGACATATTAGTGCCGCCTCATCAGTGCCCATCAGTGCAGCCTATCAGTGCAGCCTCATCAGCGCACATCAATGAAGAAGAAAAATTACTTATTTATAAAATTTTCTGACAAAAAATAAAGAAAAACGTTATTTAAAATTTTCAGTCTTTTTTTCGTTTTTAGCAAAAAAAATCCCAGCAATGATTAAATACCACAGAAAAAAACTCTATTTGTGTGAAATTAATTATACAAATTTCTTATGGGTACAGTATTGCATGACCACACAATTGTCATTCAAAATGCAACAGTACTGTAGGGATGAGCTTTGAGTTCGAGTCGAACTCATGTTCGATTCGAACATTGCCTGTTCACCTGTTCGGCGAACAACGAACAATTAAGGGTGTTCACAGCAAATTCGAAAAGCCGCGGGACACCTTGTTAAAGTCTATGGGAGAAATCTTAAGTGTTAATTTTAAAGGCTAATATGCAAGTTATTGTCCTAAAAAGTTTTTGGGGACCTGGGTCCTGTCCCAGGAAACATGTATCAATGCAAAAAAAAGTTTTAAAAACGGAAGTTTTTTCAGGAGCAGTGAATTTAATAATGCTAAAGGTGAAACAATAAAAGTGTAATATTACTTGAAATTTTGTACCTAGTGGGGGTGTAAAGTCAGCATGTGAAAAAGCGCATGTTTCCCGTACATAGAACTGTCCCTGCACAAAGTGTAATTTCTGAAAGAAAAAAAGGCATTTAAAACCGGCTTTGCGGCTCTAATGAATTGTCGGCTCTGGCAATTCAGAGATGATTCATTCATAAAAATAAAAAAAAAGCGTGGGGGTCCCCCCAAATTCCATTAACAGGCCCTTCAGGTCTGATATGGATATTAAGGGGAACCCCGCCGTCAATTTAAAAAAAAAATGATGTGGGGTTCCCCCCAAATATCCATACCAGACCCTTCAGGTCTGGTGTGGATTTTAAGGGGAACTCCACCCCAAATTAAAAAAAAATGGCGTGTAGTTCCCCCAAAAATCCACATCAGACCCTTATCCAAGCACGTTAACCTGGCCGCAGAAAAGAGGGGGGACAGAGTGCGGCCCCCCCCCTCTCCTGAACCGCACCAGGCCACATGCCCCCATGTTGATGGGGACAAGGGCCTCATCCCCACAACCCTTGCCCGGTGGTTGTGGGGGTCTGCGGGTGGGGGGCTTATCAGAATTTGGAAGACCCCTTTAACAAAGGGGACTCCCAGATCCTGCCCCCCCATGTGAATTGGTAATGGGGTACACTGTACCTCTACCATTTCACGAAGGAAGTGTAAATAGTTAAAAAAAAACACACAGACACCGTAGAAAAAAATGTGTTTTTCTACACCGGGCAAGGGTTATGGGGATGAGGCCCTTGTCCCCATCAACATGGGGACATCCTCCCCATGTTAAGGGCATGTGGCCTGGTGCGGTTCAGGAGAGGGGGGGCTGCACTCTGTCCCCCCCTCTTTTCTGCGGCCGGCCAGGTTAACGTGCTCGGAAAAGGGTCTGGTGTGGATTTTTGGGGGAACTCCACGCCATTATTTTTTATTTGGGGTGGAGTTCCCCTTATAATACACACCAGACCTGAAGGGTCTGGTATGGATATTTGGGGGGAACCCCACGTCATTTTTTTTTAATTGACGGCGGGGTTCCCCTTAATATCCATATCAGACCTGAAGGGCCTGTTAATGGAATTTGGGGGGACCGCCACGTTTTTTTTATTTATTTTTTTATGAATGAATCATCCCTGAATTGCCAGAGCCGACACTTCATTAGAGCCGCAAAGCCGGTTTTAAATGCCTTTTTTTCTTTCAGAAATTACACTTTGTGCAGGGACCGTTCTATGTTCGGGAAACATGCGCTTTTTCACATGCTGACTTTACACCCCCCATAGGTACGAAATTTAAAGTAATATTACACTTTTATTGTTTCACTTTTAGCATTATTAAATTCACTGCTCCTGAAAAAACAGCCGTTTTTATAACTTTTTTTTTGCATTGATACATGTTTCCTGGGACAGGACCCAGGTCCCCAAACACTTTTTAGGACAATAACCTGCATATTAGCCTTTAAAATTAACACTTTAGATTTCAAATGTTCGAGTCCCATAGACTTTAACAGGGTTCTAAAGTTCACACGAACATTTGGTGTGTTCGCAAGTTCTGATGCGAACCGAACAGGGGGGTGTTCGGCTCATCCCTATGCAACAGCACTGAAAGCTGAACATTGGCCTGGGCAGGAAGCGGGTGAAAGTGCCCTGTATTGAAGCAATTAAGGAGCTTACAATCTAAGGTTGCAATAGAATCTAGTTTTACATCATGCCATCACATACTGTACTAGGGTCAGTTTAGACAGGAGGTGATTATTCTACTAGCATGTCTTGAAGTGTGGGGAAAAAAACTACCCAAAGGAAACCCACACAAGCACAGGCAAAACATGCAAACTACATGTCTTGGTAGGCAGGTGCTGCATACACGATGTGAAAAATTAAATTTTTTTTAATGTCATTAAAAACGATTGTGTGTGGGCTCCAGAGCATTTTTCGCGATGTTAAAAATGGCCATTAAAAATTTAGAACATGCTCTAAATTTTCGTGTTGTTTTTAATGTCGTAAAAAATGGTCGTGTGTGGGCGTTAACGACGTGAAAATAATGTGCATGCTCAGAAGCAAGTTATGATACAGGAGCCCTCGTTCTGGTAAAACTAGCATTCCTAATGGAGATAGCACATTCATCACGCTGTAACAGACTGAAAAGCGCGAATAGTCTCTCACCAAACTTATACTAACACAAAATCAGCAAAAGCAGCCCCAAGGGTGGCGCCATCCAAATGGAACTTCCCCCTTATAGTGCCTTTGTACGTGTTGTACGTCACTGCGCTTTGCTAGAGCATTTTTTTTTTCACGATCGTGTGTAAGCAAGACAGGCTTAACAATAATCAGGTTGAAAAAAACTTTGTTTTTTCTAGACCATTAAAAAATGTTGTTTGTACGCGGCAAGAGGTGTAACCACTAAGCCACTGCACTGCCTATTGTGAAAATGCCAAGATCAGCAGTGTATTATAGTAGGGGCAGAACGAGTGGCTGTCTGGCAGTACCCATTGCAAAGATGCCAAACTAAGTCCCTCAGAGGAAGGGAGTGAGTTTCCCCCGAAACGAGTCAGATTTCTGACCAGATGGTCCAATGATGGAACGTTTTGTCCATGACTGAAGCAGTTGTGTTACATGCCTGCTGTTTTTATGTTTGTGAGCATCCATTTGGCTGTGGCTTTATAATAAATTGTTTGGTAATGCACGAGGAGCTTGCGCCCTCTTGTGTGTGTTTTTTGTAGTTTACCGAAGATTTCTCGATCTGTGGTGGGCTGCACCTGAGAAGGCATTATGCGCCTAAGTGGCCTTGGGAGCATCTTGTATTGCGTGCTGTTGTTGTGGATCCAGACCATTAATGACAGGTTAAATAATCCAACTGGATGATGATGTACCAATGGTACAAGCCATGTTTATAAGATCTTGGTGCTCCCTGTAGAAGTCTGCATGTGGACATTCATTCACTTCTAATGACAGGTTAAATCCACCTGGAGACTCAATGATGATGCGCCAACTATACAAGTCATGCATCTACAATAAAACCTTGGTTTGCGAGCATAATTCGTTCCAGAAACATGCTTGTAATCCAAAGCACTTGTATATCAAAGCATTATTTTTACAGGGTATAAAAGAGAAGAGAGGCACCTCTAAGTGTAGCAATAAGTTGCTAAATGTTGTACCTTCATTAAATGTAACCATATTGCTACACTTAGAGACTCCTCTCTTCTTTTTTATACTCAGTGGTGACATAACGCTACTCTTATATCAAGACATACGCCGACCTAACTCGGAATCTGCGCCGTCCTAAGTTTAAGTGTATTCTCAAACTGAGATACACTTAAACCTAGCTAAGATACGACAGCCTGCGCCATCGTATCTTAGGGTGCAATATTTAGGCTGGCCGCTAGGTGGCGCTTCCATTGAGTTTGGCGTAAAATATGTAAATAACTAGATACGCCTATTCACGAACGTACGTGCGCCCGTCGCAGTAAAGATACGCCGTTTACGTAAGGCATTTTCAGGCGTAAAGTTATTCCATCAAATAGCTGGACTAGTAATGTTAAGTACGTCCTTGCGGCGTACTTTGGAGCAATGCACACTGGGATATGTACACAGACGGCGCATGCGCCGTTCGTAAAAAACGTCAATCACGTCGGGTCACAGTTAATATACATAAAACACGCCCCCCACATCTTTATTTGAATTAGGCGCGCTTACGCCGGCCTATTCACGCTACGCCGCCGTAACTTAGGAGGCAAGTACTTTGTGAATACAGTACTTGCCTCTCTGACTTACGGCGGCGTAGTGTAAATACGTTACGCTACGCCGCCACAAAAATGCGCGCCCCTACCTGAATCCAGCTAATAAGGTCTTAGTGCTCCCTGTAAAAATCTACACGTGGACATTTGTATACTACTAATGACAGATTAAATCCACCTGGAGACTGGATAAGGTGGCACCTACTACCATATACACTTACCAGCCACTTTATTAGGTATACCTGTTCAATTGCTTGGTAACACAAATTGCTAATCAGCCAATCACATGGCAAAAACTCAATGCATTAAGGCATCTAGACATGGTGAAGATGGCTTGCTGAAGTTCACACCGAGCATCAGAATGGGGAAGAAAGGGGATTTAAGTGACTTTGAATGTATGATTGTTGTTGGTGCCAGGTGGGCTAGTCTGAGTATTTCAAAAACTGCTGATCTACTGGGACTTTCACACACAACCATCTCTAGGGTTTACAGAGAAAGGTCTGAAAAAGAGAAACTATCCAGTGGTTGGCAATTGTGTGGACGAAAATGCCTTGCTGATGTCAAAAGTCAGAGGAGGATAGGCAGACTGGTTTGAGATGATAGAAAGGCAACAGTAACTCAAATAATCGCTCGTTAGAACCAAAGTATGCAGCATACCATCTCTAAATGCACATTGAACCTTGAAGCAGATGGGATACAGCAGCAGAAGACCACACTGGGTGCCACTCGTGTTAGCCAAGAACAGGAAACTGAGGCTACAATTCACACAGGTTCACCAAAATTGGACAATAGAAGATTGGAAAAAGGTTGTCTGGTCTGATGAGTCTCGATATCACCTGCACATTCAGATGGCAGGGTCAAAATTTGTAGTAAAAAAACGTAAAATCATTGATCCATCCTGCCTTGTATCAACGGTTCAAGCTGGTGGTGGTGTAATGGTGTGGGGGATATTTTCTTGGCACACTTTTGGCCCCTTAGCAGTGGCGGTGCGTCCATAGAGGGCGCGGAACCCCACCCCCTCTCGCTCCCGCAACGCCACTGAATACAATACATAGATTCATGCGTGGCATGAATCTATGTATTGCCTCTGCCGCCGACTATTTAGATGGCCGGCCCCCTGGTGAGTATCTGTCATCTGAATAACGGCAGCTGGTTGGCTGTGGAAGTGCCTATCAGAGCCAGAGGCTCTGATAGGCTTTCCGATTACAGCCCTCAGGCTGTAATGGGCTTCCAAATACTTATCCAGTGACGCACGGGGGGTGCGTTCCTTAAATAAGACTGACAGGCATCTCAGCCAATCAGGTTCACCGGTAACCTGATTGGCTGAAGCGTCATCGAGGGTGGGAGAAGACATCAAGGGACCGTGGAAGGAGGATGGCCGACCCCAGAAAGATAAGTGCTGGGCGGGGGGGGCAGCATTTTACAGAGCACAGTGGCGAGTCTGGCGACAATTACAGGGCACAATGGCGACAATTACAGGGCACAGTGGCGACAATTACAGGGCACAGTGGCGACAATTACAGGGCACAGTGGCGAAAATTACAGGGCTCAGTGGCGACAATTTCAGGGCAACAAAACAGCCTTCAGGTGTTATGCCGCGTACACACGATCGGTTTGTCTGATAAAAACGGTCTGATGGACCGTTTTCATCAGACTAAACCGATCGTGCGTGGGCCCCATTGGTTATTTATCCATCGGTTAAAAAATTAGGAACTTGTTTTTAAATTATCTGATGGATAAATAACCTATAGAAAAAAACAATCGTCTGTAGGCACGTCCATCGGTTAAAAATCCACGCATGCTTAGAATCAAGTCGACGCATGCTTGGAAGCATTGAACTTCATTTTTTTCCAGCACGTCGTTGTGTTTTACGTCACCGCGTTCTGACACGATCGTTTTTTTAACTGATGGTGTGTAGGCACGACTGATCATCAGTCAGCTTCATCGGATAACTGATGGAAAAAAACATTAGACCGTTTTCATCAGATGGACCGATTGTGTGTACAGGGAATTAGAGGTATAACCCATGACAAATAGACATTTGACGGTTAAGATATGAGCTCTGGTACACAAAATTAACAATACAGAAGATGCAAGCACAATATAACACACAACATCTTTGGGGCAATACAATGTCAGTAGGTACATAACTCATGGCACGTTTCGACCCGCTAGGGTCTTCGTCAGAACATATGTTTGCTGTGAGGAAATTGCATTTAGTCAATAAATACATCATTTTAAAACATGTTGCTAGCATATTTAGGCATTACAAAGCATATTTACCAATAACGCTGTATTGAAAAAGATCTCATGACCAGAGGTCCTCTAAAAGAGTCTTCATATGATCCCAAAACAAAGTCCCTCGACCGGCCAATGTTCCACAAGGGGGGTATAAAAACCCACATACCTGTATATGGTAAATATATACTGATTCATTTATAGCATTCTGGTGGAAGTGTAGTATTAAGAACTAGCAATGGAAGGAAAGGTAATATGGGTAGATTCAGGTAGGGGCACGCAAGACGGCGTAGCCTAGCGTGTTTACACTATGTCGCCTTAAGTAAGAGAGGCAAGTACATGATTCTCAAAGCACTTACCTCCTTACTTAGAGCGGCGTAGTGTAAACGCGGCGGGCGTAAGGGCGCCTAATTCAAATGGGTTGGAGGGGGGCGTGTTTAATGGTAATGAGGCTTGACCTCACGTTTTTGACGTTTTTTGGCTACTGCGCATGCGCCGGGCGCCTACATTTCCCAGTGCGCATTGCGGCTAAGTACGCCGTACGGGCCTATTGATTTTGATGTGGACGTAAACGACGTAACTCCCGATTCGCGGACGACTTACGAAAACGCCGTAAAAATTCCGAACCTCGCGGCTGGAACGGCGGCCATACTTTAACATTGGTATTCCACCTCATAGGTGGAATAACTTTAGGCCGCCTAAGGCCTTACGGAAATGGCGTAAATCGACTGCGGCGGCCGGGCGTATGTTCGTGAATCGGCGTACAAACTCATTTACATAATCTACACCGACCGCAATGGAAGCGCCATCTAGCGGCCATCCGAAAAATTGCAATCTAAGATAGGACGGCGCAAGCGGTCCTATCTTAGATACGTTTAACCACTAGAGTACCGGGCCATCGTCAAATGACGGCTCCACGGTTACTCTGAAAATTCAACAGGACGTCATTTGACGTCCTGTATTCTTGCGGCCACTGGGGGGCGCGCGAGCGCGCCGGCGGCAGCGCGCGCGTGCCCGGCGCGTCCCCGAGATGCCGATGCGCGTGCCTGGCGGTCGCGATGTCCGCCAGGCACTCGGAATCGGCGGCTACAGGGACAAGACGTGGAGCTCTGTGTGTAAACACAGAGCTCCACGTCCTGTCAGGGGAGAGAGGAGACGGATCTGTGTCCCTTGTACATAGGGACACAGCATCAGTCACCTCCCCCAGTCACCCCCCTTTCCCCACAGTTAGAACACAATTTAGGTATACATATTAACCCCTCCCTCACCCCCTAGTGTTAACCCCTTGAATGCCAGTCACATTTATACAGTAATTAGTGCATATTTATCGCATTAATCGCTGTATAAATGTGAATGGCGCCAAAAACGTGTCAAAAGTGTCCGATGTGTTCGCCGCAATGTCACGGTGACAGTAAAAAAAATCGCAAATCGCCGCCAATACTAGTAAAAAAATTAATAAAATAAAAATGCCATAAATCTATCAGCTATTTTGTAAACGCTATAACTTTTGCGCAAACCAATCAATATATGATCATTGCGATTTTTTTTACCAAAAATATGTAGAAGAATACATATCGGCCTAAACTGAGGAAAAAAAACGTTTTTTTTAAAAAAAAATTGTGATATTTATTAAATAAAAAAGTAAAAAATAGTGGGTTTTTTTTAAATTGTCACTCTTCTTTTGTTTATAGCGCAAAAAATAAAAACCGCAGAGGTGATCAAATACCACCAAAAGAAAGCTCTATTTGTGGGAACAAAATGATAAAAAAATTGTTTGGGTACAGTGTAGCACGACCGTGCAATTGTCATTCAAAGTGCGACAGTGCTGAAAGCTGGAAATTGGCTTGGGCAGGAAGGGGCGTAAGTGCCCAGTATGGAAGTGGTTAAGCGTATCTCTGTTTGAGCATACGCTTAAACATAAGTCTAGTGATAAGTCGGCCTAACTCTACCTGAATCTACCTAATAGAGTGTATAATTAAGGTAGACAATTGCACATATATCACTCTTATAGAAGGAAGGTTATATATTTTACAAAATATTTCAAAATGGAATAGTAGGTAAGAACACCACCAGATTAGGAAGAATGTGAAAGTGGGATGGGAAAGGGGGTGAAGGGTGTGGCTGGAATAAAGAAAAGGATGGAAGGTGATAGCGTGGTTGATGGGTGGGATGGGTGAAAGTATGAAAAGTGGGATGTGCAGTGAAGAGAAATGTGGAAGAGAGAAAAAGAGGGGTAATGTGTAGTGTGGGGGGAAAATATGTGAAAAGTGAGGAAAAAAAGGGATATTAAATGGGATGAATTATAGAGAGTGATAGAGGAGTGGGAATAGCCATGTGAAAAAGGGTGAATATATGGCATGGGATGATGTCAGGGTGAAAAATAAAGTAAAAAAAGGAAGGTGGGCGTTGGAATTAATGATGAATGGGAGGGTGGGAGGGGAATGTGATAAGTGAGAAAAAGAGAGAACAAAAAAGAAAAAAAAAAGTAGTGTATAGGTACAAAGAATTAAAGAAAAAATCAAATGTGGAGAAAAGAAAAGAAAAGAGGGGGAGACACAAGGATACAAATGTATGAGAAGTAAATGTGATGTGTGGGCAAGAAAGGGATGGAGTGAAGTGATGAAAGGTGGTGAAGAAAAAGGGAATGGAAAAAAGAAAAGACCAAACCACTAAGCCATTTCCTGCCCAGGCCAATTTTAAGCTTTCAGTGCTGTCTCACTTTGAATGACAATTGCGTGGTCATACAACATTGTATTGGACACAGCTGATCAGTCGGGATTTATCCCAAATAGATCAGCAGGCTAATAATATTAGACGATTGTTTCTAAATTTACAACTACCGGTAGATAATATAGGGAATAGAGCCATTATGGGGCAGATCCACAAAGAAATTATGCCGGCGTATCTATTGATACGCCGCGTAATTTCAAAGTTCCTGCGTCGTATCTTTGTTTTGTATCCACAAAACAAGATACGACAGAATGAGGGATCGATCCGACAGGCGTACGTCTTAGTACGCCCTTCGGATCGTAGGTGTATAGTTACGCTGGCCACTAGGTGGCGTTTCCGTCGAATTCCGCGTAGAGTATGCAAATAAGCTAGATACGGCGATCCACAGACGTATGTCCGGCCGGCGCATTTTATTACGTCGTTTGCGTTCGGCTTTTTCCGGCGTATAGTTATAGCTGCTACATGGTGGCGTACTCAATGTTAAGTATGGCCGTCGTTCCCGCGTCGAAATTTGATTTTTTTATGTCGTTTGCGTAAGTCATTCGCGAATAGAGATTTGCGTAGAATGACGTCACCGTCGTAAGCATTGGCTTGTTCCGGTTTAATTTCGAGCATGCGCACTGGGATACCCCCACGAACGGCGCATGCGCCGTTCAAAAAACCGTTGTTTACGTCGGGTCACAATGTATTTACATAAAACATGCCCCCATCACATCGATTTGAATTGCGCGCCCTTACACCGCCAAAGATACACTACGCCGCCGTAACTTAGATATGCTACGCCCGGTGGAAATATGCGCCGCTGTACGTGGATCTGCCCCTATGTCTTTATACGCAACTAAAGTCTTCGATAGTATAGAATGGAAATTCCTAAGGGCCTGCCTACAAAAATTTGGATTAGGACCAAGATTTATAAGGTGGATAAAACTGCTATACAGCGCTCCGAGTGCAAGAGTACAGATTAATGGATCTGTGTCCTCTGGAAAGGGGGACGAGATAGGGTTGTCCCCTGTCTCCGCTCCTCTTCGCGTTGGCCGTGATGCCTTTTGCGGAGGCTATCCGAGATTGTTCGGATATCGTAGAATTTCGTAAAAGTGGGGTGGAGGAAAAAATAGCTCTCTTTGCTGATGATGCTTTATTATTCTTAGGAGTTTGAAATTAACTGGGACAAATCAGTAATTATGCCTATTGATGCCATCGACCCATTACAAATGGAGCTTCCATACCAAAATCACCAGATGAAGTACGTTGCTTCATTTAAATATCTAGGGGTGATAATAACCCCACAGGTTAATAATTATATAGATAACAATATTCTACCTCTTGTGGCAAGATTCAGGCAACAAGGTAAAACCTGGTGTAGATTTCCATTGACAAATGATTGGAAGGGCAAACCTGGTGAAAATGGTGTGGCTGCCCCAATTGTTATATTTACTACAGAACTGCCCAGTCTGGTTGACATCAAAACTATTTAGAACAATTGATGTGACCTTTAGAGATCTTATATGGAAAACCAAGAATTAAATTGGAAACCCTGCAACAGTCAAAAGATAGAGGAGGAATAGCAGTTCCTAATTCAAGATTCTATTACATGGCAGCACAACTTCAGCATTGGAGTGGATTGGAGGAGATAGATAACCAAGACCCTATACAGAATATCCTAATGACTCCATTTAAACCACTTCCATTGGTACAACAAATAGTATCCCATCAATTTTACAAGAAGAGAAAAATACCAACCTTTTTCTTAATTCATAGGCTCTGGGAAACGATACGTATTATTACACACCATACGGGATATACTAAACACATGCCAATATGGGACAATTATTGTCTATCTGAGTTAAACAAATTGTCAGAATTGCTAGAATGGAAAAGTGCAGGACTAATGTTTTTACACCAATTGTTTGAGGGAGATGTGTTCTTATCTTTCGATATATTGAAAGAACGTTTGATTGTCAAATAAGAATTTCTATCAGTACCTTCAAATACGTCACGTTTTACAAAGCCAGACTTCAACTTTCCATCTACAATATAAACCATCAGGCAACTTCATCACGATCTAAGAAACGAGGATTAATAGGGGATCTCTACCTGATGCTCCTAAATGTGGAAAGAGTAGACGTACAGTTGAATAGTTTTGTACCTTGGCAGAAAGATCTGGTAGATCTTAGTGAGGAGGAATGGAAGGAGGCTATGGAGGTTTTACCTAAAGTATCAATCTCATTATCGCAGCAATTGACAACTTTTTATAATACATAGAACACATTATACTCCGCAAAAATTATATGCTTGGGGAAAATATACATCACCTCTATGTCCGCGATGCTCCGTATCGAATGGATCTCTAATCCATATGCTTTGGCACTGTCCCAAGCTCCATAAGTACTGGGAGAAAGTATTCCAGACCTTGAATACACTATGCCATACAGAAATACCATGTGTACCCAGAATAGCAATATTGGGGATAGTCCCAGACCGTGCTTTTCCTATAGAGATGAAAAAGATGTGGACTAGAGCCCTTTACTTAGCTCGTAAGATTATTCTACAGAAATGGATTGATACAACACCACCAACCCACAAACAATGGTGTGATAAGGTTAATTTTATATTAAAAAGAGAAAAACTGGCTTATAAACAAAGGGGAGTTCCCCATAAATTTAATAGAATATGGTCCTACTGGCTTGCTTCTGGTAATTTGTTTTACGATGGTATGTGTAGGGAGTTGGAACAGGAGGGGGGAGTGGGGGAACAGAGGTAGGAGATCTGTAATAAATCTAGAAGTAGAGATTGAAATGAAAATGAACGATATATAGAGGTGTATGTTCATTTTTGTATTTTCTTGTTAGATGTTTTATGTTGTTGAGTAATTGTTTTTTTTTTTTCTTTTTTTTTTTTACCCTGATAGAATATATAACTATTACAATGTTGGATTGTATTAAGATTTTTGTATTTTATATCAAAGAATGCAAATGGAACGTTTTCTTATTTTTTCTCTGTTATTATCACTGTTCTTATTAAGTCTTTAAAAACCTTTTCTAAGTATGTAAAAAGCAATAACTAAACCAAATAAAAATTATTTGATAAAAAAAAAATGTGATGTGTGGGCAAGAAAGGGATGGAGTGAAGTGATGAAAGGTGGTGAAGAAAAAGGGAATGGAAAAAATAAAAGACCAAACCACTAAGCCATTCAACCCCTTCCTGCCCAGGCCAATTTTAAGCTTTCAGTGCTGTCTCACTTTGAATGACAATTGTGTGGTCATGCAACATTGTATTGGACACAGCTGATCACATGGTAAAAGGCTCCAGTGATTGGCCTTTATCCCGATCTGTGATCAGCTGTGTCCAAAGGACACAGTGATCCCAAAGCATGTGAGATGTGCACTGCAGCGGGTGGATGGAGTGCGCAGTTCTGGGGGACATCAATAGATGCCCTTCCAGAACTGGACAACCGATCGGGGGTCAGGCTCGAAGACCAGTTGCTACAGCAGTTGCAGGACAACCACTGACCAGCAGGATAGGTACACAGGCCTGTCAGATGACACAGGCTTACCTGAGGTGCAGAGTCTAAGTGCTAACCGGTGTTCACCAGAGCTCCTGATGGTGGAGATGGATTTTGCTGCGTGTTAGCACCAGCTCGCGGTCCTCAGGATCGCCTCACCAGGAGGTGAGCAAGCCGGGGTTCAGTAGCGGATGAGCAGGTAAGGATCAAACAGAAGCGTGGTCAGTAAACAAGCCAAAAGGTCAGTAACGAGTAGTTGCAGGTTGGGTTCAGGCAGAAGCGTAGTCGAGGAAGAAACCAAGGGTCGATAACGAGCAGTAGCAAATATGGATGGCAGCAGGGACAACAGGTACAGGCTGGAGATAGCACAATATTCTGGCAAGGAGGAAGTGCAGAGACATAGCTTATATCAGGAAGTTCGTGGGGGGAGCAAAGAGTTCAAGGTTCAGCTGAAATCAAGGTACAAGGCAGGGTTGTCTAAAGGATCTGACAAGGCACTGTCCAGCATCTCAGAAAGCAGGAAGGTTCATTGCCTGATACAGCTGAGGTCCCAGGTTCAAGTCCAAATCCTGACAACCGTGCTGTAGCCATCATTAGGCTATAGCGCAGTCAGCAAGTGGTTATCTGCAGCTGGCTATAGCTTGTTTAGTGAATCCTTGTGACAGACAGAGCATCCCCGTCCATATGTAATTATCCCATATACACAGTGCCAGATAGCTAGGTCTGTGCTACTGTATGTGAATAGTAGTCGCCTTTCAGTATATTAGTAAGTGAACCTGTTTTTTTAATAGTGTTTTTAACTAGCTTCTTATAATTTAGTTAACCCTGTTGTTTCTGGTCTGGGATTCTATAGCTGGTTTTAGCTAAGTGCCCTATGTTCACAGAGGCCCTGTCTTGGGTGGAGGCACTGACAACTTTATTATCAAGCCCACTATTCCACTTAGGGAAGGTTCTGGTTCTCTTATATACTTACAGGTTTAGTGAAATATCCTGTTTTGGGAAGGCCAATTGACGACAACTCCCGTTTCCCCAAAACAGGGCTATAGCTACTATGGACTATGGAATTAAATGCTGCTTATAATATTCATGTCCTTCTTCGTTACTGAGAAGCTTATCGTGGATCTCCCATGCAGATTCGTTTTTTGGGGGGGGTAGTTAAAGCGGAGCTCCACCCGAATTTTAAGATAATCTTAATATTACTGCTGCTACTAAACAATGCCCAAACGGATATTTTTATTTATCAAAAATTTACAGTACCAGATATCTTATGCCTGTTTCCGGTCTGCAGACTTCGTTTTTTTCTCGGGTTGTTCTTCATTTCCTGCACCGCGCAGTGTGTTCTGGGAGATTGTGTTCAGATTCTGGCCTGTTATAGGAAACATCGCGCGATTTCGGGGATCAGGAAGTGACGCACGACATTATTGTTCTATGAGGCTGGGTTTACATCAGGGGAGGTAACGCCTGCTAGATGTTATGGCAGCAGAGACGCATCACCGCAAACAGGAAGTCCCTGCTGGTGGGATTCTAATGCCCACAGTGAAAATGGCAACAGAGGACACAAAGAAATATAAGTCTATATTGCAGACAGAAAGAGAGAGGCGCGGAAGTTGGACACGAGAAACGTACGTTTATTTAAGCATCGCTATTAGCTATTTAAAGCGGATCTCCCATGCAGATTCATTTTTTTTGGGGGGGGGGGGTAGTTAAATAGCTAATCTGCATGATGTTTCAAAGTATTAAATTCAAAACCAATCAGGCCATTCGATTTTTTATAAATACAGATATGACATAGTCTTACTGGTCTTTACCTGCCAGAATAGATGATGCACTTCTTTTTTATTTATTTTTTTATTCATTTGTTTATAAACATGTTTTTCCTTTTATAGTTACAAATCATAACACACAAAATGCATTAAAAAAACTATTTACAAATATCCCGTAAAGGAGAGAGATCTTATGAGCTCAATATATTAATCCTATTAAGCACACAAACACTTAACTGTAATTAATCTAAATCACTATTGCATCTTACTCCTATATGTACCTATTCCCTTTCCCTTTTCTTTTGATGTCCTTTAGTATAAAATGTAATTCAATCTGCTGTACTTGGACAATCTGAAAGATTAGATTTGGCCTGAAAATCTCCCTAAACCTGGCAACATTCTGGCCACCAGACAGTCATGTGCATACACCTGCTGGCATAAGGGACCATTATATGTAAAAAAGCATACATCTGATATTTGAATGCTAGAAAAACAGAGGTTGCATTGAATAACGAAGAAAGCTTTTGTGGTGTGCAGGTTGCTGCCTATCTGTATACAAGATATTTGTTGCCATATTATTAATCCTGCTGTGTCAGGCCCCAGTATTAGTAAAATCTATTATTCTATGATTTAGCTGACAACAATGGTAGACATTGTAAGTTCTTTTTTCAATGCCATGCTGAGGTTTTGTACACATTCTACTTTTCTGAACCATAAGCTGCAATTAGATTTGACACACAAGTCAAAGTAAAAGAGGCTGTAGCATAACAGCCCATTATGGTAAATACATAAAATGCAGTACCAGCCTACCTTTTTTCATTAATTTTACTGTTATTTTTGAAAAGGCTCTGCAACACATACAAACTAAACAAGACAAAGCCATGTAGAAACCAACTTAGTGAACACGGGTATATTAGGCTACCATTAACAACACTTCTCTATAATAATCCCTTATAGAATTGCAAATTGATTAAGCTATGCTCTAACCTTTACAGTCCAGGGTCAATAAATGAACCCCTGATAATAGAAATATATAGCCTTTTAGCTATAGAATTAAATATAGAGAGGGAGTTGGGACTTTGTGTGAGGCAGGTGGCTATCAAGTAAGATAATACACGTACAGTTGGCTAAGCATAGTCATTTTTTGGTCATAAAGAGGGTATACAATCGCACTCAGTATGAAAATATATAGCAAAGCCAGTGAACATGTATATATACACAGATGGATAAAGTACAGTTCATGAATACATAAAACTAAAATTGTAAGCACATATTCCAAACAGTTTATATACGTATATACTCGTATAAAAGTGAAATAGCAGCACATTCCAGTAACCAATGTAAGGAGGAGTACATATTGTGTATGAAAATTAATAAAATAGCATTGATTGTATAGTATATGCAATGATAATAGTATAAAACAATAAGGATCATATTAATGTTCAATGTGTTTCGTGTTACTCAAACACTTCATCAGGAGCAGGTGCATCCATTATTCTGCAAGAAATATAAAACGATTATTCTAGTTGAAACTCCAACATAAGAGGAGGAAGAAAGGAAGAAGATGTTATAGCTAAAGAGCTTACATGGAACTGGGATTAGGAGGTATGTGCTACTGCAATTCAGAAGAGGCCGCTAAGGTAGGCTGTCTGTCCCGGGAGCTGAGAAAGCCAGACTGCACGTGGGGTGAACACCCAACCGCAAATTCCCTAAGAATCTGGATTCTCCACGGTGTTTAAATAGTAACATAGAGTGAGGCTCCAATGGAGACTGTGAAAAAATATAACATTTCTAAGGAATAACTCTCTTGTATAGATACTAATGGGAACCAGTTGAAGACCAGTGTACAATGTGGAATGAAAAGGTGAAAAAACCATCACTAGGATGAGGACGATAAGACCATGTCCAACCAATTTGGAAATATGAGTGCAAGGTAAAAATAGCGAGCTTGTGTATGAAAGAAAAGATGGCTGATTAACCACTTGACCACTGGGCACTTAAACCCCCTTCCATACAACATTGTACTCATATGAAATGTTTGTCCTTTTTTTACACAAATAGAGCTTTCTTTTAGTGGTATTTGATCACCTCTGTGTTTTTTATTTTTTGCGCTATAAAAGAAAAAAGACTGAAAATTCTGTAAAAAAATATATATATATCTTGTTTTTGTCATATTAGCAGGTTATTTCTCACACACAGCATATGCATACCACAAATTATACCCCAAAACACATTCTGCTATTCCTCCCGAGTATGGCGATACCACATGTGTGAGACTTTTACACAGCATGGCCACATACAGAGGCCCAACATGCAGGGAGCACCATCAGGCGTTCTGGAGCACCCAGGCCAATTCTGACATTTCTCTCCTACATGTAAAAATCATAATTTATTTGCTAGAACATTACATAGAACCCCAAAATATTATATATGCTTCTTTAGCAAAGACCCTAGAGAATACAATGGCGGCCATTACAACAGTATTTTCGCAGCAATTTTTTGAAAGCGTGTTTTCAATAAAGAAAACACAAAACAGTAAAGTTAGCCCAATGTTTTTGCATAATATGAAAGATGAAATTACGCAGAGTAAATGTCACCCTTCAAAATTGCACACGCTCATGGAATGGCGCCAAACTTTGCTACTTAAAAATCCCCATAGGCGACGCTTTAATTATTTTTATCGGTTACATGTTTTTAGTTACATAGGAGCTCTAGGGCCAAAATGATTGCTCTCGCTCTAACGTTCGCAGCACATGTGTAGCTTGAACACCGTTTTCATATGTGGGCGGGACTTCTGCGTGCGAGCACACGGGGACAGGGGCACTTTAAAAAAATATATATATTTTATTGTTAATTTTACTTTATTTATTTTAGTTTTTTCCCCAGAAATACATTTTTTGATCACTTTTATTCCTATTATAAGGAATGTAAACATCCCTTGTAATAGGAATATAGCATGACAGGTCCTCTTTACTGTGAGATGTGGGGTCAATAAGACCCCACATCTCACCTCTAGGCTGGGAAGCCTGAAATAAAAAAAATAAAAAAATGATCCTGGCTTCGATCATAGTGGTGAGTCGGTAAAAGCACGGGAGGGTGGCGGGAGGGGGGTGTATTGTGGGGTATTGCGGAGTATTGGCAAGGTATTGGAGTATTGCAGGGTATTGGAGTATTGCAGAGTATTGCAGAGTATTGCAGGGTATTGCAGGGTATTGCAGAGTATTGCAGAGTATTGCAGAGTATTGCAGCGTATTGGAGTATTGCAGAGTATTGCAGGGAATTGCGGAGTATTGCAAAGTTTTACTGAGAATTGCGGAGTATTTCCGGGTATTGCGGAGTATTTCTGGGTATTGCGGAGTATTGAGGTATTGCAAGGCAAAGGGAATTGAAGAGTATTGCAGGGTACTGCAGAGTATTGCACACGGTATTGCAGAGTATTGCGTAGGGATGTATGGTTGGATCTGTGACTGCAATTGTCACAGATCCAGCCCACAGTGCTGCTGCTGCATCCGCTCTCTCCCCTCTCCTCTCCCCTCCCCTCTCTATCGGTACAGAGAGGGGAGGGAGGAACCGGCGTCATCACATGACCCTGGTTTGTTTACAAGTGAACGCTCCGTCATTGGACATTGGATTTCAATTGAAATTTGAAATATTTAATTGTAGCAGGAGGCAGTATGTTCCCAAAGGGCTGGAGAGCTGTACAATAATGAGTGTCTGGTAGCCAACAGTGAAGTGTGGTGGAGGTTCCTTGAAAGTTTGGGGCTGTATTTCTGAAAATGGATTTGGAGATTTGGTCAGGTTCAATGGTGTCCTCAATGCAGAGACATACAGGCAGATACTCATCTTTCATGCCATCTATCAGGGAGGTGTGTGATTGGCCCCAAATTTATTCTGCAGTAGTACAACAACCTCAAACATACAGCCAATGTCATTAAGAAGTATCTGCAGCATAAAGAAGAACATGGAGTCCTGGAAGTAATGATTTGGCTCCCACAGAGCCCTAATCTTAACATCATCGAGAAGATTTGAGGCATTCTACATCCAGAGAAGATCTGTAGTTAGTTATCCAAGATGTTTAGAACAACCTACCTGCCGAGTTCCTTCAAAAACTGTGTGCAAGTGTACCTAGAAGAATTGATGCTGTATTGAAGGCAAAGAGTGGTCAAAACAAACCTTGATATGATTTGCATTTCTCTTCTAATTATTAAATTTCCATTTTGGTAATTTATAGAAACTAGAAAATAAACTATTACCACTTCTACTTCTAAAAGCATTTTCAATTCTAAGGGCCTTTAAGACGAGGGAGAGATTGTGCCTTTATTGTGGCCAGACGGGTCACTTCCTGAAGTCTTGTCCTACCCGTCCGGGGAACGCTTGCACCTGAGGTACTGTAGGGGACAGACCTTAGGTGGCACTGTTATGTCCCTAGTTATCTAGAAGGATAAGCCCTTGTTACCCTTTCTTGGTCTGAGTCGTCCATCGAGATACAGGCTCTAATCGACTCTGGGGCTGCAGGCCTGTTCATAGATGGTGCCTTTGTGTCTAAGCACTCGATTCCGCTGCAGCTTTGTGCCACTTCACTTGTCATTGATGGGAGACCTCTACATGAGACTGCTCTGTTGACCATGGCCATAGGGGCTCTTCACCATGAGATAATCTAATTCCAAGTCATTTCCTCACCTGATTTCCCAGTGGTTACTGGTTATCCTTGGTTACAGAGGCACAACTCCTCTTTTGATTGACTTCGTGCTGAGGTTCTTCCATGGTCACCACCACAATGCAGGAAGACATGTTTTCAGAAAGTGGCTAAGGTCTTGTGCACCTCTTCCCTGCAAGAGGAGTATCGCAAATTTAGCAATGTCTTTGTCAAAGGTCAAGCTGGTAGTTTGCCTCCACATTGGTCATATGATTGCGCAATTGACCTTCAACCTGGTGCCATGCCCCCTCGTGGCTGGGTTTACCCTTTGTGTGTCTCGGAGGACAAAGCCATGGAGGAGTATGTTTCCAACGTACTTTCTCGAGGATTCATACCAAAATCCTCGTCTCTTGCTGGTGCTAGTTTCTTCTTTGTGTAGCAAGGTCCCAGGCCTCCCTTGGTCTGATGAGAACCTCTAGGGCCAGGGATAGCTGACATCCTTCTGTATTTGGTGGGTTGTGAGGCATAGTAGGTGTAAGATGGTTAAAGTTATTGGGCGCCAGAAACTTCTTGGATGCAAAAGAGATTTTATTTCTCTTAACAGTCCTTTTTGTATTTTTTGGGGGAAGAGAGGGTTAGGGTCAGGACACCCTTAGGTAGTTGTAAGATTAATTGGCAGACTCTTAGACTTCAATAGGAGGACAGCCATGCAGGGAAAGGCATCCAGTAAGACGCCACATCTGCATGTGCAGGAATTCTGTCTCCTATGGCAACAGTCTTTAACAGCTCCAAACACAAGACTTAACAGTTCCTTCACTTTCACTACAATCACTCCTTATAGTTCTCCAATGCACTGAGCTCTCAGTCTCTCACTAGACCCACTGATTCACTCTCACTAAATACCTTGATCTCCTTCAATCTTCAGTGGTATCTTCCTCAAGCGTCACCCCGCTTCTCTGCTGGGTCCCTAGCTTGGCAGTCTAGATACCTCTCAAGCTTCTCCCATGCTGGCCTGCTCGGTCCCTAGCTTGACACACAAGGCTGCTCTGCAAGCATCTCCTCCGCTGGCTGGGTCCCTGGCTTGATTCCCACTGAAGTTCTTCTTGGTTGGTGAGAATTCTGCTCTGGTACTTGCTTCAGTTACTCACTGTGGTCCCTGGTAATAAGGCGGATAGTCCCTTACTGGCGACAGCTTTTCATCTACCTCCGAACACTGACAGGTTCTCCGGCCGACAGAACCGTCACTTTTGGTTGGACTGCAAGCCGCAATCCCAGCCCTGCGCTGCTCTTTTGCTTCTGGATAGGCCCTCAGACAGCTTAGCAGCCAGATGTGCCCAGGATAGGCCCAATCTCTGGCCTAGCAGCCAAGGCAATACGACACATGTCCACCCAGACAGCTATTCAGGTAGCACAAAAAACAAATCACTTGACCACAACCCGAATATATAGTCTCTCCCAGCAGGCCAAGGGATTCAAGAAAACCCCTGCGCATTGGCTGAGATACCCCATATACCCATAACCTGACCTTGGGTTTCCCATCTCATATCTAGTACCATCAAGTACCCGGCCACCTAGTCGTAGAAGAGGAAAGTGTAACCAGACCAAACTTAGGGAGAAATCAATGGATCTCTAGCAATCAACCAGGATAACTACTTCTGGCAAGTAAATTTGTGAGAAGCAACCCTGCCTAACTCCAGGGTGCTACATCTGTGAGATTGCATTGATTATAGGGGTCTCAACTGCTTCACGATTAAGAATGCTTATCCGATTTCTTTGATTATGGGGTTATTTGACCTCCTTAAGGGAGCAACAGTTTTCATGAAGCTTGAGAGGGGAATACAATCAGGTGAGGATCGAGGAGGGCGATAAATGAAGAACTGCATTTAATACCAGAGAACAGGCCCTTACGAATACCTTGTAATGCCGTTTGGTCTTTGCAACCCCCTGGCAGTTTTCCAGGAAATTATCAACGATGTCCTCCGAGATTTGTTGCAGCTATGTGTGGTGGTTTTACTCAACGATATGTTCATATTTTCCAGGTCCCTAGAGAGCCACCACACAGATGCCTGCCATGTGCTTCAGAGGCTGATAGATAATAACCTGTATTGTAAAAAGTGCACGTTTCATTGTGAACAGGTTAAATTCCTGGGTTATGTCATTTTCATTGCTGGTTTTTCGATGAACCCAGAGAAACTTTTGGCAGTTCTGCAGTGGCACAGACACCATGGGGCAGATCCACGTACAGCGGCGCATATTACCGCCGGGCATAGCGTATCTAAGATACACTACGCCGCCGTAACTTACTTTTTTTTTGTCGAATCCTCAAAGAATGTGCACCGTAAGTTACGGCGGCGTAGTGTATCTTTGGCGGCGTAAGGGCGCGCAATTCAAATCGATGTGATGGGGGCGTGTTTTATGTAAATACGTCGTGACCCGATGTAAACAACGTTTTTTTTTAATGGCGCATGCGCCGTCCGTGGGGGTATCCCAGTGCGCATGCTCGAAATTAAACCGGAACAAGCCAATGCTTACGACGGTGACGTCATTCTACGCAAATCCCTATTCGCGAACGACTTACGCAAACAACGTAAAAAAATCAAATTTCGACGCGGGAACGACGGCCATACTTTACATTGAGTACACCACCATATAGCAGCTTTAACTATACGGCGGAAAAAGCCGAACGCAAACGACGTAAAAAAAGCGCCGCCCGGACGTACATTCGTGGATCGCCGTATCTAGCTAATTTGCATACTCGACGCGGAATTCGACGGAAACGCCACCTAGCGGCCAGCGTAAATATACACCTACGATCCGACGGCGTACTAAGACGTACGCCTGTCGGATCGATCCCTCATTCCGTCGTATCTTGTTTTGTGAATACAAAACAAAGATACGACGCGGGAACTTTGAAATTATGCGGCGTATCAATAGATACGCCGGCGTAATTTCTTTGTGGATCTGCCCCCATGGGTTTATGTCCAGTGCAATGTTTTCTTGGCTTTGCCAATTATTATTGTAAGTTTATTCATAACTTCTCATCTCTGGTCAAACCCCTGACTGATATGACTAGAAAGGACGGTAACCTACATAATATCATTCCATTAATGCCTTTGAGAGTCTCAAGGCTGCCTTTGTTTTTGCTTCTGTGTTGGTACATCCTGATCCTACAGTAACTTTCATCCTTGAGGTTGATGCATCTGGAGACTGAAGTTGGTGCCCTATTGTCTCAACGTCCTAGCTCTGAGAGCGCTATGCATCTTTGTGGCTACTTTTCCAAGAAATTGTCTCCTGTGGAATGCAATTACGAGATTGGGATCAGAGAGCTGTTAGCGATAATTTTAGATCTTAAAGAATAAAGGTATCTCCTCGAAGGTACCACTGTGCCGTTTCTCATTTTGACTGAACACAAGAATCTCACATTCGTGTCTCTGGCAAAACGTTTATCTCCCAAAAGGGCGCAACGGGCTCTTTTTCTGTCAAGCTTCAATTACATAGTCTCGTTCTTACCCGGTACCAAGAATGTAAGGGCTGATGCATTGTCGCAAACGTTTTCCTCCGCTTCCAAGATAGAGACGTTCCTGTTCCTGTGATACCTCCCGATCGTATTCTGGCCACTGTTCGTAGCAGTCTCACTTCACCCTTGGGTAATAGAATTCTTGCAGCTCAGATACACTCTCCTCCCAAAAAAACTTGTAACCGCTGCTTTGTCCCTGAGAGTCTCCGCACTGCTTTGCTCCAGACTTACATAGTTACATAGTTAGTCAGGTTGAAAAAAGACACAAGTCCATCCAGTTCAACCACAAAAAATAAACAAACAAAATAAAAAACACAGTACAATCCCATACACCCAACTCCATACCCACAGTTGATCCAGAGGAAGGCAAAAAAAACAGCAGAGCATGATCCAATTTGCTACAGCAGGGGAAAAAATTCCTTCCTGATCCCCTGAGAGGCAATCGGATTTACCCTGGATCAACTTTACCTACAAAACTTAGTACTCAGTTATTTTATGTACATTTAGGAAAGTATCCAGGCCTTTCTTAAAGCAATCTACTGAGCTGGCCAGAACCACCTCTGGAGGGAGTCTGTTCCACATTTTCACAGCTCTTACTGTGAGAAAACATTTCCGTATTTGGAGGTGAAATCTCTTTTCCTCTAGACGTAAAGAGTGCCCCCTTGTCCTCAGTGTTGACCGTAAAGTGAATAACTCAACACCAAGTCCACTGTATGGACCTCTTATATATTTGTACATGTTGATCATATCCCCCCTAATTCTCCTCTTCTCAAGAGTGAATAAATTCACTTCCTCTAATCTTTCCTCATAGCTGAGCTCCTCCATGCCTCTTATCACTTTGGTTGCCCTTCTCTGCACTTTCTCCAGTTCTCCGATATCCTTTTTGAGAACTGGTGCCCAAAACTGAACTGCATATTCCAGATGAGGTCTTACTAATGATTTGTACAGGGGCAAAATTATATCTCTGTCTCTGGAGTCCATACCTCTCTTAATACAAGAAAGGACTTTGCTCACTTTGGAAACCGCAGCTTGGCATTGCATGTTATTATTGAGCTTATGATCTACCAAGACCCCCAGATCCTTCTCCACTACAGATCCCCCCAGTTGTACTCCCCCTAGCATGTATGATGCATGCATATTCTTATTCCCTAAGTGCATAACTTTACATTTATCAACATTAAACCTCATCTGCCACTCAGTCGCCCAATTAGACAGAGCATTGAGGTCGGCTTGTAAATTGGAGACATCCTGCAAGGACGTTATTCCACTGCATAGCTTGGTGTCATCTGCAAAGACAGAAATGTTACTTTTGATCTCAGACCCAATATCATTTATAAATATATTGAAAAGTAAGGGTCCCAGCACTGAACCTTGGGGTACTCCACTGATAACATTGGACCATTCAGAGTAAGAATCATTAACCACGACTCTCTGAATTCTGTCATCCAAGGAAGCTCGTCACCCAGGGAAGAATCAACTAATTTTGGCCATTTCCCAACCATTCTGGTGGCCTAGTCTCCTCGCGGGTGTAGCTGCTTGTTTCGTCTTTGCTCAGTGTAATACACTACAACACCTTCCAGTGGGTCTCCTACAACCCATACCCAATGGAGAGAGGCCTTGGATGCACCTGTCTTTGGATTTTATTGTGAAGTTACCCAACTCCCAGGCCAAAACAGTTATTCTTATGGTGGTTGACCGGTTCTTGAAAATGTCACATCGTATTTCACTTAAGAAGTTTCCCACATCCAAAGAACTGGCTTCCATTTTTGCTCAGTAGATCTTTAGATTACATGGGCTACCCAAGGTTATCACCTCAAACAGGGGTAGCCAGTTTGTCTCCAGATTTTGGCGAGTCTTTTGTGCACAGTTGGGAATTCAGCTTTCCTTCTCCTCTGCATATCACCCACAGTCCAATGGGGCAGCAGAATGAGCCAACCAAGCCTTGGAGCAGTTTCTACGCTGCTTTATTTCTGACCACCATAACAAATGGTCAGACCTCTTACCTTGGGTCAAGTTTGCTCACAATAGTGCCGTCAATACCACTTCCCGATTTTCTCTGTTCCTGGCAATTATGGTTTCCAACCATCCATGTTGCCTGACTTATTTGCTCCTCAAAGAATTCCTGCATTAGAGGAGCATCACCATGGTCCTCTTTCTATTTGGGTACAGGTCCAATAGCCCTTGCAACGTACCAGCAATAGGTACAGACTCCAGGCTGACCTCAGGCACCTACTTGTGCCTTCCTACCAGGTTGGGGAGAGGGTCTGGCTGTCATCTTGCAACTTCTGACTCCGTGTTCCCTCACTGAAACTGGCACCATGGTTTATTGGGCAGTTTCCGTATTCTCTGTAAGATCAACCCAGTGGCTTGCGCATTAGACCTTCCTTCTAACATGCATATTTTGAATGTACTTCATGTCTCCTTATTAAAACTCTTGGTGTGCAACCGCTTCACCACCTCAGTACTACGTCCTCGCCCGGTTCAGGTTGAGAACCATGAGGAGTATGAGATACAATCAATCGTTGACTCCCATAGGTTCCATGGGTGCATACAGTATCTGGTTAATTGGAAAGGGTACGGCATGGAGGAGCACTCTTGGGTATCATCCTCAGACGTACATGCTCCTCTTCCTCTGTGCTTTCCATTGACGTTTTCACCTCAAACCTAGGGGCCCTCCGAGGGGGAGGGGTCATTGAGCAGGGGGTACTGTCAGGGCTTGGCTCAGCCCTCCCTTCTTAGTGCTTAGCTGTCTATTAATTGACAGCACTCATCGTTCCACAGTGCCTAGCCTGGTGATCATTTCCTGCTCATCAGCCAGCCCCTTCTGGCTATTTAAAATGCCTGGTTTATTTCTCCCATGCCTTTGCCTTGGTCAACATATCTAAAGATTCTCTGCTGTGTTCCTGTTAAAGAATTGCCTGGCTGACATCCCTTCTGGTTCCTGATTCTGTTTGCTTTCTCTGACTATGCTGATCTCTGGCTTCCTTATTTACTGGCTTGCACTGCCTACCTGCTTTGATTACCGAACCCTGGCTATGTTTTGACTAAGTTTACTATTTGTACCATTTTTACCACTATATTGGTGTGATTTTTACTTCATTTTCTGTCTCTGTCTGATTTAAGCATCGTATACACGATAGGTTAACCAGAGGACAACGGTCTGAAGGACCGTTGTCATAGGTTAACCGATGAAGCTGACTGATGGTCTGTCACGCCTACACACCATAGGTTAAATAACCGATCGTGTCAGAATACGGTGACGTAAAACACAACGATGTGCTGAAAAAAACTAAGTTCAATGCTTCCAAGCATGCATCGACTTGATTCTGAGCATGCGTGGATTTTTAACCGATGGTTGTGCCTACTAACGATCGGTTTTGACCTATCGGTTAGGAATCTATAGGTTAATTTTAAAGCAAGTTGGCTTTTATTTAACCTATGGTTAAATAACCTATGGGGCCCACACACGATCGGTTTTGACCGATGAAAACGGTCCTTCAGACCGTTGTCCTCTGGTTAACCTCGTGTGTACGAGGGCCTTATGGTTCCTGACAGAGTGACAGTGAGGGATGTGGGTGAAGTACCTGAAAGGTGCTATGTGGGGCTAGAAGGATTCCCAAAGTTAAAACTGTATTTCTTTTATCTTTGTTTGTAAAAACTTGGCTGTGCCAGTAAATTTTGGGTGGTTGGTCAGTAAATTTCAGTCTGGTAGGTTGGCAACACTGATGCTGGGCTGTGTGTATCTATTGGCTCCGCCCCCACTATCTCCCTGCAGCAATTGATTGATAGCAGCAGAAGCCAATAGTTCCAACTGCTGTCTCTGAGCCTGTGAGAGGGGAGAAAGAGAACTAGCACTGCTGTAGATAGTGTGACAACATTTTAAACACATCATAATACATGGTGAAGTTATTTAAATGTACTGTTACCATGTTAAAAATGCACAGTTTTAAAGTATGGATATGTATTCAGTTTTTGAGTACAAACTGGGGTACTAGGTATCTATACGTATGCCACTTCTTGTGAGCTTGCCTCCCCCAGTTAGTGAGGGCGACAACCTCGCACAATATGAAGGGAATGTTTACTTCCCAAGGTTCGCATTTTAAAGTTGTATTGAATACATTAATGTTCTTTCTGTTACATGCAACCTATGGACGCACACACATTTGGTGTGTTTTTCTTTTACTTTCACCTGTTTGTTTTCTTTTCTACTGGGCTTCTGCTTTAGTGCGCTCCTCCTTCTTGATCCAGGGATCCCCATGGGATGCAGTGACACCTCGAGGGCTGAACTGGATACCCATATCAGGCGAGTGCAGTCTGTCGAGCCATGGTGACGAATTTATCTTCTCAAGGTTTTAAAGTTTTAAGTCAAAATGTACAGGGGCTTAATTTGCCTACTAAAAGAGCTATGGCTTTCCACCAGTATCATAAATGGAGAGTTAGTGTTGTGTTTCTGCAGGAAACGCACTTCTCTAGCCTCTCGGCTCCCAGGTATTTGAATTCTTACTTTCCCGCATATTATTTGTCAAACGTGCCTAAGAAAAGGGGGGGAGTGGCAATTTGCATAGCGAAGAACGTCCTGTTTGTTCCAGATATGGTTCTTAAGGATAAAGATGGGAGGTACATCATGGTGGTCGGGAAAATACAAGGGCCAAGCAATTTCTTTAGTTTCGTATTATGCCCCTAATGTAGGACAAATTCACAATACTGCCACAGGCTGTGGGTCAACTCATAATGGGTGGTGATAGCAATGTACCCCTAGATGAAACTTTGGACAGTACTAATCCACTCAAACCTATCTTAAAACACGTTCCGAGACTGGGATGTAAATTGGCTCGCTTGCTACATTCGCATGATCTAATAGATGTATGGAGGGACATTCACCCAACCAGTAGGGATTATACGCACTATTCCTCGGTACATAAAAACGTACTCTAGAATTGATCATGTTCTCACCCTGTCGCATTTCCTTCCTTTGATTACATCGGCTAAGATCTTGACGGTGTCCTGGTCGGATCATTCTCCGGTACAGGTCTCCATAGCGGGTCTGGGGACCAAGCCAAAACCTGTCGCATGGCGTCTTAATCCTGCTTTGCTGAATGACCCCGTGAGTTTTAATGAGATAGAATT
This sequence comes from Rana temporaria, assembly GCF_905171775.1. Taxonomy (NCBI): domain Eukaryota; kingdom Metazoa; phylum Chordata; class Amphibia; order Anura; family Ranidae; genus Rana; species Rana temporaria. Next base: position 172,457,193 of record NC_053489.1, read on the forward strand.
GGCCATTCGGCAATTTTTTACTGAAAATAAGGCCTTAGATACTTCCCCTAGTATTAATTGGGCGGCGCACAAGGCTACCATACGTGGAAAGTTGGTTCAGCTTTCTGCCAGGTCCAAACGCATACAGTCCCAAACGATTCAACAACAGGAAAGAGATCTTCTTGCGATTACACATGAACACAAGAATAATACCCAGCTGGACTTAAGGCATAAAATTGACGCAGCTCGAACAGCGTTAAATATAAGTCTTACCACGAGAGCAGAGAAGTACCTAAGGTGGTCTAGGAATAGATGTTATACTATGGGAGACAAACCGACTACTTTACTCGCTAGGAAACTCTCTCCCTGTCCATGTAATCCAGCTCTCCCGAAAATACGGTTAAGAGATGGTAAAGTAACTCAGAACCCACTTTTGGTGGTCCAAGAGTTCTACAATTACTATTCCACTTTATATGCTTCACCCAAGGCCTTTCCGGTAACTTTTGCTGACAATTTGTTTAGAGATATCCCCTTACCAAAGTTGTTGCAAGACCATGTTGAGTTAAGGGAGGCCGACTTCACTGAGGGGGAAATCAAAACGGCTATCAAGAGCTTACATCCCTCGAGGGCACCTGGTCCGGATGGATTTTCGGGCCACTATTATAGGAAGTTTTCCGATCTGCTGATCCCACATATTTGTTTGTTTTTCAATGATTTGAAGAAAGGTTCCCCCTTGGCTAATTATGAAAATTCGGCTTTAATTCACGTAATTCCGAAACCTGAGAAAGATCATGGGGATTGTAACAATTATCGCCCAATTTCGCTTATTAATGTAGACCTTAAGTTAATGACCAAGGTGTTGGCGCTTAGGATGAATTCTGTCTTGGCAAGATATATCCATCCGTTTCTTGTGAAAAAAAAAGATATATGCATCCGGACCAGGTCGGGTTTGTGCCCAATCGTCAGGCTCCAGATCAGACTGGGAGGGTGATAGATCTTATCTCTGCGGTGCAGTCTAATTGGGACAACGGGGGTCACAGGAAGGCTATGATGCTGTCTTTAGATTTATGTAAAGCATTTGACTCCATATCCTGGGACTACCTGTTCTATGTTCTGAAGGGTTATGGTTTTGGCCCAAGGTTCTTGACAAGCCTACACACACTGTATAGCGGACCTACAGCTAAGGTAAGGGACATAGTTCACCACAATTAGATGTCCAGCGGGGGACAAGACAAGGGTCCCCCATCTTATTTATTCTGGCCCTAGAACCATTGGCTATTAAGCTTAGGAATCACCCTGATATTAAAGGGATTTATAATTTTATATATTCACTTACTGAATTTGCGTAAGTCCCCACAGCAGGCTCTCTTGGGACGCTCAATAGATGGAACCCCCAGATGGGCGGGGAAACTTATAGCTTTTATTTTTACAGCAGCTAGAATAGCGATCGCTAGGTAATGGAAGTCCCTGGTGATTCCCTTTACTTCAGTGAAATCCAAGCTCTCCTGGATTATGGTGAATGAGCGCCTTGCGGCGATCCTCTTAGATAAATAGACTAAATTTGATAAGGTATGGGAACCCTGGATCAACTATTTGTCTGACCCCCTGTGAACAATAGGGGTCCTGGCAAGGCCAGGATTTGGAGTGCACTGTTTCTCTGGCATTCTGCCGTCTTCTCCTATTCTCTGTCTACTTTTCTTTTCTTACTTTATATTTCTGGACTATATTTTCCTTTACTCTCTTCAAATTTCAGGTGGAGAGAGAGATGCTTTAATTTGTGTAACAGCGAAGGCATTTTACATGGTGTAGGTTTGTAATTTCCTTTTTGGACTGCTTAATTTGTATTGTCATACCTTTGATTGTTATACTGTTTTGCTTACTTTTGGATTATGCAAAAATTTCCTAATAAAAATTATTGAAGATAAAAAAATTACAAAACACTTTTTTTGGTAATGACAGCTTCAAGATGCCTCCTGTATGAAGTAACTAGTCTCATGCATTGCTCAGGTGTGATTTTGGCCAATTCTTCCACACAAACAGTCTTCAAATCTTAAAAGTTCCATGTGCCTCTTCTATGAACTCTGATTTCTTTAGTTCTTTCCATAGATTTGTCAGGTGATTGGCTGGGCCATTTTAGCAGCTTTATTTTCTTTCTTTGAAACCAATTGAGAGTTTCCATGGCTTTGTGTTTGGGATCATTGTCTTGCTAAAATTTTCTGCCATGTTTTATCTTTATTATCCTGGTAAATGGCAGCAGATTTTTATCAAGAATGTCTTGGTACATTTTTCCATTCATCCTTCCTTCAATGATATGAAGTTTGCCAGCACTGTATGCTGAAATCAGCCCAGTGCTATGATTTTCCCAACTTTACTGTTGGGATGATATTTTTGGTGTGATGTGTAGGGCTATTTGACCTCCAACATGGTATGTATTATGGCATCCAAAGAGTTAAATTTTGGTCTCATCTAAACCAGACTATATTCTCCCAGTATTTCACAGGCTTGTCTAAATGTTGTGCAGCAAACTTTAAATGAGCTTCAACATGCTTTTTCTTCAGCAATGGAGTCTTGCGTTGTGAGCGTGCATACAGGCCATGGCGGTTAAGTGCATTACTTATTCTTTTCTTTGAAACAATTGTACCTGCTACTAATTCCAGGTCTTTCCGAAGCTCTCTGCTTTCTGTGGTCATTGGCTCCTAGACAGCTCTTCTGATAATTCTTTTTTGGCTGAATTTTTGGCTGAATTCGGACTAAAAGGGACCAAAAGATGCACAGGGCTCATGTGTAAATTTGCACCAGAGCTGCAGCGGAACATATGAGAATGGGCTCCATAGAGAGCCAGTCAAAATCTCCTGCTATTACAAATTGGATGCAGGGAATAGTGTGCCTTAAGTCTAAATCTACCACCACTAAACCTTAGCTTCTTTTGTAGAAATGTACCTTGTTTTCCCAAAATGCACAGTTAAAGAGCATTGCTGAGACGGCCATGAGGGCAGGATGAAAACTTTAGCACATGATTTTTTTCAAGGCACTGTCTAAGACAACATTTTTCACATAGCCTTACTGTTTCTCTCATGAGTGTAAAAAAAAAAAAAAGTACTGATCATGAAAGAGGAGTTTAAACAACTATTTTAAAGAGAAGGTTGCCACTTGTTTCTGGCTCGGTTCACGCTGTGTCCTGATTCACCGTATCAGGTCTGATTTCAGCCCGAATTTTGTCCTGAATTCAGACCTGAAACGGACCAGAAGACGCACGTTTTTGTGCAAAACACACTGGACCTGCTGCGGAGATATCTGAAAAATTTGCAGGGGTGTGAACCCAGCCTCTAGGTAGAGCTTAGCTGACAGGAAGAGAAGCCTGCCACCTAAAAACCTTACAACTCCTCGAATCTACAAATTGCAAGAATTACTGAGAAAAAAATGTAGAATATAAATGTTCAAGCACTGGCAGATTATTATTTTTTCCTTTCAATATTGTGGTTAAATTGTACAGCAGCTGATAGCGCAGCTGGTGATATTTCTCTAGAGACTCATTTTAATGTCTGAAATAACCACTGCTAACAAAACATTCAACCAGAAGCTATTGTCAGGTGTGCTAATCTGGCATGAATATCAGGAGGCAGGTGTAACATTGCCCTTTATTTTTTCCAGACATGTCCGTGAGCTGCTTGGGTTGTTTATATTCCTGCTGCTTTTGTTATGTAGGCACTAATAATTTAGGATGAAGAGAATCTGATTAAATACAAATAATGCACCTTTTTATTCAACACTGGTTTAAATCCTACTTATACCATATTTTATGTAAATTGCAAAAGATAAATAAAAAAGAAGATTACCATTTGTTTGTATACTTACATTTGTTCAGCTTGACTTTATGTACATTAAATGTTTATATGAAATATTCGGAGGGCTGAAAATCACTGTAGTAGCTTGTGACAAGGCATTAGCTGATGGGATAAGGTGGATAACATCACAAACTCCACTGCATTCAATCAGAAAACGCCTTGTAAAACTGAAAAGGATAAAAGACATTCTCTGAATTGATTTAGTTCTGATGTTATCTGCTATAGTTGGCCAGAATATTAATTTATTGATTTGGTGGTCATGGCACTAACATGTTAACCATCACCCCAGTTCTGCCTTAATGGTCATGATGAAAGTTAATCCCCTCCCCCAACATTGGTTGTCATAAGGGGCTACATTTTAATTCCACTGACTACTAATGTGTGGTGGGGGGGATATAGTACTAACAACAGTGCTGGGTTTTATTATTGTATCCACTGACAGCAGTTCTATATTTAATCCCTCCCAGTCTAAAGGCCCCTATCTATCCACCTTCCATCAGGTAGTCTTTAAAGAACTCACCGATCTCTGTTCATTGGAATCCTCTAGATCTCACCATTCCATGAACAATCTTAGTTCTTTGGAACACTTAGACCTTAAGTCTCTCAGCACTAACCCTGATATTATAATCACACCAGACGATAAGGGTGGAGCAATAGTGTTACAAAATAAATCAGATTATCTGCTGGACGCCTCCTCTCAGATAACAGTCCATATGAGAAATTGTCCAAAGATCCTTTACCTAAATTTATCGAGGAACCCAATTCTATAGTGACACAACCCCTGGTAGAGGGTATTTTGAGCAAAACTGAGGCTGCCTTTTTCCATAAACCTTTCTTTTAAGTACCATATCTATATAATTTACCTACAATCCATAAAGATATTAATAATCAGCTAGGTCTACCAATAGTTGCATCTATGGACAGTATCACTACCAGTTATTCATTATATATAGAATACTTCCTTCCTTTATTCAAGATGGTACACACTTAATAGAACTATTACGCCCATACACCTGGGAGCCATCATATTTGTGGGTATCGTTAGATGTGTGTTGTTTATACACCTCGATACCTCACAAAGTTGGTCTCCAGGCAGTTACCCATTTCCTAAATAATAACTCCACACTCAACACACAACAAATTGATTTTATTCTCCTTGCTACCCAGTTTTGCTTGGAGCATAACTATTTTTTGTTTGGTGAATTCTACTTGCAAAAACAAGGAACAGCCATGGGGGCCAATTTTGCCCCGAGCTATGCCAACTTAACAATGGGACTGTGGGAGACCAGGTGTGTTGGGGCTGATAACCCCTTTTCTGAACACCTGGGGCCAGATTCATAAAGCACTTACACCATTTTTTTGGTAGATGCACGGCATAAGTGCAGATTTGCGCCGGCGGATCGCTGCGCCTTACCCAGAGAACCAGATTACGCCTCCAAATAAACTTCATCGCCTCGGTGTAACCTTTCCACGCCGGCGCGGCGTTGGTGCAGATTTACGCTGGTCCGATCTGGCGTGGCCATGGTTTTTTTGTTTTAAATATGCAAATTAGGTTTTTGGGCCGATTCATCAACTTAAGCTTGTCCGGCGCAGGCTACTCCCGGTGAGCAGAGCTGAAATTTCCGGTGCAAAGTTACCCCTCATAAAAGCAGGGGTAACTTTGCACCAAACTTGCAGAGGTCAGCTGGAGAGCAGCTAAAGCAGCAGCATTACAAACGAACTGAGCAACAACACTTGCTGGACAACACATAGAGGCGGTCCCCATGTTGGGAGAGGCCCTCAATAATTACAGCCCTCTCCTCTGGGCTGAAATTGGTCATCCGCCCACCTGAGGATTCCTCATCAGCCATAACTGCCCCACCACAATGCAAACGACCTAGCTTAGAAAAAAAAAAGCTTCAGTACATTTGCACCTGCAGGGCGGAAGTCTGGGCTGATTCATGGACTGGGCTTTGGTAGTGGGTCGGCGTAGCTCAGGGATCACGCCGGGGCGCAGTTCTGAGCATGTGCAGATTGGGGCATTTACCCCTGGATGTCACTGAGCATGTGCGGTCTAAGATGCGCCCCGGCGTGACCCCTGCGACACGGTCGGCACTTCATTAGCATAGGGTGACTCCCAGTTGGCCTTACCCCGCCTTACACCGTCTAAAATCCGCCCCGCTGGGGCATCGTAGACAAAAAAAGTTTCTTGAATCACCTAACTGCCTCTCCGCGCTGGACCGGTGTAGTCTAAAAATGATGCACCACGCCGGTGCAAATCTGCACCATTGTATATGAATCTGCCCCCTGGTCTTCTTCGGTCGATATATCGATGATATTATTATCATTTGGGATGGCCCAATGAGCTATGTTAATGAATTTGTTGCCTATTGTAATGCCAATATTTTTGGTCTTACATTTACTTCAGTTATAGACCCCGACTCCATATGCTTCCTGGACTTAGAATTATTTCATACCGATAGTACAATTACTGCTAAAAACTATACGAAGCCTACGGCTGGAAACTCTTTTTTACATTATTCCAGCTGTCATCACCGTAGGTGGGTGAAAAATGTACCGAAGAGTCAATTCCATCGCTTGAGACGCTCGATGACTATGTGTCTCAAAGCATTGCACTTAAGAAAAAGTTCCTAGATAAAGGTTATCCAACCAATCTCACTGAAAATGCATGCACTTCCTACCAAACAGACAGCTTGCCCCCTTCCAAAAAACAGAGCTCGGAACCAGTTACACAATATATCACGCAATATCACATCAGTCACAAAAAAATTGAGAATATTTTTAAGAAACACTGGCCCATTCTTATTCAGGACCCTCATTTATCCAAGTCCTTATCTGTAAAACCCAAATTTGCGTATTGAAGGCACCACGCCTCTATAGTAAGATTTCCCTCAGCAAAATTACCGGATTTTTCGGACCATAAGATGCACTTTTTTGCCCCAAATGTATGGGGGAAAATGTATCTGCGTCTTATGGTCCGAATACTGAATGGACAGCCCCCCCCCCGTCACCGCCATTTAACATACCGGGGTAGCAGAACATCAGTGGGCTCACAGGATCCATGGCGGCATGTCAGCTCGGGAAGCGGGCGGCATGTCATCACGTGAAACGGGCGGCATGGCATCACGTGAAGCGGGCGGCATGTCGGCTCGTGAAGCGGGTGGCATGTCGGCTCGTGAAGCGGGCGGCATGTCAGTACGGGAAGCCCCAGGAAGCATTGCGCCATGTCCAGTGCACGGCATCACTGCGTATTGCTCCGTGCTCCATGCTATCCTGACTCAGCTGACCCCTGAATCAGCTGACCATAATAGTGTCACCTCATTGGTTGCTCCCTCACAAGCATCTGTACAGCATCTGGCAGCATACCGAATACAGAACACTTACACTAGTAGTGCCATCTAAAAAAACAAAATTAATTTACAGTAAAAAGGAATATTTACAGTAACTGAATACTGGTAACACTGACCAGGTGCCAGCCCAGCCACCCAGTCTAGGGACCAGGTGCCAGCCCAGCCACCCACTTTAGGGACCAGGTGCCAGCCCAGAATCTTAGGTGCACCTAGGTGCGTCTTATGGTCAGGTGCGTCTTATGGTCCAAAAAATACGTTAAATCTCAGGGTAGTAATAAAAAGAATATGCTCAAACAACTTTAATTCCACTAATAGCGATGTTTTGTTGTAAAAAAGCCTTATGCTTCACCTGTTCACAATATCACTCATGGTAAAAAGACGTTTACGACTAATGGTAAGTATTTTACCATAAGTTCTTTCTTTAATTGCTCTACCACACATGTGGTTTACTGTATATCTTGCCTGTGTGGACTAATATATGTTGGTAGAACGATCAGGGCCCTATGTACCAGATTTGGAGAGCACCGACGAGCTGTCCAGGCTGGCAATCCAAAATATAGTGTTAAGCGTCACTTTTCTGCCCACCATCAAAAAGAGATTGCTGATCTCCAGGTTTGGATTGTTGAATTCGTACCTGACAAATACACTCCAGCAGAGAGATTTCAACGCTTATGTAAGCAAGACACTTTTTGGATTTATTCCTTGAAGACTCTGACCCCCCATGGCCTAAACGAGAAAATCAAAATGAATACAGTCATATAACTATTCTAGTAATAATATATATTTTCTGTATGTAAATAACCACTTAAGCCCCGGACCAATATGCAGCCTAAAGACCCAAGGTGTTTTTATATATATATATATATATATATATATTGATGGCATCAAGGAGGAGGGGAGGCATAGGCAGCGCAACCAGCTGCACAACTTCAGCTGAGGATGCAGGCCCAGACCTATCGGTTCCTCAGCCGCATTGCCGTGGCCTTGGAGGGCAGGCAGCCATCACCTGCCAGGAGTGGCAGACCTGGGGATCAGCCACCTCCAGATGCCCCACCCCCCACCCGAGGCTTCCCCCAGGCAGCTGAGGAGCCAGAGAGGTGGCACCAGGCACATCCCACGTCAGGGCAAATGAGTGCCATATTTGTTTTTGTTGTGCTCAGAGTATGAGCTTCTTTATGTTTTTATGTGCTCAGGATATGAGTTTTTTTTTATTTATATGTGCTCAGGATATGAGTTTTTTTTTTTATTTACATGTGCTCAGGTCATGAGTTTTTTTATTTTATTTATTCTCAGGTCATGAGACTTTTATTTTATTTATGACTGCACATGGTCAGTAGTGCAGGCTACAGTGTGACTGGTGTGTGAATGTGGGGGTGACATACCTGCCAGTAAGGTGTGTCACCCTGGGTCGTCGGGGAGAAGTTATCCCCACGACCGTGTGAATGTGGTATGAATGGACAGCGACACCATTGGGGCCTTGGCGCGGCGTTGCTGCTCCCAAGTCCTGCATGGTGGACTTGGGCTAATCCAATGTGATGTGGATGTGGTGTGTGGGAGCTAGGGACCACAGTGGTGTGCATGCATGCATTCTCCTTGTGCCATGATGAATGTGTGTGTTTAACGTCCAAAGATGCCTACCACGAGGCATCTCCTGACTGCTCTTCCCTCAGCAGACAGGGTAGCCTCAGTTAGGGGGGGACTGTGTGGTTCGGGGGTCAGGTCATCAAATATGTCAATCTCCAGGCCCTTTCTCATGGCGTAGTTGTGCAGCATGCAACATGCACCGATGATCTGGCACACAAAGTTTGGGGAATACAAAAGGGTCCGCCTGGACTTATCCAGGCATCGGAAACGGGACTTCAGGAGGCCAAATGTGCGTTCCACCACTGCACGGGTACGTATGTGTGCAGCATTGTAATTTCTCTCTCCTCTGGTTTAGGGATTCCGGAATGGAGTCAGGAGATGGGGCCCAAGTGCATATACAGTGTCACCTGGAAGGGAAAAGACAGGAGGATGTTAGTCGTGCATGTGCCCCTCGTGATGTCTGCATCATGGGGTCGGACAGTCATGCCTGACTCCCATGTCACTCACCAACCAGCCAGCTGTCCCTGTACACGTTCTGTTCGAATTCCGTTGGGATGTTGCTTTGACTGTATATGTAGCTGTCGTGGCTGGACCCAGGGTGTTTGGCACGGACGTGCCATATGAGGCATTGGGCATCGGCTATCACCTGTACGTTGATGGAATGCCACTGGTTACGATTACGGTATATGTGCTCTGTGGCACGGGGGGGGGGGCGTAGTGCCACATGTGTGCAATCAATGGCCCCCACGGTGCGTGGGAATCCTGCAATTCTGTAGAAATCCTGCATTGCCTTCTGCCGCAAATGCTCATGGGTGGGTCTGATGATGTGGTGGGCAATGCGTCTGAGGATTGCGGGGACAACCTGGTGCACACATCTGCTCATGGTGGATTGTGACATCCCAGCCACTACTCCACTTGTACGCTGAAAAGATCCACTGGCGAGGAAATGCAGTGTAGCCAGTACCTTGACCAGTGGCTCCACTGCATTTGAGCGATGTGTCTTGCTGGTGATGTCATCATGCAGGGCTGTGGCTAATTCCAGGATGGCATCAGGGCTGAATCTGAAGATGCGATACACCTCTGAATCACCCATGCCAAAGATGTTCATGCGCGTGCGGTATATCCTCTCCCGTGCCCTCCTACGTGCCGGTGGACCCATTAGTAGTGCTAGGACCACGGCTGCCCCTGGCATGTTGGCAGACAGATGTGTTGTCCTGCAAGTGGGGTTGCTCAGCTCGTCCGTAATGGTGCTGCTGTAGCTGCTCTCCAGCTGACCTGTACATGTCTGGTGCAGAGATAAACCAGCTTTTTGATGGAATAACTTTAGGCCGGACGTACAACTTCCGCGCACCATGCGTAGCCTGTGTCGGGCGCACGTACATTCGTGAATTGCCGTATCTACCTCATTTGTATATTTGAATAGGAAATTAATGGGAACGCCAGATGCGTCCAGCGTAAATATGCGGCAACGATACGCCGGCGTAGGAAAGTTAGGTCGGTCGTAAGAAGCCTATTTTCAGGCGTATCTAGTTCTGTGGGTACGGCGCATAGATACGACGGCGCATATTTACATTTACGCGGCATATCTGTAGATACGCCGGCGTAAGTCTTTCTGAATCTGGCTATAAATTGTTAATTTACCGTATTTTCCGGCGTATAAGACAACCCCCTAATTTTCCAGGAAAAATTTTAGTTTTGGGATATACTCACTGTATAAGACTACCCCCTTCCTACTAGTCTTTCTGGAAGCTGAGGGGTAGCCAGAACCGCTGACAGAAACTGGCTTTTTTTAAATCTCACTGTGCCATTACATTACATTCCTCACTGTGCCCCGACTGTGCCATCACGTGCCCCCTCTCTGTGCCATCACTTGCCCCCTCTCTGTGCCTGAGCTTGCCCCCTCTCTGTGCCTGAGCTTGCCCCTCTCTGTGCCTGAGCTTGCCCCCACTGTGCCTGAGCTTGCCCCCACTGTGCCTGAGCTTGCCCCCCACTGTGCCTGAACTTGCCCCCCAGTGCCACCACTCACTTTTTTTTCAGGCGGTGAGGTGCGGTGACAGTCTCCGTGCTGCGCGCGTCAAGGATTTAAAAGACGCGCCTTCTCCTCAGACTGTCCTGTGTTAGGCGGAACACAACATTTCCCAGCAGCGCCTCTGTTCTGTGTTCCGCCTATCACGGTCGTCTTCTCATCTCATCCGAGGATGAGAAGGCATCTGTGATAGGAGGAACAGAGAACAGAGGCGCTGCTGGGAAGATTTGTGTTCCACCTATCACAGAACACGCTGAGAAGAAGGAGCGTCTTTTAAATCACTGACACTCGCAGCATCCGGAGACTGTCACCGCACCGCACCGCCGATTCACAAAAAAGTGAGTGATGGCAGAGACCGTACCCGGCGTATAAGACGATCCCCGACTTTGGATGCATTTTTTTGCATCCAGAAAGTCGTCTTATACGCTGGAAAATACGGTACTTTTGGGACTTAATAGAAACTTTACTTAGTTGGTTCTTGCGCCATCTCCCCTTTTCTTATTATTGCACCCACTGACACCAGTGCTGGGGGTTATTTTTGTGTCCATTGACATCAGTGCTGGGGGTTATTACTGTGTCCACTGACACCAGTACTGAAGGTTATTATTGTGTTCTCTGACACCAGTTATAGGGGTTATTATTGGGTCCACTGAGATCAATGTTGTGTGTTATTATACTCTAAGACCCCATACACACTATTAGATTGTCTGCAGATGTTTGTCTTCAGATTTACTAAAACCATATAATGAGGTTAAATCTTAAAGGGGTTGTAATGGTACCATTTGTTTTCCTAAACAGCTTCCTTTAGCTTAGTGCAGTCCTCCTTCACTTACCTCATCCTTCCATTTTGCTTTTAAATATCATTATTTCTTCTGAGAAATCCTCACTTCCTGTTCTTCTGTCTGTAACTCTACACAGTAATGCAAGGCTTTCTCCCTGGTGTGGAATGTCGTGCTCGCCCCTCCCTTGGACTACAGGAGAGTCAGGACGCTCTCTATGTTGCAGATAGAGAAAGGAGCTGTGTGTTAGTGGGTGTCCTGACTCTCCTGTAGTCCAAGGGAGGGGGCGAGCATGACACTCCACACCAGGGAGAAAGCCTTGCACTACTGTGTGGAGTTACAGACAGAAGAACAGGAAGTGAGGATTTCTCAGAAGAAATAAGGACATTTAAAAGCAAAATCGAAGGACTGCACTAAGGTAAAGAAAGCTATTTAGGGGGAAAAAATTGTACCTTTACAACCCAAGTTTAGATTTGTATGCTATCAGGCACTACATGGTTTTGGTAAATTGCCATGTACCTGGGTGTAATTGAACGGGGATGCACCTGGTTCCACAGCTGCAGCCTTACCTGTTGTGCCACGGGGAGCTCTGGAGTTGTCGCAATGTACAATCAAGCAGCCCATAAACAGCAGCACTTCCTGTTACTCAATGCCCGTTTGTGTGGACTAGCTCCCTGGGTGTATTGATAGTGTTGTGATTCTGATTACAGTAAATGTACTTCTGCGGGATTCTTGACCACTCTCTAACCTGCTGATTTTGTACTTCACTGCCAGCTCGTATCTGACCTCTGCCTGCCTGACCACTCAATTGTGTACCGCTTTGCCTGATCTGTTGCTGACCTGACCTGCCTTACTACGTTTTCGCCTGAGTACTCAGCACTCAAGTTCCACTTTGGACACCACCTACCTAGGGTTGCCCCCTCATCCCTTTAAAACCGAACACATATTAATTACACACGTTCTGTGGCTGATTAAGATGGTAATTAAACTCACTTGGTGCCTTATCTGCATTAAATTAGCCTTAGAACCTGTGTAATGAATGTGTGTTCAGGTTTAAAGGGATGAGGTGGCAACCCTATACCACAGGTATCTTACATTACAAATGGGCCACAATGGCAGTGGACCCTGCTAAGATTGTTAAGGTGATTTTACATCAGGGACAATTGATTTGAGCTCATAAACAGCATCTTTCTTCTCTGGACGCTAAGCTAGAAGAACTTTGTGCTATGCATAAGTCTTGTTTGCCTGGTTCCTCTACACCTCTGCAGACTCTAGCTCCTACTCCAGCTCCAATCCAACCCGCCTCTTCTGTGCCACCCAAACTTCCCTTGCCTGAAAAATATGGTGGTGATACTGAGGACTGCAGAGGTTTTTAAAACATTTGACATTTGCATTTATGCAAAACCCCTGGGACTTTCAGCAGGTGTGCCAAAGTGACTTTTGTAATTTAATTGTTAAAGGTCGAAACCCTGGCATGGGTCTCTTGTTACCTGGAACGCAATGATGCTGTGCTGCAAGACACTGATACATTTCTGGCTTCTCTCAAGACTGCATTTGGCAAGCCAGATAGAGCTTCTGCAGCTGAGTGCTCACTTTTTGACATACAGCAAGGTACCAGGAGTGGACTGTGGCACAGTATGCTATTGAGTTCTGTACCCTGGCTACAATTGGGAATCAAGGGCATTACATGGAGCTTTCCATAAAAGTCTTACAAATCGCATTAAGGACAAATTGGTCTATAAGGATTCCCCAGGAGACCTTGAAAAATCCATAGAGCTGTGTGTTCGTCTGGGTGTCCAGTATCATGAAAGGTGCCAGGAAAGATATAGAAAGGGAGGACCCGCACTGGACGAACATCCAATATCATAGAAAAGGATCGAGAGAGTTAAACAACTCAATCAAAAAAAGACAGATTTTCTGGGCACAACATGAGACAGTGTTATTAATAATTATATAAATCTTTATTACAACATATGCTAATTAAAAAACACAAAACAGAAATAAACATCTAACTGACTGGCAGGCTCAACAAGTACCCAAATAAACAAAGCAAGGAAATCTATATATATAAAACTCAACGTGTGTGTGTGTGTGTGTATGTATGTATGTTCCAGCATCACGTCCAAACGGCTAAAGATATTAACATGAAACTTGGCACACATGTTACTTATATGTCAGCAACAAACATAGAATAGGTGGTTTAACCCTTACCCACCCCCATTTGCCATGGTCGGGGTTTTTCTTTAAAGTCCCATTCAACTCTATGGGAAATACATGTTACTTCATAACTTACAAACGGCTGTACATATTTCGATAACACTTGGTCACATGTTACTTATATGTCCACTTAAACTATAGGATAGTTAATTTATCCCTTAACTACCCCCATTTGTGAGGGTCAGGGTTTTTGTTTAAAGTCCCATGCAAATCAATGGGAAATGTATGTTCCCACATAACTTCTGTACGCCTGGAGATATTTCAATAATACCTGGTACACATATTACTTATATGCCAAATAAAAATATATGACAGTTAAATTAACCCTTACCTACACTCTTATATAAAAGATGGGTATATTTATATTACTATGATTTTCCTCCCCAAAAGGTTAAGATAGGAAGACCGGGCAACGCCGGGTATTCAGCTAGTATGAATATATTAAACATCCATGTGGATGTTCATGTTTCCATGCTTTGTTTATTGGATACTTGGGTACTCCCCTGTCACTGCCTGAACATGAAGGAATACGTCAAGGACAACTTGGTTTTATCCGACCCCCTTCTTCTCCAGTAGGGGCAGGTTTTTTATTTGTTGAAAAGAAAGATGGGTGTCTTCGACCATACATAGACTATCGAGGGTTAAATCAGATCACCGTATCAGACTCCTATTCTTTACCTCTTATTCTAGAATTTTTTGATGTGCTTAACCACTTAAGGACCGGACCAATATGCTGCCTAAAGACCCAAGGTGTTTTTACAGTTCGGGACTGCGTCGCTTCAACAGACAATTGCGCGGTCGTGCGACGTGGCTCCCAAACAAAATTGGCGTCCTTTTTTCCCCACAAATAGAGCTTTCTTTTGGTGGTATTTGATCACCTCAGCGGTTTTTATTTTTTGCGCTATAAACAAAAATAGAGCGACAATTTTGAAAAATAATAAATATCCCCCAAAAACATATATAACATTTATTTTTTCCTCAGTTTAGGCCGATACGTATTCTTCTACCTATTTTTGGTAAAAAAAATCGCAATAAGCGTTTATCGATTGGTTTGCACAAAATGTATAGCGTTTACAAAATAGGGGATAGTTTTATTGCATTTTTATAAAAATTTTTTTTTACTACTAATGGCGGCGATCAGCGATTTTTTTCGTGACTGCGACATTATGGCGGACACTTCGGACAATTTTGACACATTTTTGGGACCATTGTCATTTTCACAGCAAAAAATGCATTTAAATTGCATTCTTTATTATGAAAATGACAGTTGCAGTTTGGGAGTTAACCACAGGTGGCACTGTAGGATTTAGTGTACACTTAGTGTGTGTTTACAACTGTAGGGGGGTGTGGCTGTAGGAATGACGTCATCGATCGAGTCTCCCCTATAAAGGGGATCACTCGATCGATGCAGCGCCATAGTGAAGCACGGGGAAGCCGTGTTTACATACGGCTCTCCCCGTTCTTCAGCTCCGGGGAGCGATCGCGACAGAGCGGCTATAAACAAATAGCCGCGCCGTCGTCCCGGATCGCTCCCCGAGGGAACCCGACCGCCGCGTGTAGCGGGGGGGGTCCCGATCGGACCCCCCACCCGCTAGAAGGCAGGGACCTACAGGTACGCCAATGTGCCTGTACATGCCATTCTGCCGACGTATATGTAAATGTGCGGTCGGGAAGGGGTTAAAGTGTAAGTAAACACCCCCCCCCTATCGTTTTCAGCCAAGGAAGCTGTCATCTTTGCCTATGTTTTATCTACAACTGCCATGATGCACATGTGATCAGATATGACACTATCAATTGGATGGTTTGACAGTTGGGATGGGATTGTTACATTTCCAGGATGTGCCACAAATGAAACTGATTTATGGATGGGTTTACTTCTGCTTTAAGGGAGCCGTTATCTTCACTAAGCTCGAGGGGCTTATAATCTGATTTAAATTAGAGGGAGACGAGTGGAAGACAGAATTCAACACCCACAATGGACATTTTGAGTATCTGGCTATGCCATTTGGACTCTGTAATGCCCCTGCTGTCTTCCAGCGTTTCATGAATGAAATTTTTCATTATTTCAGAAACAGTTTTGTGTTTATCTACTTGGATGGCATTTTAATATTTTCCAAGACTCACCTAGAGAACATCTCACATGTAAAACAAGTGACTGAGAGAAAACCACCTTTACAAAAAGATTGAGAAATGCAGGTTTCATCAAAACCGCATTCCTTTTCTTAATAATCCTCATAAGTGCTGTCGGTTTCCAAATGGACCCACAAAAACATTCTGCTGTCTTGCTATGGCCCTTAACCGACCACTTTGGGGGGTCCAAAGCTTTATAGGGTCGGTCATGGGCGTCCGCTCCATAGGGCAAGGGATGGCGATAGCCCCCCCCCCCCTAGAAATCAGTGCCATGATTCTCGGGGAGGAAAACTGTGGGCAGGAAGCAAGGCGGCGGCACGACAAATTCAATTAGAGCCGCTCTCTCTCTCTTCTAGCTTCAGCTGACAGAGAGGGGGAGGGGCGATCGGGGGAGATATACAGTACAGACAGCCCGTGGCTCTCCTCTCCCTGTCACATCGCCGCTGCTCCATTTACCAGAGAACTTGGCAGCGACGCTGTGACAGGAAGAAGAGAGCCACGGGCTGTCTGTACTGTATATCTCCCCCGATCGACTCCCCTCTCTGTCAGTTGGAGCTAGAAGAAAGAGAGCGGCTCTAATTGGATTGGCCTTGCTTCCTGCTTTCCTCACCATGATTGGCCACAGCAGAGGGCCAATCAGAAGACTCTGGGGACTGGGGGCATCATGGGAAATGTAGTCCCTTAAGAGTGGCTGCCCCAGCGTGTCCACAGACACCATGCTAAAGCCCCCAGCATGCAAGCACTCTGCTGGGGGGGTTTACAAAAGGAAAAAAGAGAATACTGTGCGCATGCTGCGTGAAGCCAGAGAGAGCCACGTTGTGCCCGCACCAACCAGAGAGCCACGTTGTGCCCACACCAACCAGAGAGCCATGCTGTACCCGCACCAACCAGAGAGCCACGCTTTACCCGCACCAACCAGAGAGTCACGCTGTACCCGCACCAACCAGAGAGCCATGCTGTACCCGCACCACCAGAGAGAGAGCCCCGCTGTAACTGCGCCACCAGAGAGGGAGCCCCACTGTACCCACACCACCAGAGACATTGTACCTGCACCACCAGAGAGGGAGCCACGCTGTACCCGCACCACCAGAGAGGGAGAAAGACCGAGCCACTGCCAGGGTACAGACATGCTACACTACTGACTAGAGTCACCCCAGGCAACCCAGAGTAAGTGAACGTCCAGCCAGAGGGATCACTGTTGTGGTTTCACCAGGTCTGGTAAGAGGGCCTGTTGGCCATTATCCTTTACTTATCCTAGGGACTGAGCCATTAGGAAGTGTCTAACCTGATATCCTCCCATCTATGCTGGGGGCAATTATTGCAGAAAATGACACCAAATGCTGGGAGTTTTGAGTGAGGAAACTGACACTAGTGCTGAGGGTCATTATTATGTACATTGGTACAGATGCTGAAGTTTTTATTCTAGAAATCTGCACCGATGTGGGGGGTTATTATTGTTGCTACTGACACCAATGCTGGCGATTTTTATTGCGGAAACTGACAGCAAAGCTGGAGATTGTTATTGCAGAAACTGGCACTGATCCTGGGGTTGTTATTTCCTTGGGGGGGGGGGGGACTTCATTTTTTGTGATATTGTTATTCAAAGTTCCTAGTTGCTTGATAGTTGCATCAGGTTTCTCAAACCTTTGCATGCCTGTGCTTTATGTGATAATGACTAAGCCCCTCCCCTTCATGACATTGTCAAAAAGGGACCGAGCATGGATGACCTTAAAATGATGCCCCCCCCTGAAAAAAGTTCAGCGGACGCCCATGTCAACATCATTTTAAAATTAAAATGACATGGAGATCCCTTGGAGCAGTACAGCAAAGACTCTCTCGCGGTGTCTGAGACATACTTTATATCTGAGTGTCTTTACACTTTTCAGGTTTGTGATTACTCTGCATTTTTCAATCTGATAGAAAACTATTAGCTAGATTCAGGTAGGCAGGCTTATCCTTGCGGCGGCGTAGTGTATCGTGTTTACACTACGCCACCGTAAGTTAGCGAGGCAAGTACATGATTCACAAAGTACTTGCCTGCTAAGTTACGGCGGCGTAGCGTAAATGCCGCGGGCGTAAGCGCGCCTAATTCAAAATAGGCTAAGGGGGCGTGTTTATGCTAATTTGGGTTGACCTGACGTGATTGACTTTTTTTGGAACGGCGCATGCGCCGTCCGTGTACATATCCCAGTGTGCATTGCGGCTAAGTACGCCGCACGGTCCTATTGGTTTTGACGTGGACGTAAATGAGGTAAATCCCTATTCACGGACGACTTACGCAAACGACGTAAAATTTTCAAATTTTGACGCGGGAACGACGGCCATACTTAACATTACTATTCCAGCTATTTGATGGGTTATGTAAACGGCGTATCTGTACTGCGTCGGCCGGGCGTACGTTCGTGAATAGGCGTATCTAGTGATTTACATATTCTACGCCGACCGCAATGGAAGCGCCACCTAGCGGTCAGCCTAAAAATTACACTTTAGGATACGACGATGTAAGACACTTACAGTACGCCGCTCGTATCTGAGCCTAATTTAAGCGTATCTGGTTACCAGAATACGCTTAAATTAGCGCCGGCGCACATTCAGCCTTAGGCTGGCGTATCTACTGATACGCCAGCCTAAGTCTTTCTGAATCCACCTATATCTCTAACTATCTCTATCCAAAACTAAGAAACAAGTTTTGCTTGACATACACTCTATTACCAAAAGTATTGGGATGCCTACCTTTACATGCACATGAACTTTAATGCCAGTCTTAGTCTGTAGGGTTCAATATTGAGTTGGCTCAGTATACCCTATTACCCACATCTATACTCTCCATACTGGCCATCTATAGAGCTGTGTGTGCTCTCTGAAATCAGGATAGAGGGGATTACAAACCACTTACAAAAGACTTTGATTTAGGTGAACTGAGTGAATTTATGGATTTTAGCACAGTTACAGTATTTGATGTATAATATTGCGTGCACAAATTGGTTTCATTTGTTGCTTGAAAATTCCACAAATTGCAAACCTGAGCAATTCAAACTGAACATATTATGGAAACAATAAATTATTAGAGTTACTTCAGTGAAAACTGAAATTTAAAACAGCAGATACAGAGATATAGGTAGCTTTAATTACATGGAAATCTTAAAGCAAAACTAAACCCTCCTATCCTTTTCAGCCAGGGAAGCTGCCATCTTAGCCTCTGTTGGGTCTGCAACTGCCATGGTGCTGCACATGTGATTAGTTATGACTCCAGCCATTTGAGCCATTTGATGGTTTGCTTGAAAGCACAAGTAAATGTGACAGCATTCCTGGCATGCCGGAATGTAACTTTTTTTTAAACCATTGAATTGATGGGTTTAGTTCCACTTTAATCTCTTCCAGCCCACGTGGCGCATAATTGTGGGCTCTCGTGGGTAAGCTTTAACGCCAAAAGGCAACATATATGCAGCCCTATGTAAACACTTTTCTGCGCTGAGAGTGCGTGCTCTGCACACTACCAGCACAGTCACCGGCAGGGACTGTAAAGCTCTTGACGCATACATGCGAACAGGAGCTTTCCAATCATGTGACTGCTGTGACAGCCTATCACAGTGGTCGCATGACCCAAATGCCTGCCTCTACCTCCTGGCATTTAGAAGCTCTTAAAGGGCCAGGAGGCGGTAGTGGGAAAGGGTTAAAGTGTACCTAAACTCCAAATCTATAATATAAAATATCAGTCCTAGGATGTATTGGCTGCATTTGTTTTTTTTTAGGCTTCTATTCCTTTATTATTACTTGGTGATCCTACTGGTGGTAACACAATTCCTGTCCTAGGGTAACATTGGTCACTCACCTGTATTGACCACTTCCCGCCCCCCCCGGCCATCATATGACATCCTTGACTTTGAGCAGGGAAATCTGAATGATGCCTGCACCTAATACCTGAAAAAAACAAATAAATCAGGACATAACTGTATATTTACCAGACTAAAAGGGGGCAGGAAGTTTCACTTGACCAACAGGAAGATATGTGGGGGGGGGGGGTCCTAGCTCCACTCTTAAAGACCAAAAGAAAAAAGATAACACACCTTTCGGTGTCCCCTCCCCGCACTGCAAGTGTTAAATGCTCATTTGTGTCTAGGGGGGAAGGAATAAGACTTTATACTTGCCTTAGTCCACATTCCAGCGGTGTCCTTCCAGCCGTGTGACCTGACCTGTTCCTCAAAGCCTCCTCTCTAAGAAGCTCTGGCAGTAGTTGCACTCCTGCCTCTTCTACATCTAGTGCACAATAGGAATGAGCCGAACACCCCCCCATTTGGTTCGCACCAGAACCTTCGAACGGACCGAATGTTCTCGCAAACATTTAGAACCCCATTGACGTCAGTGGGACTCGAAAGTTCGAATTCAAAAGTGCTCATTTTAAAGCCTAATATGCAAGTTATTGTCAGAAAACGGGTTTGAGAACCCCGATCATGCCCCAGGGAACATGTGTCAATGGAAAAAAAAGTTTTAAAAAAGGTCTTTTTTTCTTGAGTAGTGATTTTAATGATGCGTAAAGTGAAAAAAAAATTTAAAATTCCTTTAAATATCGTACCTGCTGGGTGTCTATAGTATGCCTATGAGGTGGCAAATGTTTAGAACTGTTCCTGCACAAAATGAGATTACTATAAGAAAAAATTAATTTAAAACTGCTTGCGGCTTTAATGTAATGTCTGGTCCCTGCAATATGGATGAAAATCATTGAGAAAAATAGCATGGGTTTCCCCCCACTCCCCCTAGGTCATTACAAGCCCCTTTGGCCCTATATACTTTGAACAGCATTATACAGGCGGTGCAAACAAGACAGGCTCTGTAGGTTTGTTGTTAAGTAGAATCTGTTTGTAATTTTGAACTGGTATTTTTTTAAAGTGTAGCTCCAGCCATAAAATCTATTTTTAAGCTTTTCTGAAAACATAGAGAAGGGTTATCACCCCTGTAAACATTTGTTTTACTGTCTGTGTGCATCTGTTCAGAAGATTGCAATTCACCTTCTGTCCCAATGACAAATGATGTTTTGAAAATGTGGGTTTTTTAGTGAAACAAGGATTGGTGATAAAGCATCAGTGGACAGGACACACCTCTTACAGAAGAGAATTTCTATTCCTATGGGTAGATTTCCTCTCACTTCCTGTTGTCTCCTTTCGTTTGCAAGTAGGAGTCGTTTGTAAGTTGGATGTTTGAAAGTAGGGGCCTGCCGTATTTACTCTGCAGAAATTTGGGCCCTAGGTATTGGTGTTGCCACAACACTGTAAGCCATCACAGTTAGTCTTGGTGGGCGCTGGAACGCCCTGCTGTGTGAACTATTATATCAATAATTGTAATTACATGCCATTGTTGAACAGTGGTAGAAAAATTGGGCCTTTGGTGCTGGCGCTGGTGCCACAACTCTGTAAGCCCTCACAGTTACTCTTGATGGGCACAGGAATGGGCCCTGTTGTGAAATATTAGATCAAGAACTGTAATTACATGCCCCTGTTGAACAGGGGAAGAAAAATTGGGCCTTTGTTGGTGGTGGTGGTGGTGCTGGTGCCACAACACTGCAACCCCTCACAGATACTCTAGTTGGAGCGCAGCAATGAGCCCGCTGCAAAGTATTGCATCAAAAATTGTAATTGCACGCCCCTGTTAAACAGGAGCAGAAAAATTGGGCCTTAGGCACTGGTGGCGGTGCCCAGAACCAACAATGTTCTTACAAGCTATCAGCAAGATAGTTGAGGAGGAAAAAGATATTCACTCAGCATAACAGGATAGTCACTCAGCATCAGCATAGGCAGTCTTGAAGGGATCTAACATTTAAAAAAAAAATTACTCAGTTACATCAGCATCAGGTGCTTGGTAGCTGATGGTGATCCAAGCCTGATTCATTTTTATGAAGGTCAGTCAATCGACCGAGTCGGTGGAGAGGCGCACCCTGTGATCGGTTACAAAGCCTCCAGCAGCACTGAATGTGCGTTCTGAAAGAACGCTGGATGCCGGACAAGCCAGTAGCTCAATTGCGTACTGTGCAAGCTCTGGCCAGTGATCCATCCTCAAGACCCAGTAAGCCAGAGAATTTTCGGTGGGAAAGGTGTCCAAGTCTGATCTTGCCCCTAGGTATTCCCGCACGGCGGCCTTTTATAGTGTGGGGCGTGTACTAAACCCCTGAGCCATAATTGGCCAAAGCCACCCTGGCTTTGGCCAATTATGGCTCTCCGTTTTTTGCACGCTGTGATTGGCCAAGCATGCGGGTCATAGTGCATGCTTGGCCAATCATCAGCCAGCAATGCCGCAGTGAATTATGGGCCATGACGCGCCACTCGAATTTGGCGCGAACGGCCCGTAATGTTCGTATTTCTACGAACTGTCGAACATACGATGTTCGAGTTGAACATGGGTTCGACTCGAACACGAATCTCATCCCTAGTGCACAATTACAGAATTAATAGCTTTGCATTATACATAATGACACTGAAGGAGTACCCACAGCCCAGAGCTCTGTGGGTTTGTGGGGTTGACTGCAAGAGGTGTTCCTCTGGAGTTGGGTTTTAAAAGAAAGCTTAAGTTCATAGTGCAGATCTCTGCAGATCTCTGCATTGTATACATAGCACCCAACTGATCCTAATTTCCAGGGACTGTCCCTGATTTGAAAGAATGTCCTTCTTTCCTTCTCCACTTGGTCTGACCTATATAGTTGTATATAAAATGCACATATTTTTTTTCAAAATGTGTTTCACAGTGCTAAACCTTTCATCCAATTTATAAATTGGTGCATATGTAAATGCTAACCAATATCTTGTTGTATAATTCTTCTTTAAGGGGTGTGTCCTATGTTTACATCGTTTTTCTAATAGGTTTCCCTCATTGGGAGGTATGCTGTATATAGTGAAATTTTTCAGGAAATATGCAAACTGTGTACTGAAATGTGTTCAAACATTTATAATCTTCCAGGAAAAGTCTCATTAATTCAGCAACCATAATGTTGTAGTAGTAGAGTGGCTGTTTGGGGGGGGGGGGGGGGTGATACTTGTTGCACATCTGCAATGTGTGCAATGAAAGCGAGTCATAAGACCCTACACATCTTTAAAGATGTTCTATGGTCACAGAATGCACTTTCATTTTATAACATTAATATGCAGTATTGTAATAACACTACAAACAATAGCTATATTTGACAATCCAATATAAGTCTACTTGAAAAGTCTCCTTTTATATAGTGAGTTCTGCCTGTCTTATGGCCATCTTTTTCCACAACTTCCAGGATTCACAGCATGCTTTGCAGCTTCTCTTCTGTTGTTTACTCGCAATTTCTAAGGACTACATATCCCATGGTACCTTTCTGTCTGCAATCTGTGATTTCTGTACTTCACCTCCAGGAAAACTCCTTCTCTCAGGACCTCTGTAGTTTAGAAGGCAGATTCTGTGAATTCTGTGACACGGCAGTGCCTACTCACAGGACAGTGAAGTGAAGACATATCACAGAATTCAAGAGGTAAATGTGTAGAGATCTTCACAAAGTAAATTTACAAACTTCGAGACCATTCGTATTAATAGGAGAAGGTTAGAAATAATTAAAATACAATGAAGAAATTTAATATATGATTTTACATTTTCACCAAAGATACGCTTTTAATGCTCATTTATCTTTTCTATCCCGTATCATTTTTTTTTTTTTTTTAATGGGTAGAATTTGCAGTTGTAAAGAATTTGCTCCTTGGCTGGATAGCTGACAAGTTATGCAACCTCTCGCTACAACATATCACTGAGCATTTCTAATGAGTATGTAACAAGAAGTGATATATACCCGGGCACCCTGTTCTGTGACAAGAAATAACAGCGTCTCTGCTATGGCTTAATATAAACTAGTTTTTTTTAAAGTTAAGCAATAATTTTAGTTTCCCTTAATCAGATTAGACAATAAATTGTGGCGTGCCGCACTCCGCTTCATTAAGGAAGTGCATTATTGATAAACACCATCAGAGAAAAAAATCATGACGGCAGCAGCTGTTTGGAGCTCACTGTGAATTTGAAGAATCGTGTCCTGAAGTGCAGCAGAAAATAAATTTAAGAGGCAATAAAATCTGTTGGTGGGCAAAACACAAAAGTGTTGCTTGGGTGAAAGAGGGAAGCAGGATTGGCACGAGGGTACAACATGCTCAGTGATATGCATTGAGCTAAGGAGCAGTCCTTTAAGGGCTCATTCACATACCATATGCAGATTTTCTGCACAGAATGTGGGTTCTCGTTGGCAGAGCTAGCATCCTGCATAAAATCTTTTTGTATACACACGTGTTTGTATGGCCCCTCTGATATCTATAGTGCTGCATGTAAATGCTTACAAAACTATATGCTGTAAACCAGTGGCGGCTGGTGCTGTATAATTTTTGGGGGGTGACAAAGAAGACATCCCGGTGCTACCCCCTTGGTTGGTTGGTTGCTTCCCCCCCCCCCCCACCTGCCCCGCACTTACCCTGTCTCCTCCTCCTCAGTGGTGGCTTCCTCCTCGGCAGCTTTACCCCCGCGTCGCCTGCTTCACGGCGGGTTCCTTTCTCTGTGGCTTTCTTCCTCCTTCCCTCGACAGCCAATAGGATTGATTCTCCTCTCGGCCAATCGTCTCTTAAGACCTGCTTCCTGATTGGCCCTAAGGAGGATCAGGAAAGCAATAGCGAATATTAATTCGCTATTGTCACACAAATGGGTGAGCTCAGGGCACAGTGCTCTGGGCCTCCCAGCCACTCTTTTTTTTAAGCCAATTAGAGCCTCATGCTGTAATCATGTGCTTTAAAAAAAAGAAATAAAACCCCATTGGAATTCATGCGTCCAGCCCTGCATGTAGATTAGGGGCAGGGCACATGGACTAGGGGGGCGGCACCCCTGCGCCCCTTATGGATGGGCCTTCACTGCTGTATACATTTAACCATGGCATTTTAGAAGCCTGTGTGAATGAGCCCCTACTGTGATGAACCCTGCTCATACCATTGGCATGACAGGAGCCATGAACTCTTGGTTGAAAAAACCTAGGGAAAGGTAAAAAGAACAACACAACTGTAGCTAGTACCAAACAAAACAAGTAAATATGTGCAGTACCCTCTTTTTACCTTATTTAGTTTTAAAGTATATGTAGCGCCTGTGTACTTATCAGTACAGGTGCTATGTCGCCAGCCCTGAACTGTTCTCTGGGTCATTCTGTTCTCCAGAGATGCCGTTGCATCTCTGGACAGTTGGTGGCACCAGAGGGGTCCGGGCGGAGCCGCTTCTCCCCAGCAGCCAATTAGAGGAGTTTTCCCTTGCGGAGCATGCTGGGGAGGAGTATTTCTGTGGGGAAGGCCTTGGTTCGGCGTTCTTCGCAGGTTCGATATGGCGATATGGCCTACCAGGCCGGGGCGCACGTGCTACGCGGAGTTCCTGACTCTGGGCCCTCATGGCCCGGAGCATCTGATGTTGCAGAGGGGCCCCAGTGACTTACTGGGTACCCCATCTCTATTGAGAAGATCCCAAGCGAGTTGTGCTGTTCGGTGGGGGATCGGCTTAAGGAAAACCCGGAGGCAGGTGATCCAAAAGGGCTTGAACGAACCATCGGGGATCTGGGTACCGGACACTGACAGATTGCATGCGGCAGGCTGTCAGTCGGTGGCCCCAAATTACGCACTGGGAGGATTCACTTTACTATGCAAACTTCTAAAGTACTAGGCCTGTGGCAGAGGTCTCATTTTAAGATTCAAATTTCATCAGAGCCAAGTCTGTGGCAGAAGATTGTTCCTTCCCAGAAGTTCTAAGTGACGCTCTGGCTGCCAGGCCTGTGAGAGGGGTCTGTCCAGGGGCACTTTACCCACTCCAGCTGGAGTGGCGACGTGACAATTACAATTATTGGAGGCAGGACTGCTTCCCTATCCATAACCTGGGTCTGCAAAGTTTATCGTTCTTTCACCAACCTATTCTGTCTACCTCAAGTTGACTGTTGGTCGTGTTGGACCAGAAATAAAGCATTGGAAAACGTCAACCAACAGCCTGGACATTCCGTTACTGCTCTCATTACCATCGTCACCCCTAGACACATCACAGAGGTAACTTAAATACGCCGATCCCAAATCTAATCAGTGGCTCCTCCGGGGGTAGCGCTACATATATATAAATACAGTCACAGAATAATCAAATTACTAAAGTAATTTTCAAAAATTATTATGGGCTTTAAATACACTCCTTTTAAAGTGTTACTAAATCCAGGACCCTGCATTCACTATATCTGGTTTCCCAGAGTACACAGAACATGGAAATGCAATTAACCTCTTTCCCACCGGGCTAATTTTTCCGATTCGGTGTTTACGAGACTAAAACATTTTTTTTCGCTATATAATTACTTAAAACCCCCAAACATTATATATATTTTTTTTCTAACACCCTAGAGAATAAAATGGCAGTCACTGCAAAACTTTTTGTCACACCGTATTTGCGCAGCGGTCTTACAAGCGCACTTTTTTTGGATAAAAATCACTTTTTTGAATTAAAAAATAAGACAACAATAAATTTTGCCCAATTTTTTTATATATTGTGAAAGATAATGTTACGCTGAGTAAAATGATACCCAACATGTCACGCTTAAAAATTGCGCCCGCTCGTGGCATGGCGTCAAACTTTTACCCTTAAAAATCTTGATAGGCGACGTTTAAAAAATTCTACAGGTTGCATTTTTTGAGTTGCAGAGTAGGTCTAGGGCTAGAATTATTGCTCTCGCTCTAACGATCGCGGTGATACCTCACTTGTGTGGTTTGAATACCGTTTTCATATGCGGGGGCTACTCGCGTATGCGTTCGCTTCTGCGCGCGAGCTCGTCGGGATGGGGCTCTTTAAAAAAAAAAATTTTTGTTTTCTTATTTATTTTTATTTCGTTTTTTAGTTAGTTTTTTGATGACGTCATTTTATGACGAAACGCGCGTCGGGAAGGTAGCGTGCTGACACAGGACGTGGTGTTCAGAGTGGACGGGCGTTTGTTCCGAGCCGGCCGGCTTATCTCTCTGTTTTTATTTTCGTATGACCCTGTAAGTGCAATTTTATCTATTAAAACGTCTAGCCTCAAATGTACTTCACTATGTGGGCCCCATTATTCTTTTTACATACTTGCTGAACACGGAGGATCTCCAAGGATTGTCATTATATCCCAGGATCTTTAAAGGCCCAGGCTAGGGTTTTAGCCACATGCTGGTTATTTCATAAGCTCTGGTAAGCCTCCGATTTATAGGGTGTCGGTGGTGGTGGTTCTCAAGTCACTATTTATCTTTTATGTGTATTGATCCACGATATACTTCACTATTGAGTGTTTCTTTTGTAACACGGTACAACAAATCGTGGATTCGTTTGGGGGTTCCAACATCTCTCTCCTCCCCCCCCCCCCCCGTGAGGATCGTTTAAAGGCCCTGGCTGGGGTTTGCAGCCGCAAGCATTTTATTGCTTGCCTTGTGGTAAGCCTCCAATCTTTATTGCATCGTGGTGGTGGCTGTCTCATTTGCTCTTCATTATTTGTTCACCTTCATATGAACTTTATTTATTGTGGACACATTGGGACTATTTTTTATCTTTCTTTTACAGCTTCCCATTAATTTGGGTCTACTGGTTTCAATTTTTTACCTTTTATCAATCTTTGTTTAGATTTAACTAATTACTAGCGCAACATCTCTTCCCCTTTTTATAATTTTTTACACTGAAATAAAAAAAAAAATTGATCACTTTTATTCCTATTACAAGGAATGTAAACATCCCTTGTAATAGAAAAAAGCATGACAGGTCCTCTTAAATATGAAATCTTGGGTCAAAAAGACCTCAGATCTCATATTTAGACTTAAATGCAAAAAAAATAAAAAAATAAAAAAAATGTCATTTTTTCAAATGACAAAAAAAAAAATGTTTCTTTAAGAGGCTGGGCGGGACTAACGTCTTGACGTCACTTCCGCCCAGCAGAGCTATGAGGACGGGTGAAGGAGATTTCTCCTTTAGTCCCGTCCCCGCTCAGCTGCCGGACACATCCGATCCCCTCCGCCGCTACGGCTCCGGTAAGCGGCGGAGGGCGCGGGAGAGCGGCGGGAGGGGGGGTGGCCCCTCTCCCGCCACCGATAACGGCGATCTCGCGGCGAATCTGCCGCGGAGACCGCCATTATCGTGTACACCACCGCCCCCTGAAAAGATGAATATCTCGGTTGTGGCAGCAGCTGCTGCCGTTACCGAGATATTCAACTTTAAAAACAGGACGTCTTTTTGACATGGGGCGGTGGTCAAGTGGTTCATTTAGTAATTATAAACTCCTAAAATACCCTTTCTCATCAGCAGTATATAGCAGTCTTGTGACTTCTATCAGTGTCCAGCCAAGCACTGGTTAAAACTTGTAGGAGGAGTTTTTTGACTGACCTATGAGGCTGCAAGAGCCCTGACCCTCTGTCTGGACAGTGCTGATTGGCCCTTTGTTGATCACATGCAAGCTCCCAAGAAAAAAACCTCTAGCAATACATATTAAACTGAGCATGTGCAGCCTGACTCCATAGGCTCTGTATTATCAGAGGACAGTGGAAGGAATGGAAGGATGTTTGCATACAGGATCAAACAGTTTTTTTTACACTATGTGGAGGATTAACCCCTTAGATTCCACTGTGAATATAACAAGCATGCTTTACTGCCTATACAGACTGATTTTACTGCTGTTTGTGTAGTAACACTTTAAGGGTGTTTACATTTTTTTTCTGCCTCTAAACACCCCTCCATGTTATCCTATGTGTCCATCAGGGCCGATCCGCCCTATAGGCTCACTATGCAAGCCGCTTAGGGCCCCACAAAGCTGCGGAGGGCCCCCAAATTTCTAGAGGCCCCCGTCTGGTGAGAAGTAATTTTTGGCCCCTCACCCCGCTTCTTAACTCGCTGGCTGCATGGGAGAAGAGGTAAGAAGTCACCACCCCCGCTTCTCACTTTAATGTAAGATGTAATTTCTGACAGCAGAACACCCCCTCCCCCTGATTCTCAACTTTAATCTTTAATGTGACATGTCAGGTCAGCCACTGTCGGCAGCGCCAACCCCCCCCCCCCCCCCCCGCTTCTCAACTTTAATGTGACATGTCATTTTGCTTAGGGCCCCAGGGAGGTCA
Organism: Rana temporaria; assembly: GCF_905171775.1. NCBI lineage: Eukaryota > Metazoa > Chordata > Amphibia > Anura > Ranidae > Rana > Rana temporaria. Next base: position 172,486,221 of record NC_053489.1, read on the forward strand.
GGATCGGCACTGGTGTCCATGCACATACAGTGATGAAAATAAGTATTTGAACACCCTGCTATTTTGCAAGTAGTGGGATTTTGGCCCACTTCTCCACACAGATCTTCTCTAGATCAGTCAGGTTTCTGGGCTGTCGCTGAGAAACACGGAGTTTGAGCTCCCTCCAAAGATTCTCTATTGGGTTTAGGCCAAGCCAGAACCTTGATATGCTTCTTACAGAGCCACTCCTTGGTTATCCTGGCTGTGTGCTTCGGGTCATTGTCATGTTGGAAGACCCAGCCTCGACCCATCTTCAAAGCTCTAACTGAGGGAAGGAGGTTGTTGCCCAAAATCTCGCAATACATGGCCCCGGTCATCCTCTCCTTAATACAGTGCAGTCGCCCTGTCCCATGTGCAGAAAAACACCCCCAAAGCATGATGCTACCACCCCCATGCTTCACAGTAGGGATGGTGTTCTTGGGATGGTACTCATCATTCTTCTTCCTCCAAACACGGTTAGTGGAATTATGACCAAAAAGTTCTATTTTGGTCTCATCTGACCACATGACTTTCTCCCATGACTCCTCTGGATCATCCAAATGGTCATTGGCAAACTTAAGACGGGCCTTGACATGTGCTGGTTTAAGCAGGGGAACCTTCCGTGCCATGCATGATTTCAAACCATGACGTCTTAGGCCCCGTACTCACGACCAAACATGTCTGCTGACAGACATGTTTGGCCGTGTGTAGGCCCGATCGGACCATTTTCGGGCGGATCGGACAGGTTTCCAGCGGACAACTGTTTCCTGGACTTGCTTTAAAACAGTCCGCTGGAAACCTGTCCGCCCGGACATGTACGGTCATCTGTACAGACCTACCGTACATGTCCTGCCGCCCGCCATCCCTCGCATGCGTCGAATGACTTCGACGCATGCGTGGAAGCCTTTTAAAGGCAGGCCGCCCACGTCGCCGCGTCATTGTCGCTGCGACACCGCGTCATCGACGCGGCGACACCGCGGACACGCCCCGCGTATTGTTTATGCGCGGACCTCTGTTCGATGGTGTGTACGGCCATCGAACAGAAGTCCCCGGGCAGTCCCCGGGCAGACATGTCCGATGAAAACGGTCCGTGGACCGGTTTCATCGGACATGTTTGATCGTGAGTACTCGGCCTTAGTGTATTACCAACAGTAACCTTGGAAACGGTGGTCCCAGCTCTTTTCAGGTCATTGACCAGCTCCTCCCGTGTAGTCCTGGGCTGATTTCTCACCTTTCTTAGGATCATTGAGACCCCACGAGGTGAGATTTTGCATGGAGCCCCAGTCCGAGGGAGATTGACAGTCATGTTTAGCTTCTTCCATTTTCTAATGATTGCTCCAACAGTGGACCTTTTTTCACCAAGCTGCTTGGCAATTTCCCCGTAGCCCTTTCCAGCCTTGTGGAGGTGTACAATTTTGTCTCTAGTGTCTTTGGACAGCTCTTTGGTCTTGGCCATGTTAGTAGTTGGATTCATACTGATTGTATAAGGTGGACAGGTGTCTTTATGCAGCTAATGACCTCAAACAGGTGCATCTAATTTAGGATAATAAATGGAGGTGGACATTTTAAAGGCAGACTAACAGGTCTTTGAGGGTCAGAATTCTAGCTGATAGACAGGTGTTCAAATACTTATTTGCAGCTGTATCATACAAATAAATAGTTAAAAAATCATAAATTGTGATTTCTGGATTTTTTTTTTTGATTATGTCTCTCACAGTAGACATGCACCTACGATGACAATTTCAGACCCCTCCATGATTTCCAAGTGGGAGAACTTGCAAAATAGCAGGGTGTTCAAATACTTATTTTCCTCACTGTATAAGCATTATTGCAGGAGAATTTAAAGGCAGAACAACTTGCACATTCGTAAAAGGAGTGTTTTGGGTGAAAAAACACCAAACGTAACTAACGCTAGGCATCTTTAGTGCTTGAGCATTCATTTATTTCAACGACCAGAATAAATTTATATTCTGCCAAATGGAATGAATGAACGCCTAAATGCTTGACGTGCCTAAACACTGCTTTAGACAAGATTTTTACGCTGCCTTTCTCTCTTCAGAAGAAAAGACATTCAGAAGAGTGCCCACACTGGCAAGAGGCTTTAGGCTGGGTTCACACATGTCTGGGGGCAGTTTTCAGTCCGAAGTTTGGTGCATTTTTGTTCACCAGTTCAAGTGCGATTCAGGGGCAATTGTTCCCTGTTTTCGCACCTGAACTGGACCCAAAATGCACAGGATCCTTTTTCAAACTGCACCGCATCCGGACACGTGTGAAACGGCTGCATTGAAAGCAGTTCACATTCACATGTTGTGCAATTTGGAAGCGGGTTTGTTTTATGGGATTAATAATGTATGTTGAGTGCAACGCATGTTCAGTTTTGGACTTTGCCAATTATTCTGGTATTTCCTGGTTGCCATATTTAATTGCTGGAGAGGCTTTCTGATAGGGTTGCACCGATACTGAAACTAGCACTTGTACTCGTGCAAATGCTCCAATGCTTGGCCCGATACCTGGACAGTCAGGGGTGATCGGTGCAGCGGTGGGGGGTGTTACATTCACCGATCTCCCTGTGTGGCTTTCAATAAAGCATCTGACAGCGGCTTCTCCCCCCTGAGGCTTTCAGCTGTTTTATTGAAAGCCACACAGGGAGATTGGTGATTGTAATGCCTCCTACCACTGCACCGATCATCCCTGACTGTCCCCTGTATCCTCCTCCGGTCCTCCTCCATGTCCTCCTCTGTGTCCTCTGTGTGCTCCAGTCCTGTCACCCTCTGTGACTCTGTCCATTCATAACTGAGCATTGAAACCTGTGTTTATGATGCTTTCGTTTATGAATGGAGAAGAGCCTCTGTCTCCTATTTATTCATCTTCAGTACAGCTGAGGCTGCATAGAAAGGGACTGGGGAATCTTCAGTTCCTTTACCTGTCTCAAAGGGAAGAGGTCAGGGGTCTTTTTAGACCCCTGACATCTCATCAAAGCCTCTCCCCAACATGGTTGTTTAAAAAAAAAAAGGGAACATTGAATAAATATTTAAAAGTAAAATGATAATAATAATAATAATAATAATAATAATAATAATAATAATAATAATAATAATAATAAAAACAAAACACTGACACTATCCACTCCCCCCAGAAAAAAGAAATAAAGAATTGTAAAAAAAACTAAAATAACAAAAAAATGATATAAATTGTAAAAATTATAAAAGAAAAAAGTTGTAAAAAATAAAATTGTAAAAAAACAAAAAACAAACTACTGACATAGTCCACGCCTCATCAGTGCCACTTATCAGTGCCCATCAGTGCTTCATATTAATGCCACTGTCACATGACATAAAAAAATTATCGGGAATCGGTATTGGCAAGTACTTGAAAAAAGTATCGGTACTGGTACTCTTAAAAAAGTGGTATCGGTGCAACCCAACTTTCTGACATCCATGAGTACTGTAAACCTTCTATAATTTGGGGTCTCTTTTTCTGGTAAGCGACTTAATGTTAATAGTGGTGGTGGAATTACACATAACACATATTTATTGTTCCTAAAGCTATAGAGCAGTGGTTCTCAACCGTTCTAGTGCCGTGACCCCTTGATAAAATTTCCCAAGTTGTGGGGACCCCTTAGTAAAATTATTTTTGTAGCGTGGGTTGTCGGCACCCAAGGCAAGTCAAGTAATTTGCGCCCCTAACCCACGGTCATTTAGCGCTCCCTGAGTCCCTTCCACTAGTAAAGTATTAAAACCCATTCTGGTACATTTTAGGATGTACCACTCTTTGTTCTACTTTCTTTCCCTTTTATCTCTCTATCCTAATTTCAATTTTTTTCCCCCATCCCTCACTCTAGCCGTCTTTCTTGTTCTTTCTCTCCCTGTTTCTTTGTTACTTCCTCTCTTTTCCTTTCCTTTCCACGTATTCTCTATTTTTATTCCTTCCCTTGCTCCTTGGTGGGGGGAATGGGATGAATGGCAATGCTGGGGGAGAGTTGGGATGAGTGGCAATGCTGGGGGGAGTTCTGATCAGCCAACATAGGTACTCTTAATGAAGGTCATCTGCTGATCTGAGAACAGTAGTGGGGACTTTTAATGGCAACTATAATAACAGGTAGTGTTACTCACTGTGTCTCCGACTTTGTGGTGTCTCGTAGCAGTGACACCTCTACCGAAATCAGGAGATAGGGTCTCCTCCAGCCCCTCCCACTTCATATTCCTCACCAGTCAGCTGACCTCTAGTCTCTGCCCCCCAGCCATGCCGTGAACTGAATGGGTGGCTGCAAAGAAGCTGAGTGGGGGTCCGTGGGCTCCTGGGACAGCCCTACTGGGTGGCCACTAAAAGGCTGGGAGAAAGATGCAGGCTTCAGGAACAGCCAAGGATTTGGTGACCCCTGGAAAATCATAATTTGACCCCCGAGGGGGTCCCGACCCCCAGGTTGAGAACCACTGCTATAGAGCAACAATTTTTTGGTCTTATTTAATGCACATTTTGTATTTAAGTGTTTTTGAGTGCTGCTGTACACGTATATATATTTCTTTATCTAGTGAGATCATTCCTTTTAACACTAAGCACAGTTTTTTTGGTTTCACAGTGCTTTTGTTATGCTTAGTTCAAATTCAAATAGTCTCAAACTTATAGAATCCTTTTAGAATTAGACAGTTCCTTTCCTGATTCTATGTCACAATGTACTGTGGGCCAGATTCACAGAAGATTCACGTTGCATTCTCTTACGTCGTCGCTAGTCGGCTTTTCCCGGCGTATAGTTAAGGCTGCTATTTCCTGGCCTATCTTTAGACTTGCCATGTTAAAGTATGGCCGTCGTTCCCTCGTCGAATTTTAATTTTTTTTTTTTTTTCGTGTAAGTCGTCCGTGAATAGGAAAGGACGTAGCTCACATCGACGTTCAAAAAATCACGTCGGTGCAACGTTATTTCGCGCAAAGCAAGGCGAGAAATATCAAAACGGAGCATGCGCAGTCGGTTCTGAATTAGGCGGGCTTGCGCCGGACGGATTTACGCTACGCCGCCGCAAGTTTACAGGCAAGTGCTTTGTGAATCAAGTACTTGCCCGTAAAACTTGCGGCGGTGTAACGTAAATGAGATACGTTACGCCGCCGGAGTTCTACCTGAATCTGGCCCTGTATGTCTATAGAATAACTTATACGCCTCTTGTTGTATTGTATTGTACCACACCTTGACGCACATTCGACTTTGTCTCAACATTTTTATAAAGATGAAGAGGATCAAAGTGGTTGTGGTAAAAATAAAGTTCCCTTTTTACAATTTATCAGGTTGTATTGGAAAGAGGGTGATCTTTTTGCTGGATGTCAGTATCAGTTTATGCACTGGACAAGAATACTAATACAATTCCCTATAAGAAATATTATGGTTATATAACTAAGCAGCAAGGGAGGTAGAGGTAATGTCAGAAAACCGCATCATAAAATTGAACTAGTGTTTAATATGATAATCCACAAAAGAAAAGCAAACTAGGCCATGCCAAGCATAGAATACTAATTATTCAGTTATTAGCTCAGCAGGACTTTAAGCTGTAAATTACTCAGCAGCATTTTGGTAGCTCACTGGTTAACGATGCTTACTGACAGGACTGATGTAGGGAAACCTGTGATCACTCTCATCGTCTGCTTAAGGGATGGAGAAAAAACCCCGAAGGATGTCACTTTCAATTTTCCTCCACCAGCAAAATGCTGCATTGCAGTTTTCAAGCAGTAAAACCCCTTTCACCAGCATGTGCAGAACCTGCAGGAAGGAAAGTTCCAAGACTAATTCACACACTTTCACTTGATAGCGGTGATGATGATAGCAATAATAATCAAAGCCTGAGAAAAAAAAATGATTTTCTAAAGCTACACATAACCAAATTTTCTGTAACTCAATTCTAGCTAAGAAAAGAGGCCACATTTAGGTGAACAGGTAATGAAAGAAATACAATGGGTGCAATTTCAAATTTTGCTCTGAAAATACTTCTTGCACAGGGCCGCCATCATGAATTATGGGGCCCCTTATATTGCCGCCTGATATTGAGAAGCGGGGGGGGGGCTGCCGCGAACTGAGAAGCGGGGGGCCTTTACAAAAAAAAAGAAATAAAGTAAAATATATATAAAAAAAGGGGGTAGCCATCTGGGCCCTGGGGATCTCTGGGCCCTTTAATAAAAAGAAATAAAAAAAATATATATATATATTTTTAAAGGGGGTTGCCATCTTGGCCCCTTACAGGTGTACTGCCTGTACCCCCCTGATGGCGGCCCTGCTGACACACCTTCAATGCTTCTAAACCAATGACTCAGAACATGTATGCAGATCAGGAATAAAGTCTGATCTCCTGATCTTCAGACTCAAGAAATTAAAGTGAGAGAGTCAGCCAGGAGACATTTTTTAAAGGAGGTCAGTAATAGGCTAGCATAAAAATTCATCATAAAAGCAGAGGTCTCTATTGCATTATATATATATATATATATATACATATATATATATAAATATATAATGCAATAGAGACCTCTGCCTTTATATATATGTATATATATATATATATATATATATATATATATATATATATATAACCACTTGTCACCAGCAAGATGCCTCCCAACACTTAAAGTGAAAGTGATAATTAATTGCACATTCCATGATTAACAAAAATTCATTAAATTAATAATTAATATCTGATATAATACAATCATATATAAAAAGAGCTGACAGAGTCATTCATATAGAAAATCAATTCATATTGTAATGGTATTGGTAATATTTCATAAAAATATTGTATAAAAAAAGTACATAATGAATCTCTGAATGTTTCAAATATATCTTGGTATCTCTGGGGCTCTACACGTTTTGTGGATCCCTGCCCACTCATCAGGAGCTTGATGCAAAAACATATTTATAAATGTAAGTTTGTTTTAGAATGCAAAAATCTCATATATATGTTCAGATCCGCGCTATAGCCGAATGATGGCTACAGCGTGCATCTACTGTGTCGGGAGAGCGTCAATAGAGTCTATGAGACTCGCTGGATCACAGATCGGATCTCGACCCCTTACCACGTGATCAGCTGTCAGCCAATGACAGCTGATCATGTGATGTAAACAGAGCCGGTAATCGCCTATTTTTTCTCCTCGTGCTGATAGCGTAAAGAGGAAAAAAAAGCCAATTACTGGTGGCCTCGATCAAGGAGAGCTGCCGCCAGCTCATCTGTGCCCACCTGTGCCATCTGCCAGTGCCCATAGTGCCACCCATCAGTGCCCACAGTGCCACCTAACTGTGGGCAGTTGAAGCTGATGCCTGTTCACTTTCTGGATTTACATAGAGGCCTCACACCTCCAGCTCTGCAGCCCTGCAGCTCTCCTTGACCGTCTTATGACTCATCCCCCCTCCCTTCCTGGCAAACTCTCACAAGAGTGAGAGAGAGTTGTGCATGATGTCATAAGCCTAGGTTTTTTACCAGACAAGAACCAGGAAGTGGGCTGTATAAGGTATTTACTGGCATAAAAAAAATGTTTTACTATCCAAAGTTAAAACAACAAGGGCAGAAGATTTAATAGATATAAAGTTGAAAATAAATACATGACTGAAGGTCTGCTTTAAAGCATATCTATGATCAAAATGTAAAATCATAGATTAATTTCCATATGGTAGTTTAATTATTTCCAGCCTAGCAGATTTTTCAAGTAAGCTTATCTGTTGTTGACACTGCTCGTTCCAGTCACTCTCTTGGATGCTGCCTGCCTTGACCTCTGCTTGGACACAGACTTCTCTACTGCTTGCTGCCTCCCCCTACCTCTGCCTGATTCCACTGAACTGATGGTGTAACTATCATATGATAGTGAACTGATAGTGGACCTTCTATTAGCATTTATATTAGGCCAGTTATTTACTTATAAAAGCCTCTCTCATGTACAAATCTAACAACCCCAGCTGGGTGCCGCCATATTGTACGTGATGTCAGCAGCCCTAGCTGGTTCAAATCTTTCACTCAAGTGACACGCTATACTATTCCCCTTTGATTCTCTCCCAGTAGCTACAATAAGGGTTATACAGAGAGTTGAAGGGAGGAGCAGAGCAATTGTGGCAGCACAGATAGTAATTAGACACTCCCAGAAGAGGAGAGGGCCATACTGTACAAGGAGGGAGAGGACTAGGTTTTACCTCTAACTAGATTTTTTTTGCCATGTTTTGCAGTGTATAGGTTACTTCCAGTCTGAGGCTGATGCAGCTTTAGCTGGACTCTATATAGGCCTGATGAGGCAAAAGGATGCCTTAGCTAGCTGCTCCTACTGCTTACATAAATATTATCACCAGTCTTTTAGTAAAGCAATTTAGTAAACTTTCAAGTTTAGTATTTGCACTGACATACAGGGCCGCCATCAGGGGGGTACAGGCAGTACACCTGTAAGGGGCCCAGATGGCAACCCCCTTTAAAAAAATATATATATTTATTTATTTATTTTATATATATATTATATATTATTATTATTATTAAAGGGCCCAGAGGTCCCCAGGGCCCCAGATGGCAACCCCCCTTTTTTTAAAAATAAATAAATATATATTTTTTTATTTTTTTTATTTTTATTAAAGGGCCCGGAGGTCCCCAGGGCCCAGATGGCTACCCCCCATGCCTGAAGCTGTGTAAGGGGCCCCATAATTCATGATGGCGGCCCTGCTGAAATACGTATAACTCAACCTGAAATACTGTTAACATATACTGTATAATGGACATTTGCAACAGTTACAGGTGACATGCCTACTATATTCCTGGAAATAAAGGATCAGTCCACTTCCACTTAAAAATGTATATATCAGTTTTGGGTAGTTATTGCTTGGCATTATCACTCATTAGCTTCTTATATCATTCAAGAAATGTGGCAATAAAGTTTTGGCACTTGAGTTCCCAAGTGCCCAGGAGTTTGGCAGGATGACAGAGGTGTCAACTTTGGCAGGGGATCTTGTTAGTCCCTGCTTATTTATTATTATTTATTATTATTTATGGAATAGTAAAACACTGCAAGGAGGCATTTAAAAATACTTGACTTTTTGTGCTTTTACCTGCAATTTTTATTTATTTTTTGTCATATGGTCTATTTAAAAATTCAGTTCACCCAGAATAGATTTTTACGTTTTGGATAGATATTGCTCGGTGCAATCTCCCATTAGCTTCTTATATCAGTCAATGACCTACAGCCCTGGCAAGATGACAGAGGTGCTATCACTAGTATGTTAGTCCCTGATCAGTTTAGAAAGCCAATTGGTGTCCACCCATAATTGAATTATTTTGGGTGGCCTGATCTTGAATAAAGCCAATATTATAGTCTCTGACCTACCTTGCCAGTGAAACCAAGTTTATATTTCATTTTTCTCCAAGGATATTGCAAATGTGTTACCTGTGCATAAATAAATCAACGTTTGAGAGCCAAAGTAAGCTCTGACAGTTATATTCTCGAAGACAGAGCCAATCTAAGCTGCTGACTCAGTGAGTTGCCTTGCATCATTGATTAAGCCCTCAGTAAGTGTTGTACATTTTTCTAATTTAATATGGATTTTAAGGGAAAATAGTTGCAGTGGTTGCTGAATAATGTCTTGTTCTCCAGAACAGGATTGCTCGGCTTCCCAGTCCTAGAGTGGACGGCTATCGATTGGAGGACTTGTTAACACTCCTGCAGAATGGCTGGATCATGAATTACTCCAGTGTGCAGTTGTCAGAAACTTTTTTCTTTATTGTTAAGATATCATGTATTTATAAAGTGCAATTCATATACTGTATAGTAGCCATGCAGAATGAATGTCAAAAGCAATGGTAGTCACAATAGATTGCATTGCTTGCTTTACAGCATTTTACAGCCATGTGGAAATAGAATTGGAAATTTGATTGGCGTTACCAAAAAGTTATGTCACGCTCTGACTGAGGGAAGGCTTTTAAGATCTTGTGTAAAAAGAAAGAGGTGTTGGAACTATCATTAAAAAAAACACCAAATTCCTAATATAGCTGACCTAGTTTAAAATCAAGAAAATAGATAGACCTTAACTGAAGTCATTATAAACACAGATGACTGGGCATTTACTGTAGTGCAACTCGGCTGTTATTAAGGACACAATATTGTGCTTTAGTTTTGGCTAGCTCAGACCAGGCTTGCAATAAGGTAACATGGAATTTTACTTCCAACCAGGTGGTTTTAGCTGTGTCATACAAAGTTACTTTCAGTCAATGGCTGATATAACTGGCGTAGGTAAGTCCACCAGTCTTTTAGGGCCAAATCCACAGCCAGCGGCGGAAATTACGTTTTTCAAAACTTATGTCATTTAAGTTACGGCGCCCTAAGTTGGTCTCGTAAGTGCCGTATCCACAGCGCATTTGCGCACAAAATTGCGCTTACGTAACTTAAATTCCGAGGCGTAAGGCGGGGTTATTGCAAGTGGGAAGGAAGTGGGCGTGCTTCATTGTAATGAGCCGTGACCCCATGCAAATGAAGGGCCGGCAGTACTGCGCATGCGCGCACGAATCTGCTTCTCACTGGGCATGTGCAGAACTTTGCTCGGCACAATCAGTGAGATAGGTAAAAGGCCAAGCATACTTAGTTTGAGGATCGCCCTGTGTGTAAATAGCCCCAGTCAAACACACTTCCCTTCCTTCCTAGAGCAAGTTGCTTCTGCTCTGAATGTTTGTCAGTGTTTGTTGGTGAGTTGTGTGTGATAGAGAAGTTTTGGAGGAGTATTAGATAGTAGTTGTTGTTTGTTTCTGATAAGTGTATTTTTTGTTTGATTGTTTCTGCTAAGTGTTTTTTTTTTTCCTGCTTGGATTTTGTGTTTGTTTTTTTCTGCTTGGATTTTGTGTTTGTTTTTTTCTGTTTGGATTTTGTGTTTGTTTTTTGTGTGTTTGTTTTTGACTTTGTAGTAGCTGTCTGCTTGTGTGTTTTGATTTTTGTTTCTTTGTTGTGTGTGAATTTTTGTTTGTTTGTCCTGTGAGTTTTCTTGTTGCTGAGTGGTGTCTGTGATGGCACCCAAGCGCAGGAAGCTTAATTTTACCCATGTGGAGAAGCAAATCCTTGCCAGGTCCATCGTCCGATATGGGCGCTATTTACATGGGCCTGAGAGCCGGAACACCTCCCCGGCCCAAAGGAAGAAGATCTATCAACAAATTACAGATCAGATAAATGCGGTGGGGGGGGGGCGAGGACCCCCGCTGGCATACAGAAAAAGATCAAAGATCTGAGGAGCGTGGTCCGCAATAAGGTGGCCAAGCTCACTGCCCATAGGAGGGGCACTGGAGGAGGGGGACCATGCCCCATCCGGCTGACTGAGGAGGAATGGGCAGTGGCCCGGTGTTTCCAGCCAGAGCAGGTGGTGGGCCTGCGTGGCTTTGACTCTGATGTTCCTGTGGGGCCAGGTAAGTTTTGTTTTTTCTATCTGGTGATTAGCATGTGTGGGTGGGGGAAGGGAAGATGTGCCAAGTGTGTGGATCCTCAAACCTGTGATTGTTTGGTGTCCTCCACAGATGACCAGGAGATTGCTGGCCCATCAGGCCAGGAGGATGCTGGCCCATCAGCCCAGGAGGATGCTGGGCCATCAGGCCAGGCTGCTGCACCACCCCAAGGACAGGAGGCTGCTGAGGATTCCCCAGGGGAGGGGAGTGGCCAAACCTCCCCTCATGAGGAGGATGGGGGGAGGAGGATGAGGGGGAGGGGGAGGAGGATGAGGGGAGGAAGAAGAAAACCTGCAGCTTGGCAGGGAAATCCTTCTGGCCTCTGAGCTAATGACATTTGAGGATACCCTTGAGGCTACCCCAGAGGCTACCCCAGAGGCTGGCAGCAGTCAGGCCACCATCAGGGGTAGCCCCTCCCACTCCTCCCCCAACAGGCTGCAACCCACAAGGGTCACGCTCTCCCCTCCTCCAGAGCCACAAGCCTCAGGGGCAGGCAGGATGGCCACCCAGGAGACCAGGGGGGTGTTTGAGCGTCTGCCGGCCAGTCTGCAGAAGGACAATGCCCGGCAGACCCGCAGTCTGGGTGAGATACAAAAAAGTATTAACAGCCTGGGTGCAATGAGGGAGTCACTCGGTGATGTGGCCACAAACTCTTTGGGGGTCATCACCTGTTTGTGGGACCTGAAGACCGCCACAACAGGCGTGGCCCAGGAGGTGACTGCCCTGACCCAGGCTGTGCAGGACAATACCCGGGCTGTGCAGGACAATACCCGGGCTGGCCAGGCCAATATGGCTGCCATCACTGGCTGTCTGAACAGAATAGCAGTGGCCTTGGAGGGCAGGCCAGCAGGAGGACAGACACCAGGGGAGGCTCCTTCTTCCCCTGCTCACTCACCCCCCCATGAAGATACTCCCTCCCCTGCTCACACACCCCCCCATGAAGATCCTCCAGTTGGCCGTGCCCGTGGCCGTGCCCGTGCCCTTGGGCAGCCCAGATGGAGCACTCGCCGCAGGAATTAATTAGCAGGGGTACTTTTGATTTTTTTTGGTTTTATTTTTTTTATGATTTAGTTTATTATACTGAACTTATGATTTGGTTTATGTGTGTGAATGATGTGTGAATGTGGGGGGGGTGGCATTCCTGATAAAATAAGGGTGTCACCCTCAGTTTTGGTGGAGAAGTGATCCCAGGTTCCTGAATGGTGTATGAATGCACAGTGACATAATTGGAGCCGTGGTGTGGCGTTACTGCTCCCAAGTACCAAAGGGGGGGGGTACTTGGATCTAATCCAATTCGATGTGCATGTGATGTGTCTGTTCTAGGGACCACAGTAGTGTGCATTCATGCATTCTCATTGTGACATTATTCATGTGCGTTTACTGTGAAAAGAAACATTCTCATTGTGACATAATTAATGTGCGTTTACTGTGAAAAGAAACATTCTCAATGTGACATTATTCATGTGCGTTTACTGTGAAAACAAATATTATCATTGTGACATTATTCATGTGCGTTTACTGTGAAAAGAAACATTCTCATTGTGACATTATTCATGTGTGTTTACTGTGAAAAAATGCCTTCTGCGAGGCGTCTCCTGGCTGCTGTGCCCTCAGCAGACCGGGTAGAGTGGGTTAGGGGGGGATTGCCTGGGTGGGGGGTCAGGTCAGCACGTATGTCAATCTGCAGTCCCCTTCTCATGGCAAAGTTGTGCAGCACGCAAAATGCACCGATGATCTGGCACACAAAGTCTGGGGAATACAACAATGTACCCCCAGACTTATACAGGCATCTGAAGCGGGACTTCAGCAGCCCAAATGTGCGCTCCACAGCTGCCCGGGTGCGAATGTGAGCCTTGTTGTAGCGTTGCTCTCCTGGGGTTTGGGGGTTCCTGAATGGGGTCATCATATGTGGTCCCAGGGCATATCCAGAGTCACCTGTAAGGGAAAAGACATAAGGATGTTTGTCATGCATGTGCCCCTTGTGATGTCTGCATCATGGGGGGGACATACCTGACACCCATGTCACTCACCAATCAGCCAGCTGTCTCCATACATGTTCTGTTCCAAATCTCTGGAGATTTTGGTCTGCCGGAATATATAGCTGTCATGGCAGGATCCAGGGAATTTTGCACAGACGTGCCAGATGAGGCCATGGGCATCCACGATTACCTGGACATTTATGGAATGCCAGTGCTTCCGATTCCGGAACAGGTGCTCTGTATCATGGGGGGGCTGTAGTGCCACATGGGTACAATCAATGGCCCCGATGGTCCGTGGGAATCGGGCAATGTTGTAAAAGTCCGTCATGGTTTGCAATCGCTGGTCCTCCTGGGTGGGTTTTTTAAATTGATTGGCCATGCGTCTCAGTATTGCAGGGACTACTTGATGGACACACCTGCTCATGGAGGATTGTGCCTTCCCAGACAGACCTCCACATGTGCGTTGGAAAGACCCAGTGGCAAGGAAATGGAGTGTTGCCATTACTTTGATGAGAGGTGGCAGGGCATGGGATCGTTGGGTTGGGGTGGTGAGATCATCCTGCAGGATTCTGGTTAATTCCAGGATGGCTTCCCGGTTAAAACGGAAGTTGCCATAGACCTCAGAAGCAGGCATGCCAAAGAGATCTCGGCGTGGGTGGTATACCCTCTCCTGTGCCCTCCTCCTCCTCCTCCTCTGTGCCCTACTCCTTCTTTGTGCCTCTAAAGTAGCGAGTGCTGCTAGGATCATGGATGGCCCGGGCATGTTGGCAGACAGTTTGAAGTCCAGCAAATATGTGTTCTCAGCTTTTCCTCAATGCTGTTGCTTCAGCAGACCTTTACACAGCATGTGTAAAATTAGGGCAGCTTTTATAATGTGTAAATTTGCGCAGGGAAACTAACAGGTGCGCACAGGGCGTAATCTACGGCGCACACACTTAATTATGTGGATCGCCCTATCTCCCTCATTTGCATCTTTGCCTATCAAAAACAGTGGCGTGACTAGCGTAATTTGCGTCCGAGGATGCGCCGGTGTAATCATTTTAGGTAGGACGGAAAATCCGGATTTTAATGCGTAACTCGTTTTGAGGATCGGGCGCAAAGATACGCGCGGAGTAAAATTAGAAATCTCGAGTTAAGTCTGCGCATCTGCTTTGTGGATTTGGCCCTTAGTATATACATAACTTTTACGTTTAATATTTGCACGGATGTATCCATAACCAAATCAGAGATGTTGCTAGAATATCTGATACAATAGTTACAGGTGACGCTCCTACTATATACCTGTAAGTAACAACAAAGCTCAACTCCATCTTTGATGCCAAATTAAAAAATCAGTGGCCCAGAATGTGTAAACATAAAAAAAGCACCCTATCTCCGACACTCTGACTCATAGCTTTGTGTTCCAATCTTCTTGGGGGCTAAATGATTCCCTGCATTATCCAATCCACTTCCTGTAGGCTGAGGGCCTCATGGACACAACTCTGGGACAAGTCATCAACCTGGACTTATGGCACTACTAAAAATCCTAGAAAATTTGGAGTCTGAATTAAAACATATCATATAATGCAACATATTTATTTATTTCAATAAAGAATACAGGATATTGTTAATGCAGTTAACTTCCTCAGTCTTTGCTTCTTATATGTTTATCCTCCTTGGGTCCATATTTTAATTAGGGTGTATTATTATTATTATTATTATTAACATTAATATTTTTATTACTACTGTTTTTACCCAATTTACGCACTGAAATGGTATGTTTAACTATTAAGATTATGACATTTGACTGCAGTTCTTGAATATTGATTATCTAATCAGTGTTACCCGATTTTAATTCTTTTACATCCAATACCATTGGCTATTGAATACTTGGTTTTAACTAAGACCCTGAGGAGGATTGTATTGACATTGTATTGATTTGTAGATGCCCTTATTTGTTTTCTAGTCCCGATGAAGGGGGCATTTTTTGGACCTCTGAAATATGTTGGCTACTCTTTGGACTGTCCCCCTGACTTTTGTTGGAACAAAGTTTTATCTGGATCTCTTAGCATGGTGTGGCACTTTTAATTCCATCTCTGTTACACTAGTCTTTGCTTCTGGCAGATATATGCATTTTCGGGTCAGGGGACTGGGGTGGCTCGTTAACCCTTAGTAGCTGCAAGAAGTTCAATAGCCCCTCCATTTGTTTAAACATTTGTTTAACATTTAGACATCTGTTTCTCTTCAAGCTCCACCTTAAGGTAAGTGCATGGTGTGGCATCTAGCCAATAGGATAAAGTAATGTGGAGCCTGGAGTAGAGACCAAGGGCAAAGTATGGGCAGTCATTGCCAAGTAACCTCATCAAAACCAGTAGTCAGGCATGTTTTATGTCTTGTCAGGTGTTTGATGAGGCTATTAGGTCTTTTTATATTTTTGTTTTTACAATCTAAATTATGATCTCTCATGACCCCTGAGCTCTACTAAGAAGAACTGCCACTTTCATTTTGGTAATGGTACCACAGAGCCGTTGGTTTAAATGAACATTTTGTTTGTGTCACAGCTGCTACATATTCTGCTTGCTGACACAGGAACACAGCTGGTATGAGAATAAAATGTTAAATATATTAACATCTGGAATTCACTCTGTAGACATACAGGTAGAGAAATATCTCTATAAATTAAATTAATTGCAGAGCTTGCAAAGACACAATGGTGCAGAATCCCCCTAACCCCTTTATAATAAATGGAGGGAAGCCATTGCATGGGTTAGTTTAGATTTATTTTAAACAGATCTGACATATTCTACTGTGCTGTACAGGGAACACTAAACAATTCACATCAGTCTCTGTCTCAGAGGAGCTCACACTCTATTGTCCACTCCTCACTACAGTCACACAGTATTATACAGTATTAGTATATAGTGCATAGTATAAAGTAATATATCTCTGATAGTGCTGTATAAAAACACTAGTACTAGAGTACTCTCAAATTCCCCTAAGAGTGACATTATAAAGATTTTGGATTTATATTAGTTTTATTGTTGTAATTCCTCTATTGTTTGTATGTTTTAAACTGATGCTTTGTATCAATTTATTGTTATATGCATACCATTTTTGTTTTACAAATGAACATCTAATGTACTACAAAGGTCTTTCAGAGCACTATGCAATAAGTAAAGAGGTTATTGGTTCTAAATATAAATTGTGAAAAAAGAAGATATAGTCCAAAAAACTCAATACATTTTCTTTAATTCATTCTGGATTGATATAATCCAGTACAGCCAGATGCAGCAGCCTTTTCACAGTGCTTCAGGATGATAACTTTTTGCCATATGTCTATCTGCTGTGCAACTGACTTTGCTAAGGAGATCAGTTGGCAGTGTTTGGAACCTAGCACTTCAGTTTTACTGCTACAGGGCAGCACCTGTGTGTCAGATCTTGTGTATGTATACGTGATCTGAGGGGTGTGGCCTGATGTGACATGTGAACGGACGCTTCTATCGGCAGCTCCAGGCTCTTCTCTGCATAATCCTTGCTTTGCCCAAGTTCTCTCCTGGCTCCTTAGTGAAGGGTATGGCAATCTCGGTTTGAGGCTCGGTGCATGGGAAGACGATGGAGACAACCCCAGGCCAAGATAAGTGTTACCATGCATTCCTGCCAAGATGGCCACCACTCCACCGCTCCTCAGGTTTCCCTGGCATCTACCCCAGAATTGTTCGGAGAGGCACCAGAGCCCTCTCCACCGCTTTCTCCAGGGTCCTCTGCACCTTCGTGTTGCTCTCCCAGACCTCTCTGAGTGAGGATGGGATGGAGGATGAATCGGAACAGGAACCTACCCTTCTGGATGTCCTCAAAATCATAAAGATAAAATCACTCCGATCCTATGGGCAAGGCGGAGGAACTTAAACTAGACATAACTATTATGTGCCAAGACATGCACAAAATATGAGATCGTATCTCTCGTACCGAGCTGCACATCAGTGATTTAGAGGATACAGTTAATCCAATCCTCCCTGAAATTAAAACCTATGGCACCAGTATTAAATCACTGGAGGACAAGTTGGATGACTTAGAGAACTGCCTACACAGGAACAATCTCAGATTGGTGGGCTTGCCCAAGCGGGTGGAGGGGTCTAACCCAGTGTCTTTCTTGGAAAGCTGGCTCACACATGACTTTGCCAGCACAGTTTGTCTACCTGTTTTGTGATTGAAAGGGCTCATAGAGTCCCTGGCAGGCCTCTCCCTGAGGGCAACCCTCCCCGCACCATGGTGATCCGTCTTCTCAACTACAGGGACAGGGTCTCCATTATGAACTATTTTTCCGTATTATTCTACTGCCATCTATGCCCTTCTGGCTAAATACCAACATGTCAAACAGAAATTAAGAGAGAAAGCAATTCAAGATTTCATGCTGTTTTCTTGCTACCCTGAGAGTGATGTATCAAGGTCAGGTGCATTTCTGCCAAACCCCTGTGAATGCTATTATTTGGTTTGAATCCCTGAAACAACCTGGTCAATCGTCCATCTGCACCTCTGAGACCTGAAATGGATGCTTGCTTTGGAAGCATGGCATCCATTGAAACTGTCAGCTTTTGGTAGCTTTCTGCTGGGGCAGGTGAATACAGTGTTGCCCTGACAAAAGGAGTCTGACCTCTTCATGTAAGACTATGCTGTCACTACTGGTTATAATTTTTGATCACTAGTTGATCCAATGTTGTTCTACAACTTTGGCACAATAGGTCACATTTCCTGCACTTGATTGCTGTGTAGAAAAAAAGCCCACTGTTTGTTCTGGGTGTTGGACAGGGGATCAATCTTTGGGAATTTCTCTACAAATGTATTTTTGTGTTCGTTTTATTTTTGTTGTTATGTCTATGGTGTGTGTATGAGTTTGCCTTGCCTCCTCCTCCCTTGGTAATTGCAGCCATGAATGGACCTGTTGCTGGTTCATGGGCCGTGTTCTCCCCTCCCCCCTTTTTTTGCACCTGGCTCATCTTAGTTAAAATTCAAATATGTCCAGTGTCACATCCATCTCTTGGAATGTCCGGGGATTGAATTCTAAATTTAAAAAGGCTTCTGTATTTGAATTTCTTAAATCTCACAAACCACATATATTATGCTTGTAAGAGACCCATGTAATGGGGTCTAGGGTTCTTTTACTCAAAAAGCATTGGGTAATGTATGGATATCATTCCACTTATTCCAACTATGCCCGGCAAGTGTTAGTTTTAATGTGGAAAGGTCTCCCCTTTTCCTGTGTCCGGGTAATTTCTGATCCTAAAGGGCAATATGTTTTTCTACTCTGCATTGTGTATGCCATGCCATTACCAATGCTCTATCCTGGGCTAAGCCAACAAGGCCCAGGCCTAGGGCATCACTTTGCAGGGGGGCAGCACTGACAGTGTCCCCGCCGGCTTGCGCTACACTGTTAGGCAAATTAGTTTAGCGCCCCCATAAATCGACCGCACTGCTTCCAGTATGTGGGCGGTTGGCATTCTGCAACTGTGGGGGGGGGTCACTTATAATTTTTTACCATCCCTGTCCCATTGCAGAGATTTCCCTTCACTTCCTGTCCCATAGCCAAACAGGAAGTGAGAGGACATATATGCAAATTAAGGGAATCCATTCCCCCCCCCCCAGGCCATCAGAACTAGTGTCCCCACTAGAAAATTGTTACTCGAACCTTAGGAAAAAGTCACAAAACCTAAATACACCCCTGGCCATTACTACTGGTTTTGGTGTTCCTCCCCCTGTCACGGCTGCAATCTTCACTGAATTGAGTGTTCATTTCTCTGATCTACCAACAGTAGCTACTATTATTTTGGGAGACTTCAATTTGGTGATTGACCCAACTTTGGACAGATCGGCTCTTCGCACTGAATCTAAACTATTTGGTCAGTGGTGTGCTACATTTGGATCTGAGGATCTGTGATGGCAGCAATACCCCACAGATAGAGTTTACTCTTGTCAATCTAAATTGTATCATGCTCTTTCCAGCCTGGACTATGCATTGGCTACTATAGATCTTGTGCCATTTACAGTATTCATAAAGTTGCCTATATCACTCAAAGTTATCTGACCACTCTGCCCTATGTGTGGATGTGTGGACCTTATGTTGGGGCACAGACCGTCTTTTCAGATGTGGCGGTTTAGCCCTTTTTGGATCTCCACAGTTGAATTTCAAGAACCCATTTGCACAGAAATTACTCAATACTGGGTGACAAATGACCAATCCTCTTCTACTGGCCCCCTGTGGGATGCCTTTAAAGTGACTGTACAGGGTTCCTATATTTCTAATATTGATGGGCATCGAAAGACCAATTAAGCTATTTTAAAGACATTAGAGACCGATTTGGATGCAGCTAGGAACACAGGTCGAGATGATAAGGAAACAACAGCTTTACCTATCGGTTAAATTGCATTAACACAGTGGGAAAAATTGGAAGTTGATGGCTTATCTGTCTCACACAGAATATGCTGATAGGTCTATACCGCAGATAAAATTACCTGATGGGTTAGTTTCCTCAGATCCGCTGATCATTAACCAGACCTTTAGGTCCTTCTATGAAAGTGTATACTCTGAGCAAGGGCCTCCTGCGGCCGAAGCTGAGTTTGAGGGGTTCTTTGAGTCTATTCGATTTCCAGAGCTAGATGACTTTGACAGACTTATACTGGACAAGCTCCCGAAGATGTACGAAATTACAGAGGCTATTCACTCCCTTCCTCCAAATAAGACTCCATGGTTGGATGGTTTTCCTGCAGAGTGGTACCAAAACCATGTGGATGACCTTGCTACCAGGTTACATACTTTGTTTGGTGCAGCTTTTGAGGAGGGTGAACTTCCCAATAATAGTGGTATTGCCAAAACCAGAGAAGGACAGACTACAGTGTGGGTCTTAACTTCCCATTTCACTATTAAATAGTGATGTGAAAGTGCTTGCTAAACTTTTGGCCAAACGACTGCAAAAGGTCATCCTGCAGCTTGTACATTCAGAACAAACAGGGTTCATGCCTGGAAAGAGCACCTATGATAACATTCGCCGTCTATATCTGTACATATATAAAGTGGCTACTGACCAAAAAAGTGGTTTGGTGCTTTTGTTATATATGATAAAGGCTTTTGACACTTTCTTTGAGAAACCATGCATAGGATGGGATTTAGCCTTCAATGCAATAAATGGGTATGTTTGCTCTACACTAATCCAAGGGCCAGGGTATGCAGTGCACCAATAAAGATATTTTGGCTGTGTTCTCCCTGCAGAGAGGTACAAGACAGGGTTGCCCGCTCTCGCTGCTTCTGTTCATGCTTGCTGTTGAGGCTCTGGCGGTGCGGCAGATAGTGACGGTCGGGGGCATCTGCTATGGTGAGATATCTGAAAATATCTCTTTATGCAGATGATGAAATGATCTATCAAAATGGTTTGGATGCGTCATTTAATTAATGAGGTGTGGTGGAGGAGTTTGGGATGGTCTCCGATCTGCAAGTTGAATGGGACAAATCTGTGGCTTTTCCAATTGGCCCCAAACTTAAATATGATTATCTGCTTTAGTCAAAACTGGAAATACAGCCCACCTTTCGGTATTTAGGAATCCAAATTAACTCTGATCTTACTTTTGAGTCTCTCAACATAGCATCAATTGTATCACATATGGACACTAGGCTGCATACCTGGACTTCCTTGCCTCTCAACTTAATTGGCCGGGTGAATATCTTAAAAATGATCTACCTCCCTAAATTTCTATATGTATTTCGGACATGCCCAGTTTTCCTGCCAAAGAAACTGTTCAAAAAAATAGACACTATTCTGACTATCTTTCTCTGGCAGGAGGGTCACCCATATATTGCTAGGGCATCTCTCCAAGCTTTAAAATCTAGCGGAGGATTGGCTTGTCCAGGTCTTAGGAACTATTTCTTGGCTACACAATCTTTGTTCATGGTTGGTTTTTGGAGTCCGCCTCAAATTCTTCCACTGCCCTACTAATGGCATTTTATGGGTCTAAGTTTAATGTTATTGATGCAATGCACAGATCTAGTATTAAACGCTGCCCAATTGATGGTAACTGGCTGGCTTGGCATGAAGGAGGTAAGTTGTTGTCACAGACAGCAACTGTATCTTCTAATACCCCACTGTGGCATAACCACAAATTTCCAAAGCTCTTGGATCACCCAGCCTCGTTTTGGTGGTCCCGTCTTGGGGTCACATATACCTCAAATGTTTTTTTTAACAACCTTTTTGTACTGTTTGATGACTTAAAGGCTAGATATGGAGTGGCAAACAAATTTTTCTACAAATATCTATTGCTTCGTCATGCCGACAGGGCACAGTTTGGTGGTTTGACCCAGGAGCCCTCAGAATTGCCAATTGAGGTGCTATTGTCATACCCTGATATTACTAAACTGGTTACAACTGTCTATTTACGATAGTTGGGACCTTGGATGGAGAGGTCAAATGCGCATTAGCAGAAACAAACCTCTGCCAAGGTTATCAGGTGGATTGGATCATCCGACCGCTCAGGGTCTCCTCCTTCTGAAGGCAGCAGTAGGGATAAAGCTCTCCTCCTCCAGCATGGATGAGTCCGTGGGTCATAGATAAAAAATGATGAGGGCAACAATGTGCATTACCTCAAGGCTGTTTATTATATGGCTCAAGGGGTATAGCAGCATACAAAAATGGGGGGGTACAAGTAAAAAGTACAATTTAAAAGTTAAAAGCCGCCATCAGCTGAGACAAAAAACGAACACCCGTGCAAACGGGTCACGTGGGAGCGTGGTGACGTCACTGCGTAGCACCGCCCTGACCAGTTTCGACAGAAATGTCTTTTTCAAAGGACACGGCCTTGAGGTAATGCACATTGTTGCCCTCATCATTTTTTATCTATGACCCACGGACTCATCCATGCTGGAGGAGGAGAGCTTTATCCCTACTGCTGCCTTCAGAAGGAGGAGACCCTGAGCGGTCGGATGATCCAATCCACCTGATAACCTTGGCAGAGGTTTGTTTCTGCTAATGCGCATTTGACCTCTCCATCCGAGGTCCCAACTATCTGGTAAGAGTACCCTAAATAATTTGTGTCACATCGGAGAATTTATCAGTGTGGTGGTGGTGTACGGCAGCCCTGCTCTATCCTTTTCACCTACTTGGCTTCTTGTGGAATCTGGACTTGTTCCCTGAATCAGGATTTCTTCTGTTCAGTTATCAGTGCATAAATTTTGGTCTACCACAGTTCTACACATACTTTATATTTGTATTTTCCTTTTTTGGACTTTTTGTACTATGAATAGTGCCCTCACTGGTTACTGATTTATACCAATATTGTACAATACAGTATATTAGGTCCATTCATCTACTGGTTTTATATATTCCAGTGCTATTTTATCTGGCTACCATTTTTGATACTTTGAGGTATCTTCACGTAGGTGGTTGTTTTATATATCCTTCCTATTCAATTGATTTGTTGAAGGATATTGTATTCTGCATTATACTTTGCACATTTATTTCATAATTTTTTGGGCTCTTATGGAATTTATTCACGTTTACACACTATATAAGATCAATTTTCCCAATCAATTTATTTAGTGTAACTATATACTGTTTTCTTTCTCACATTAGTACACTTTTTTACATCATGTATTGCCATCATGTTCATTCAATATAATTATTGACTCACTATTTACTTTTAGCGCAACTTATTGTTTTCCCATTTTCTGTTTTGCATGATTGTCACGTGTTTATGTTGCTGCTTTAATTTTTCAATTATTTTGTTTATCAATGTATTATCTTAGTTAGATTAGCGCAAAATATACCCTCCCTTTTTTCCATGTTCTAGACTTGCCCAAATATTTCTATCTACTGGAAACATTTTCACTTTTTTTTTTTTTAAATACTCTACATTTGCATTTGCCTCATACCCCGGAGGTTGAACTTCTTGGAGTTTTGAATGACTTTATACCCTGGACCCATGCTCAAACTCTAATCAGTGTGTTGCTGTTTTATGCTAGGAAATTCTTATTGGTAGGATGGAAAAATAATGACGCACCCTCCATACAAAGCTAGTAAAAGCACCTCACGCAGTATAGTAAAACACTGGCTAGGAACACAGTTAACCATTTAAATGCCCCTGATGTTAACCCCTTCCCAGCCAGTGTCATTAGTATAGTACAGATTTTTTGGCACTGATCACTGTATTAGTGTCACTGGTGCCCAAATTGTTTTTAAAGTGTCAGAATGTTTGCCGCAATATCACAGTCCTGCTATAAGTCGCTGATCGCCGCCATTACTAGTAAAAGTAAATAAATGAAATTTTCCCATATTTTGTTCTTTTATTTTTTTACATCAAGAATAGTCATTTTTTAAGAGACAAGCATTTTCTTTCCTATCAAGTCCCTTTGAAATTAAAGAGTTAAAGATACAGCTTTCTTCCTCTCTCTCCACTTACTACAACTGCCCTATTATTAATCATGAAGAATGACTACTATGAATAAATACACAAGGTCAAACAGGCTTGACCCTAGAGCATAATATGTTTGGATTTTTTAATGCCCTGACCATTGCTAGAATCATGTTATAAATCATTATGACATCTGCACTGATGGTATATATGTGAATAATTAGAATTATGTGCAAAGCTTTTGCACCAACATCATTTGGGATCCTATATACGGACAGTAAAACTAGTCTATTTATAAAGGCAAGAAACAATTTCTTTTACCTTTTTTCCCTTTTTCACAATTTGATCTCCTTATAGAGGCTTGTTCAAGGGTCATGGTCACCATTTCCCTTCATTAATTTAGCACTTTTAGATTCCATCATTAAGCTAAAGGAAACAAAAAAAAATTGCAGGGTTCTAAGTGTGACCCACTTAAGTATTTGTATTTGTTTTGGTCCATCAGGGATTCACTAAATTTGCCAAACTTGATCTCAATATTTTTCTAATTTGACAGCCTGGGAAATGCTGCTTTATTAATAACTGAGAAAAGAGCGGCCACATTCAATAAAAAAAACAAAAAAAACAGGAAGTTGCCAACCTGCTTCAAGTCTCTGTATATCCAGCTGCTGTAGAGAAAAGGGACCACAAGATATTTGGTGAAGGCTAAGGCCCCGTACACACGGCCGAGGAACTCGACGTGCCAAACACGTCGAGTTCCTCGGTGAGTTCATTGATGAAGCCCCCGAGGAGCTCGGCGGGCCGCCTTTTCCCATAGAACAACGAGAAAATAGAGAACATGTTCTCTATTTTCTCGACGAGTTCCTCGGCGGCTCCATCGGGCCAAAAGTGTACAGACGACAGAGTTTCTCGGCAGAATCCGGGTTTGACCGAGTTTCTCGGTGAATTCTGCCGAGAAACTCTGTCGTGTGTACGAGACCTGACAGAAGCAAAACAGATCACAGTCTTATAGCAGCATCATCTTAGATGTAAAGCATTTTTAGGGTGTGCCCCCCAAGTATGTCTTTGTATGTTTTTGTATTTTGTAGGCTAACCGAAGCAGTCTGGCTTGTCCTAGTTACACATGCACAGATCTTGGAAGTGATAATGTCACTTCTGGCAACAATTTGTTTTTCTTTACACACACTTTAATATGTTACTAAACCCAGGACCCTGCATTCACTGTATCTGGTTTCCCACAGTACGCAAAACATGGTAATGCAATTATTTTAGTAAATATAAACAGCTAAATACCTTTTCTCATCAGCAGTATATTACAGTCGTGTGACTTCTATCAGTGTCTGGTTAAAGCTTGTAGGCGTTTTGATTCTCCTCTGACTTTCCTATAAAGGTTGCATGACCCCTGACCCTCTTTCTGGACAGTACCGATTGGCCCTATGTGTAGCGCCTGGTCATTTTACAGTGCAGTTGCTATGTTAAATTTAGAAGGGGTCAGAGAGTTATTCAACTCTGACCATGTTGATTTGTGTACATTTGGGTCTCTGTCTCAGCTTTGGCTGTGCTGTGGTCCATTCTGTTGTTCCTGGGGTGCTGATCTCACCCCGGGTCAGCAGGTGGCAGCAGTGGAGTCAAGAATTGGGTGCTCTTGCCCAGCAGCCTATCAGGAGGGTTTGGCCTCGCTGTGCATGTTGGGAGGGAGTATTTATGAGGCAGACGCCATTTTCCTGGGTCTCTCCTCATGTGGCGCCCACCTTTAGGGTAGCCACTTCACGCCGCCCCGGCGAATGGTCTTTCGGGGCGAGGTTGCCCGTGCAACGCAAGGATCCTGGCAATTGATATGCCGCTTGGGGACTCAGTAATCGACTGGGTCCCACCTAAGAAGGTCCTGGGTCATCCGTCCAGTTGGAGGAGGCCGTACAGTGGAGAGTCTGCCTGAGGAGTACCAAGAGAGGCTGGTGTTCTGATAGGGGCCTGACTATCCAGGGGAACCGGACACTGAAAGGCTGGATGTTGGCCTGGCCGTCAGTCAGTACCCTAATTCAAAACCTGAAGGAGATCCAGGTGCCAAGTCTGCTAAGGAGGATTATCTCTGCTGTTCATTTACCAGGAGGCTCTGTGGCAGAGCCTTTTTCCTAAGGTTCGAGTGACATTCTGGTAGCCAGGCTGGTGAGAGAGGCCTGTCCAGGTGCACTATACCCGCTCAGGCTGGAGTGGTGAAAGAGACATTAAACATGGGACTGTTTCCCTATTTCTGACATCTGTATCTGCTATCTTCATTTCTTCTAAAATTATACTCTTAACCAAAGTTTTATTGTTTTTACCCGGCTGGGTAATAAAGAGCACAGAAAAAGACACCTGTCGTGGACATTCCGTTACTACAACTTTCACCAATCACCCCTAGACATCAGAGAAATACGAGGTGACATGCCGCCCAAAACAAACCAGAAGCTCCTTCGGGGGTAGTGCTACATTTTATATATATATATATATATATATATATATATATATATATATATATATATATATATATATATATATATATATATATATATATATATATATATATATATATATAAACTCTCTGGCAATACACACCAAACTGAGCATGTGCAGAGTGCCTCCAAGTGTATGTACTATCAGCAGATGAATTGGGGACAGTAAAAGAAGGGGATTATCAAGAAGATGATATAAAACAGCCTTTTTACACAATGCAAAGGATTAACCCATTAGGTTTCAGTCAGTATAACAAGCATGCTTTACTGCATATACAGTAAAGATTAACTTTACTGTTGTGGGTTTAGTAACACTTTAATACATGAATGCCGCGTACAGACGATCGGACATTCCGACAACAAAACCGTGGATTTTTTTCCAAAGGATGTTGGCTCAAACGTGTCTTGCATACAAATGTTGCATACAAATGGTCACACAAATGTTGTCGGAAATTCCGAAACGTCAAGAACGCGGTGACGTACAAGACGCACGACGAGCCAAGAAAAATTAAGTTCAAAAGGCAGTGCGGCTCTTCTGCTTGATTCCGAGCATGCGTGGAATTTTGTGCATCAGAATTGTGTACATACGCTCAGAATTTCTGACAACAAGTTTTGTTTAGAACCAGCTCTCAAACATTTGTTGTCGGAAATTACGACAGAAAATGTCCAATGGAGCATATACACAGTCGGATTTTCCGACAACAAGCTCACATCGAACATTTGTTGTCTGAAATTACGACTGTGTGTATGCGGCAGAAGAGTAACAACGTACTGTAAATTACACTTACCGCCACAGTTTGCTTTTGCTAGAAACACTGCTGCAAAATCTTTGTTTCGGAAGTTCACTCACCTGTACTGTTCCAGTTCGTTCCAGCATTCTCCTTTGCATCACTTCAGTTAAAGCAGCCATCGCAATAGACTTCTATGAAGACGACTACCAGCCTAGCATTGGTAGCATTTTGGCAATGGGTGAACTGAGATTTTGCCAGGGGTTAAAATAACTAACAGAGCTGTGACAGGCACTCATTAAGAGTGGTCAAATATGCAATCTTTCCACTCAACGCTTGCATTCATAGAGGCTGTACTGCAGCTTTTATGAATGAAATGTGGTCTATGAATGGAGAATGGGGGGAAAATTAAAAGGAATGCCTGCTCCAGGCATAGTTCCAGTTTTCACTCATAGAAGCTATAGTACAGCTTTTTTGAAGGGAGGAACTGGGTGCAAGAGGTGGGCATAGTCAGACACACTTGGTGAGTGCCTAAACGCTCACTCAGTTCTATTATCCCCCGCTGCACAGAGGATGAAGATTTCACCTAAAACAGGAGAGAGCAGCACAAGACACATCATACTGATGATAAGTAATGTTCCTTGTGCTTTTTTCTTTTTCTTTAACTAAACTTAGGATTTAAGGGCCAGATTTACGTAGCCCGGGCGCAACTTAACTTTTCCGATTTAAGTTACACCGCCGCAATTTTTCCAAGTTAGTGCCCGATCCACAAAGCACTTACCTGGAAATTTGCGGCGGTGTATCCTAAATCCGGCCGGCGCAAGGCGGGCCAATTCAAATGGGGCAAGTCCCATTTAAATTAGGCGCGCTCCCGCGCCGGACGTACTGAGCATGCTCCCGACGCAAATTTCCCGACGTGCTTTGTGCAAAGTTACGATGCGCCGAGGTTTTGTGAATCGCGACGGGTAAAAAAAAGTTTCGTCGGGAAAAAAAGAGTTGTGCCGGGAAAAAAAAAATGTAAAAAAAAATTTGACAGCGACGCGGGAAAGACGGGTACACTTTTACATGGTGTACTAACTTTACACTTTGTAAAAGGTACCCTATCTTTGCGACGGCAAACTAACACTTACGGCGACTTAACGAAGGGAAAAAGCTTCGTGGATCTCCGTTAGTGATAATTTGCATACCCGACACTGGTTTACGACGAGAACTCCCCCCAGCGGCGGCCGCGGTACTGCATCCTAAGATCCGACAGTGTAAGTCCATTACACCTGTCGGATCTTAGGGCTAGCATTGCGTAACTGATTCTATGAATCAGTCGCATAGTTAGAAACAGATATACGACGGCGTATCAGTAGATACGCCGTCGTATCTCGTTTGTGAATCTGGCCCTAAGTATTTTATCAAGGTGTTACATAATTTGTAAAACCCAAGTGCCTCTAGTTTCTATAATGCATCTCATCATTGAAATAACTGTATTACTGTGCATTGTTCTGTAGCGTGCAGAACTTTATTCATCCACAAGATTCAGCACTTTTACATGCCATAACTTAATATTTGTATCCAGAGACTTCTGGGAACTTTCTTTACCAGGAAGCTTAAATTAAACTATATACCCCATGAGCAAACACCAAAGTAAGACACAGGGGAAGTTGAAGAGAAACTTTGCCAGAGCAAGGTGTGTATGAGAGCTTGTGGTTCTGTACTGGACCAGGTTGGGGTGGAGAGTGCAGCTGGGGAAGTGACTGTCAAGCTGAACTCTGTACGTAAAGAGCTGCATCTGGGAGACCTATCTACTGCAGCAGTGCTGAATTGCCGCCACCACAGCCGCACCTCCTACTGGAGGACTGGGTGAGAGGGTCACTGACCCATGCATCGTTGCTACCAGAATATAGACAGCTAGTTTGTTGCCAAACTGTTTTTTCAAAACTAGATACGTTCTTCAGCGCTGGCCTTTATTGCTGCATACTGCCATCCCTTAGCTGCCATCGTATCCACTGCCTGCAGGTTGCCGAACTGCTAGGCAGAATCTTTTCCATGTGGCCACATCCACTTTGGCCCAGGTCATACAAAAAAAATGAAGAGAGTAGGCGATAGTGTGCCAACATCCCTATATTATAAAAATGGAGAGAACCCTCATAGTGGGACTATTTAGGCCCCTAGTCAAGAGTACATTAGTAGAAAGTAAAGATTGGAAAGGTTATTAAAAGTTTACAGATTCTTTATTGTTACACACAAATTTCTAAAAATTTACAATACATATTAAAAATAGGTTGGGCACGAGGACTAGATACATTATATTGGCAAAAAGTCACCGAACAAAGAATGATAATGGAAAACAAACAAAGCGTTTCGAAAATGGATTTTCTTTTTCTGGGGTACATGAACATGAGCAAAGGGGAACAATTTGCTTTCTTTTGAGATGGTAAATGCGTCTAGAGAAAATAGCCAAAGTTTTAAAATAAGCTGCAAGTTGTCCTCTTAATGTCACCAGGGGGTGCCAGGGGTCAGTGCCAGAGCATACCAGATCATATCACACGTGCAAAATCGGAAATGTCCAAGCACAGCCAACAAATACTTGGGTACAGCCAGCAATAATTGGGAATGCTACAATTATAGGTTTACTATAATGAGGGAGATATTATATCATATGACATATGGATTTCTTGCATTATCTGGATGCAGTTTCCATATAGTCAGACATCATGCAGTGATCATTATGTATTTGTCCATATGGGTATGGATCCACATTTATAGATAGACAAGTCAGTGGAGCGGGGTCTGTCTCAGGAGTCTTAGATTTCATCCATGTTTTGTGGCTGTCTGTACAGAGGGCAGGGCTTTGCCTATTGTTTAACCCAGGGATCCTCAAACTACGGCCCTCCAGCTGTTGTAGAACTACACATCCCATGAGGCATTCTAACACACTGACATTCACAGACATGACTAGGCATGATGGGAATTGTAGTTCCTGAATAACTGGAGGGCCGTAGTTTGAAGACCCATGGTTTAACCCTTTGAACTGCTGTATTGCTTTAATGTTTTATTGCTTCCAATACAAGCTGGTTATTCCCTTTTAAGCAATTTTAAGAAAAACATACAAACACACACTTATCGCTTAATAAAATTGGATACTATAATACATTATCAACAATGGAAGACAATATCCTATAAAAAAATTATACTTTCCAATTCTTTTCCTTAGTCTATCAAATCGATTTTCATCACTAACATATAAAACATTCCTACACCAACACATTCTATTTTTTACTCTATGAAACCATCATACGTTGGTTATTCCCTTTTATGGCAGTTGGTGGGTATCTTTTTTCTGTAAGTGGAAAAGAGAACGTGCGGCGCTCAAATTATTACTCTCGGTATGCTCAAAAGATATAAGTGTACATATAACCTCCGTGTTATACTTAATAAATAAATTAAATTGCACACATAATATGAAAACTATGCAAATGATTGATCAAAGTGATAATATAACGCAATCATTGACTGAACAAAATTGTGTTATTCAAAATTTGGACATGATCCAAAGTAATATATGTAGGTTGAAAATGTACCAAATGAATATAGTGAATAAATAACCAATAGTATATAAATAAATATAATAAATACAAAGTGAAGCACCAAAGATGGAAATAAACCAAAAAAGTGCTAGTGAACAAATAAAATATAAAGTCCAAAATTGATCCACTGTGATAAAAGTGACTCTGTATATAGTCGTCTGTAGGCAATCCATCACCATGAAGATCACAGGCTTACCAGACAAGATGGCCAGCAGGGCATATGCCTGAAGGATCGAATGAGCTTGTTGGTGTAACACACCCAGGGAGAGGTACAGCAAGCACAGCTTCCAATGGGGCCAGGCAGTGAGACCAGGCGAAGATATTCCACTATATTGAAATCAATGGGTATCCACCATAGGTTTAAGCAACATTACTTCATACACAATCCTCCCAGTTTAACATATGTTAAGGAGAGAAATTGGGCCACATAGTATAATTCCGTTTAAAAAGTGGTAATTTATTAAATAAAATATAAAATGGTCACTCACATTTGAAAAGACAAGTAAAAGCAAATAGGCCAAGGTATTTTGGTGGCGTCAGCAGGGGTGGGGCTCTGTTTAGGGCCAAGAAAAAGACAGAGGACACAAATCTATCAGCAGCTCCTTTGGGCGTAGTGCTACACAATTTTAATCTATTCATTTCCATAAAAATACCCCTGAGGGTGTATATATATATATATATATATATATATATATATATATATATTATACAGTACACACACTATATATAGGAATCAGTTTCCAGCATCAAAATGTGGTCAAATGTGGCTAATGATTTTTCTTTTTTGACGATTGTCTATGGATAACTGCATATTGGTCTGATTAAATATAGAACATTATATTCCCTAATATAACACTTTAATTTACCTTTACACAGTTGAATTCGTTGTAGTTTTAATGAGCCTGGAACAGGATTCTGATTTATCAGTGGTATTGTACTGCAGTTATTCTTTATTCTTAGCACATCCCAATTCATCACCCATCTATTTCATAGTGTATGTGATACTATATATAAATTTTGACTAAAATCAGGTCAACTACCAAGCAGAGACAATACACTGTAATGTAGATGTTTTCTTTTGCATTTTCTTTACATGAGACGCCTAGCACCCTCTGAGGTACATTACATCTCACAGCTTTATTGTAAATGTTGATGAGGGCGGAGGGCTAATCGCTTTAAAATACGGCCTCCTGGTGTTCCCTGACATTTAAACTGTCATATACATTCACCCCTATTCAGCTTAAGGCTCAGAATATAGGACTTAGGCAGAGCCCTACTGTCCCTGTTACCCATATATCACTCTACATCTATGTGAGATTAATTACACACAGAAGAGCCTAGTTTTATCTGTAATGATGAATATGTTGCAATAAATACTGTGCATGAATTAAATCAATTATAGATGATGTTGGATTCTCAGATTTTCATACAAGAAGTTAATTTGCTAAGAAATTATAATATATTCCTGAAACTGTGTCTGCTGTGTTCTGCTTCTATCTGAATTGTTGTTAATTATGCCCAACAGATTTTATAAGGCATGGAGCAGCATCAAAATTTTATTTTATGTAGATTCTCAATAAATGGTTTGACATGCACAATCTATGTTAAAAAATATTATGTTTCTCATACTATTAGTTTTTTAGAATCTTAAGTCTCTTTCCTGTCCATCAGATGACATATTTTCTGTATATTAATTTCAGCATGAATGAATATCCTGATATATGAATTCCATCAGGATAAATTACTCACTGACTTATTATAACTCTATAAATGTAATACTGGCATTTCTGTACAAGTTCCAAATTTCACTTATGTAGGAGAGCTAAGTCACACATCTGTTTCCTCACTACCGATAGGGACCTAACTCGCCAATCAGATTATCCACAAAGGTAACTGTTGTCATCAGTGTCAAGATTAAACCAGGAGCACAATAAGGACTGTCAGAGTGAATTTCAAACTCACTGATGTATGTAATCAGCCATTATAGTGCTATGGTTGGGTGCTTACATCATGGCACTTTAAAAGTGAATACAGAATAACATACTATTACACTCATATGTAAACAGAGATCACGGTCTCAATATTTTCTAGGATCTCTGAATGGGCATCCGGCTTAAACAATCCTGTTATAAAGAATACATAGTGGTCATGCATATATTTTCATTCTTTATTCACTGTGGGTGGGAGTAAAAAATTAGAAATAACAACCTGGCAGGTGGAACTCTAATCTCTTTTTTCTTGTTTCCCAGGCTATTCCTTATCTGCTTTGTTGAGAAAAGTCTGTGTATAGAGTTTATTTTCAAAATATAAGTTCACCTTTTGGAACACGTTACACGTTACACCCATATTTACATGTTCCAGCAGTTGCTCCTCCCCCTCTCACAGGTACTAGTTAAAAATTATGCAGGCGTGTGGGGCTCTTTCTACGAGGCTGCGTCGTTCATTCACAGTTTCCTGTGAATGCGTGAACTACAACTATCATCAGCCATTGCGGCTGATGCTTTTTAGTTCTGAATGGACCACAAGGTCACTGATAAGCGGCCTCATAGTTCATTCACAAGCCCTGTAGCTTGTAAACAGTCAGACTGTATGCAAGTACGGGCTGAAAGCTGCAGGGAATTTTTTCAGGAGTCTGGCAGTGCAATGCTTTCCAGGCTCCTTAGGGAAAAAATAATAAATGCACATTTTTTTTTTTATCCTTAAAAAATATGTGTATCTAGCGCCCTTTAGTCAGGGAGCTCATCGCCAAATTCCTTATCAGGTGTATCTACCATATTTAATTACTAGGGATCCATTGACTTCTTACTAAGTTTGGCCTGGTTGTACTTTCCTCTTCTACCACCAGGTGGCTGG
Source organism: Rana temporaria (assembly GCF_905171775.1). NCBI lineage: Eukaryota > Metazoa > Chordata > Amphibia > Anura > Ranidae > Rana > Rana temporaria. Next base: position 172,519,654 of record NC_053489.1, read on the forward strand.
GCACTTGGAAGAGGTCAGAGATTCTTCTACATGTATTTATTTATTTTTCTGAAAAGGTGAACGTATCCTTTAATTCAGGCACTTCTCCTTATAGTCCATCCCCTAACCAACCCACTTATACTAACTACTGTATTTATCGGCGTATAACACGCACAGGCATATAACACGCACCCTAACTTTAAGAGGGAAGTTTCAAGAAAAAAAACTTTCCACAGCCCCCTGTGTATAACACGCAGGCACAGTTTACCCTCTATGTTCAGGGTAAAAAAGTGAGTGTTATACGCCAATAAATACAGTATATATTCTTGATAGACTCAGAATGATGTTTGGCTATAGACAAAAGCAATCTATAAAAATGGAATGAACAGTCTGAATATAATTTTACATTTTGCCTAGAATATGATAGATTCACAAAATGTGAGACACAATTTATACAAAATATATAAATGTAGCGCTGAAGTGCAACTAATAAAGAGTACACCAAACCAAATACAATGTACATATATAGGTGATTAAATATTGAAAAGTGCACCAAACTGAATAAAATGTACATAAATAAGTGAATATATGTCCAAAAAAATCTGTATAGATACAGTCTTTGTGACAAGTGATATTTCAAAAAATGAATGAAAAGTGCTCCCTTGATCCAATCGTGAAAACACCAGGATAGGAGAAAAAGCCGTCACCAACTGAAGAGAGGCTTACCGGACAGATTGAACCCTAAAGAACATATGTTCACAGGGTCAATCAAGCATATGTGAATCTGATAGACCAATCGAATGCTGCAGCTCTAAAACGGCCTCCGAGGACTCCAAATGGCAGTAACCAAAAGTGAATGATATACGCATATGTAGAATGACTCAGCAGACGGTCAAAGGACAAGGCAAATCAGAAAAAAACAGGTGACCATATACGTAACAATCTGATCAAAAGTGAAATAGTCCCATATATATGTGTGAGGGTGGTTCCTTATGATACATTCATAGCTCGTGACTGTGTTCAAATATTCCCCTCAGTTGAAAAACAACACATCTTCAGACGGAAAGACAAAACCTCTTCTCATGGACATTCCTTGGTAAGTTAAAAGATAAATACTCTTACCGGCTCCCGTTGACCCACATCTCACCATACGGTGGGTAGGTCTCCAAGGCTTATGTGGGCTCAGATACCCTCCAACAGCACCGATGAAGGAAAGAATCCTGATTCAGATGTTCCGGAAGGAGCTGAAAGTACTGGCCTCAGGAGCGTCCGTGAGATGGTGTGGAGTGAACACTCCAAATTTCAGAGGGAAAAAAGGGAAAAAGAACACCTCCTCATAGTGTAGAAAATTTAATAAAATCTCTCAAGAATTATAAAAATGTTTCACAGCAGGGAGAGAATCCAAACGGTACAAATGTATGTATAAAAATCCCGAAAGATAAAAAGTTCCACACTTGGATCACCACAGCAGGTCAAATCACCACAGCAAATCGAGAAAATCAAAGATCAATAGCGCAGTGGAAATGATTGGAGTCCAATAAAAGGGCCCAATCAGAACAATTGTTCAACAAGGAGGATTTTGGAAAGGTTTTGTTGAACTGTTTGTTAAACTATTAAGACTGATTAATGAATGAGTTCACGTCCCATGGCATGCATGGACGACAGGTAGGCAATTATGGGGGTTATTTATAGGCGTAGGGAGGTGAGGGAGTCCAGTTCCATGCCCCAGTAGAAGTCTGTGAGGACGAAACCGGTCGGGTACACTGGACTCCAATCATTTCCACTGCGCTATTGATCTTTGATTTTCTCGATTTGCTGTGGTGATTTGACCTGCTGTGGTGATCCAAGTGTGGAACTTTTTATCTTTCGCGATTTTTATACATACATTTGTACCGTTTGGATTCTCTCCCTGCTGTGAAACATTTTTATAATTCTTGAGAGATTTTATTAAATTTTCTACACTATGAGGAGGTGTTCTTTTTCCCTTTTTTCCCTCTGAAATTTGGAGTGTTCATTCCACACCATCTCACGGACGCTCCTGGGGCCAGTACTTCCATCTCCTTCCGGAACATCAGAATCAGGATTTCTCCCTTCATCGGTGCGGTTGGAGGGTATCTGAGCCCATATAAGCCTTGGAGACCTACCCACCGTATGGTGAGATGTGGGTCAACGGGAGCCGGTAAGAGTATTTATCTTTTAACTTACCAAGGAATGTCCATGAGAAGAGGTTTTGTCTTTCCGTGTGAAGATGTGTTGTTTTTCAACTGAGGGGAATATTTGAACACAGTCACGAGCTATGAATGTATCATAAGGAACCACCCTCACACATATATATGGGACTATTTCACTTGTGTGCCAATTAATTATATCTGTGGCCACACAGATTTACAGGACTTGTTAATTGTTTTTGTTTCACCTTTGAATTTTCACCTATTCATATTTAGCCTTGAACAGTATTTATTTTTGTTTGTGGTATATATGATCCTTCCCTCCACTGTGTGCCCAGCTAAGTTCTTGGACATATCTCCCTATAGGGTGTTTGTCCATTTGGGGCCACTCTGTGGATATATTTCTCACATAGGTTGGCGCTACATTTTTTGTTTTCACTTTTGCACAATTATCCATTGGTATGTTGGCCGCCTACAACCACTGATCTATTTTTCACTTATAATTTTTGAGTAGCGCAATATTACTTTATATAATCTGATCAAAAGACTCTTCACAGAAATCGTACAATGAGATCGCATCTGTAACAAACCTAATGCAACAGCTGTTCCCTTAGTAGTGCTCAGTGTTCTGAAAATCCCAACATTTCTGCTACTTTCCACCATTATTATTAATACTAACAAATGGGACTTTACAGGTACATGCATGCATTACATACATGTGCTTCCTAAGGCTGGTGTAGTTTTTGCATTGCAAATTAATCCTATTTCAGCTAACAGATAATCAAATTTCTACATCATAAATATACATTTTCCCAAGGCAGATACTGAGTCCTTAATTTTTGGGTTAAAGGTATAGTATCTCTACGCATTTCATGAACAACGTTGTGTTTTTTCAGGGGTTGGGCTTGGTCCCTTAGTTCCAGTGAATGAACTCTTAAAACACCAGCATACCAAGACATTTTAAACAATTTCATGCTCCCAACTTTGTGGGAACAGATAGGCAATGGCCCCTACCTGTTCCAACGTGACGGCGCACCAGTGCACAGACAAGGTCCATAAAGACATGAATGAGTGAGTTTGGTGTGGAGGGACATTACTGGCCTGCACAGAGTCCTGACCTCAACCCGATAGAACACCTTTGGGATGAATTAGCGTGGAGACTGAGAACCAGGACTTCTCGTCCACATTAGTGCCTGATCTCACATTCCCATAGACACACTCCTAAACCTTGTGGACAGCCTTCCCAGAAGAGTTGAAGATGTTTTAGCCGCAAAGGCTTAGACAACTCAATTTTGAACCCCTACGGACTAAGACTGGAATGCCATTAAAGTTCATGTGCGTGTAAAGGCTGACGTCCCAATACTTTCGGCAATATAGTGTATCCGTATCTCTCTTGTGGTATATTGGTAGACATTTAGCTATTCTGGAAACCAGATACGCTTAACCACTTGCCGACCGCCGCATGTATATGTACGTCCACAGAATGGCACGTACAGGCATATGGGCGTACATGTACGTCCCCGCCTTTCCGCGGGTCGGGTGTCCGATCGGGACCCCCCCCCCCCGCTACATGCGGCGGTCGGATACCCGCGGGGAGCGATCCAGGACGACGGCGCGATCGCTCCCCGGAGCTGAAGAACAGGGAGAGCCGTATGTAAACACGGCTTCCCCGTGCTTCACTGTGGCGGCGTATCAATCAAGTGATCCCTTTTATAGGGAGACTCGATCAATGACGTCAGTCCTACAGCCACACCCCCCTACAGTTGTAAACACACACTAGGTGAACCCTAACTCCTACAGCGCCCCCTGTGGTTAACTCCCAAACTGCAACTGTCATTTTCACAGTAAACAATGCAATTTAAATGCATGTTTTGCTGTGAAAATGACAATGGTCCCAAAAATGTGTCAAAATTGGCCGAAGTGTCCGCCATAATGTCGCAGTCACGAAAAAAATCACTGATTGCCGCCATTAGTAGTAAACAAAAAAGAATTAATAAAAATGCAATAAAACTATCCCCTATTTTGTAAACGCTATAAATTTTGCGCAAACCATTCGATAAACGCTTATTGCGATTTTTTTTTACCAAAAATAGGTAGAAGAATACGTATCAGCCTAAACTGAGGAAAAAATAATTTTTATATATGTTTTTGGGGGATATTTATTATAGCAAAAAGTAAAAAAATATTGCATTTTTTTCAAAATTGTCGCTCTATTTTTGTTTATAGCGCAAAAAATAAAAACCGCAGAGGTGATCAAATACCACCAAAAGAAAGCTCTATTTGTGGGGAAAAAAGGACGCCAATTTTGTTTGGGTGCCACGTCGCACGACCGCGCAATTGTCTGTTAAAGCGACGTAGTGCCGAATCGCAAAACCTGGCCTGGGCATTTAGCTGCAAAATGGTCCGGGGCTTAAGTGGTTAAATTAGGCTAAGATACGAGCGGCGTAAGTCTCCTACGTTGTCGTATCTTAGGGTGTATATTTACGCTGGCCGCTAGGTGGCGTTTCCGTTGTTTGCAGCGTCGAATATGCAAATGAGCAAGATACGCCGATTCCCGAACGTACGTGTGCCCGTCGCAATTAGTTACGCCGTTTATGTTATAGATACGCCGGCGTAAAGATAAAGCTGCTCCCTTGGTGGCGCAGCCCATGCAAGGTATGGACGTCGGAACAGGCCTATCTTTTTACGTTGTTTGAGTAAGTCGTACGCGAATAGGGCTGGATGTAATTTACGTTCACGTTGAAACGGCGTACTTTGGAGCTATGCACACTGGGATATGTCCACGGACGGCGCATGCGCCGTTCGTAGAAAACGTCAATCACGTCAGGTCACAAATCATTTACATAAAACACGCCCCCCTGTTCCTCATTTGAATTAGGCGCGCTTAGGCCGGCCCATTTACGCTACGCTGCCGTAACTTAGGAGGCAAGTGCTTTGTGAACACAGCACTTGCCTCTCTGACTTACGGCGGCGTAGCGTATATGCGATACACTACGCCGGCTCACAGTTAATCCATTCTCTCTGAATCTAGCTAATAGAATGCATCTACTAACAATGTGAATTTGTAGGGCCAGATTCACAGAAGAAGTACGCCGGAGTATCTACTGATACTCCGGCGTACTTTCAAATTTGCTGCGTCGTATCTTTAGTTTGAATCCTCAAACCAAGATACGACGGCTTCTGGCTTCGATCCGACACGCGTACGGCTTCGTACGCCTTAGGATCGTAGGTGTAATACTTCGGCGCCCGCTGGGTGGAGTTTGCGTCATTTTCCGCGTCGGGTATGCTAATTAGCTTTTTACGGCGATTCACGAAGGTACGCGCGGCCGTCGCATTCTCTTACGTCGTCGCTAGTCGGCTTTTCCCGGCGTATAGTTAAAGCTTCTATTTCTTGGCCTATATGTAGACTTGCCATGTTAAAGTATGGCCGTCTTTCCCGCGTCGAATTTAAAAATATTTTTTTTTTGCGTAAGTCGTCCGTGAATAGGAAAGGACGTAACTCACTTCGACGTTCAAAAAATTACGTCGGTGCGACGTCATTTCGCGCAAAGCACAGGAGGAAATTTCAAAACGGAGCATGCGCAGTAGGTTCGGTGCGGGAACGCGCCTAATTTAAATGATCCACGCCCCATTTGAATTAGGCGGCCTTGCGCCAGAGGGATTTACGCTACGCCGCCGCAACTTTACAGGCAAGTGCTTTGTGAGTCAAGCACATGCCCGTAAAACTTGCGGCGGTGTAACGTAAATGTGATACGTTACGCCGCCGCAGATGTCTCTGAATCTGGCCCGTAATGATTAGATCTGTCTCGTGTAAGGTTAAAGGGCATATTTTCTTATTGTGCTTACATTGAGTGTTTAACCACTTCCATACCAGGTACTTACGCAGCTTCCCGCCCAAGCCAATTTTCAGCTTTCAGCACTGTCGCACTTTGAATGGCAATTGCGCGGTCATGCTACACTGTACCCAAACAAAATTGGCGTCCTTTTTTCCCCACAAATAGAGCTTTCTTTTGGTGGTATTTGATCACCTCTGCGATTTTTTTTTTTTTGCGCAACAACTAAAAAAAGGCTGAAAATTTGGAAAAAAAATTACGTTTTTATTTTTTTCTGTTAATTTTTTTGTAAATAAGTTTTCTCTTTCAATTACGGGCACTGATATGGCGGCACTAATGGGCACCGATGAGATGGCACTGATGGACATCGATGAGGTAGTACTGACGGGCACAGATGAGGTGGCACTGATTGGTGGCGCTGGTATGCGACACTGATGAATTATAAACAGAGAAAAAAGCCGCGCCCCAACTATCACTCAGTGACGTCACCACGCAAGGAGCAGGGCTCCATGTTATGCCGGCCGGCAACTTTGTCTGAACTTTTTATCGCTCGATGTGAGTACTTTTATCTTTTTAAATTAAAGTCACCATCTCAGAGTTACGCTATGTGCGGTTTTTTCTTTATTTAAACGGGGGAGTTGGAAACCGAGCACCTAAGGGAAGGAGGACTTTTACACCACAAGGAGCCAAGGACCTAGGCTGGGTTATAGCCATCTGCCTGCTACCTGTTCTCTTCTGGTAAGGAGCCATTCAGGCTGGTGGAGGGTCACCTACGGTTAGACTCACGGGGTGGTGTGAATTGCATGCACTAACCGATTCCAGGGAGCCACGCAAAGAGGTGTAAGGACCCCCTACCACAAGGGGAAAGGCCTGGGCTGGGTCATAGCCAAAACGCCTTAAACATTTACCTTCTGGTAAGCGGCCACTGCTATTGGTGATGGGTTATGTATGCACAATCATGGATAATTGTCACTAGGTGGTGTGGACCTTAAATACCATTGCTAGAAATTGTCCCAGTATCACGCTATGTGCGCTCTCTGTTTTATTTTCATATAACACGGTGGAGAGGAGGACAAGTGTCTCAGAGGACGGAGGATTTCCTGGTAAAACCTCAGGGACAAAAGGCCTAGGCTGGGTTATAGCCATCTGCCTTAACCACTTGCCTTCTGGTAAGCGGCTTTTTTTGTCACATATCCGGGTCATTCTGTGTGTGATGTTTTTGGGTTGCGGATTGAAGGAGCCATCATAGTTAAGAACAATCCGGATCTATTTTTTGTATTTCTTTCAATACGGAAGCAATATACTCTCAAAGACTGTGCATGTTTATGGACTACTAGTTGGGGCGCGGCTTTTTTCTCGGTTTATAATTCTTTTGTGTTTCACACGCCAGCTGCTGCCTGGGGTTGGGGGTGGGGGTCTTCTAGCGCGGTTTTTTGTTGTTTATTATGCGACACTGATGGGCACACATAGGCGGCACTGATGGGCACACATAGGCGGCACTGATGGGCACACATAGGCGGCACTGATGGGCACACATAGGCGGCACTGATGGGCACACATAGGCGGCACTGATGGGCACTCATGGGCGGCACTGGGCACTCATAGGCGGCACAGATGGGCACTCATGGGCGGCACTGATGGATACTTATGGGTGGCACAGATGGGCACTGCTAGGTGGGCACTGGGCATGGATGGGCACTGTGGGGTGGCGCTGATGGACACTGGGGTGGCGCTGATGGACACTGGGGTGGCAGCACTGATTGTTGCCAGTCAGTGCCCATTTGTGGGCACTGACTGGCATCTTTTTTCTTTATGTTTTTTTTTTTTATTTATTTTTTAGACTTTTTTTTTTTTTTGGCTTTTTTTTTTTTTTTTTTTGCCCACCCTGGTGCTCCAGGGTGGGCATCCCTGGTGGTCCAGTGTGGCGATCCGAGGGGGGGCTGCGCTGATAAACAATCAGCGCTAACCCCCCCTGTCAGGAGAGCCGCCGATCGGCTATCCTCTACTCGCGTCTGTCAGACGCGAGTGAGGAAGAGCCATCGGCGGCTCTTCCTGTTTACATCGTGATCAGCCGTGGTTGGACACGGCTGATCACGTGGTAAAGAGTCTCCGCCGGAGGCTCTTTACCGAGATCGGAGATGCAGGGTGTCAGACTGACACCCCGCATCACCGATCGCCGCGATGCGCGCCCCCGGCATGAAATCCTGCAGGACGTTCTAGAACGTCCTGTCAGGATTTCATAACCACTTCCCGGACGTAAATCGGCCATAAGCCGGGCGGGAAGTGGTTAAAGCGGGGGTTCACCCTATCGACCAAAAAAAAAAATATTTTTTTTCTTTTACCTTAAAATCAGGCATTGTAGCGCGAGCTACAGTATGCCTGTCCCGAATTTTTTACCCCCGGACTCACCTTGTAGTCGTAGATCGAAGATACCGGGGAATGGGCGTGCCTATGGAGACGGAGGATAATTGACGGCCGGCTCTGGCGCGTCACGCTTCTCCGGAAATAGCCGAAATAGGCTTGGTCTTCACGACGCGTGCGCATAGCCTGTGCGCAGGCGCCGTGAAGAGCCGAGACCTACTCCGGCTGTCTTCGGGGAGAGTGACGTGCCAGGGCCGGCCGTCAATCATCCTCCCTCTCCATAGGCACGCCCATTCCCCGCGGGAGCCGAAATCTACGATGTCGGATTACAAGGTGAGTCCGGGGTTAAAAAAATCGGGACAGGCATACTGTAGCTCGCGCTACAATGCCTGTCTCGATGGTAAAATGTGTCAGGGGGGGGGGTGAACTACCGCTTTAAGTTACAAATATTGGTAAAAGTGTTTTTTTTAGGGATATGAAGTTCATTGTGGTGTTATTGAAAAGACTTCAAGATATTTTGAGTGCATTATGCGATAAAGGAGTACAGGTGTTTTAATCAGTGTAACATAGCATGCTTTTCATTCTTTTGTTGTTGTTTTTTTGTACAAGGAGTAAGCTTGAACAAAAAGTGAGCAGTAGATTTGTTTCAAGGGAAGAGGCTAAACACTCCATCTGATGTATGCATAGCATGTGGGCATGCGTGGGATCTGCATTATCAATGCTGGCTCTGGCAGCTAAATGTTGCAGCTGTGCAGCTAAATAGTATAGCCATGAATTTGGAGGTGCCAGCCCTCCCTCATCAGTAGGTCATTACAAGTGCTCTAATTTAATTATAGCTTGGTCTTTTATCCAGATTACTTCACAAAACAAAGGGCCAGATCCACAAAAGGGATACGACGGCGTATCTACTGATACGCCGTCGTATCCCTGTTTCTATCTTTGGAACTGATCCACAGAATCAGTTTCCAATAGATAGACAGAAGATCCGACATGTGTAAGGGACTTACACTGCCGGATCTTAGGATGCAGTACCTCGGCCGCCGCTGGGGGCATTTCTCGTCGAAATGCCGCTTTGGGTATGCAAATTAGCACTTACGGAGATCCACAAAGCTTTTACGCTTCGTTTTTTCTCCGTAAGTATTAGTTTGCAAACGCAAAATTAGGGCTGCTTTTACAAGGCCTAAACTGTTTACACCTTGTAAAAGTAGACCCTTCTATCCCGCGTCGCCGTCTTTTTTTTTCAAATTTTTTTTTTTTCCCGCCGCAACTCGTATTTTTTTTTTACGCCCGTCGCGATTCTCAAAACCCGGCGCAATGTAAAACCGCGCAAAGCACGTCGGGAAAATGACGTCGTGAGCATGCGCAGTACGTCCGGCGCGGGAGCGCGCCTAATTTAAATGGGACTCGCCCCATTTGAATAGGAACGCCTTGCGCCGGCCGGATTTAAGTTACACAGCCGAAAATTTCTAGGTAAGTGCTTTGTGGATCGGGCACTTAGGTAGAAATTTTGCGGCGGTGTAACTTAAATGGGAATATTTAAGTTACGGCGGCTGTCTGTGGATCTGGCCCAAAGTATCTATAGCTTTAAACCACTGTGTAGCCATTTAATGGTATAATGGAGATATAGAGGATTTGAGGCATCCAAAATTTTAAATTTTATGAGGTTCACACGTCCGACAGACAGCAGCAGACGGCACCAACCTTTACTCTGCTCTATGATTTTGTTAATTAAGGAAAGATGGTTAAGTTATAAATCTTTTTTGGGCTATGCAGAAATATTATTCCAGGCCATGGTATCAATTGGTGGAGAAGAACTGCAGGAAGCTGACACATGTAGGTACTGGCTCCTACAGGGCGTCTAAGGCCCCGTACACACGAGAGGATCCATCCGCTGGAATTGATCCGCGGACCGGCTCCAGCGGATAGATCCCCTGGTGTGTACAATCCAGCGGATCTGTTTCCGCGAATGTTTATCCCCTGGGATGGATTTCAAGCGGATAGAAATTTTAAGACATGCTTTCAAATCTATCCGCTTGAATCCATCCCAACGGATTGATCCGCTGGTCTGTACAGACTCACCGGATCAATCCGTCCGAATGGATCCCCCGCATGCGTCGTAATGATTCGACGCATGCGTGGAATTCCTTTTATGACATCATCGCGGCGACGTCGCGACACGTCATCGCGAGGGGATTTTGGCGCGGATTTCGATCCGATGGTGAGTACACTCCATCAGATCCAAATCCTCGCAAATCCTCAAAAGGATTTATCCGCGGAAACGGTCCGGTGGACCGTATCCGCGGATAAATCCTCTCGTGTGTACTAGGCCTAAGGGAAGTAAAGTTGACACTGTTTCTTTCCAAATCTGAACAGTAATAAATTAAAGTAAAAAGGTTTTCAGTTGAGTTAGTAGTGTCTCCTAAATACAGTAGTACATCATCTAAATCTAACACGCTATTTTCTTTACATGAACCCTGTAAAAATATTGGAATTTCTACTCATTATTGTTATAGGCTCCAGTTCTAGTGCAAATTATAGAAGTGATATGAGACACCCTGCTGAGTACCTGTAGTAAGGCATAAAGGGTCAGACTGTTTACTATTTACACTCAATTGGACAAATGGTAAAGATAAAGAGAATGTAAAAGCATTTTTCAAAGTTCAGGTCCAGTCTGAAATGGGCAAAGATCTCCCATACATATGACCATTCGACACTGTTGAATTATCTGGGGCAGTCTGCTTATCGAGAAATACTCTTTTAATATTAATTGATGTTAACCTGCCTTGAATGAATCAAGATTGATTGGTTTAGTAAGCAATATAGCAGAATTTATTAGCTATGACCTTTACTAGTAATGTAGTATCAGTAGGGAGCAGGATTATATGCAGGGCCGGCCCTACCATGGGACCCGTTGGTACCATTGTACCAGGCGGCACTTTCAGGGGGGCAGCAAATTGTCCCATTCCACCAGCTCCGCTCTCCGCTCCACTTTGGGGCTAATTGCCGCCCACCGGCTCCTCCCGTTCCCCGCTCCACTGTGGGGCTAATTGCCGAACGCCCGCCCACTCTGCTCCCCGCTCCACTGTTGGGTTAAATGCCCCCTGCCCGCTCCTCCCGTTCCGCTCCCCTGCTCTACCTGTTCTGCCCGCACCACCGGGCCCAGACGAATGGAGCTGGCGGGACAGTCGGCAGGTAATCGGCTTGCTGGCCAATCAGCAGGTGGGGGAGCAGAGAGATGACACTGCCTGTCCTGCATCACTGCAGTTCCGCCCTCACTGTGCGGGCAGCAGAGAGATTACATTATCTCTCTGCTGCCTGCTTTACTCTGGGACACAGCAAGTGTGACAGGTGACATCATGGCAAGTGACAATCTGCAATGTGTGGCAGGTGACATGGCAAATGACAATCTGCAATGTGTGGCAAGTGACATGGCAAGTGACAGTCCGCAATGCGTGGCAGGTGACATTGTGGCAAGTGACAATCTGCAACGTGTGGCAGGTGATGTGACAAGTGACAATATGCAACAAGTGGCAGGTGACGTTGTGGCAAGTGACAATCCGCAATGTGTGGCAGGTGGCGTCGTGGCAAGTGACATTCTGCAATGGGTGGCAAGTGACAATCCGCAATGAGTGACGTTGTGGCAAGTGACAATCCGCAATGTGTGGCAAGTGACAATCCGCATCTGATGACAGGTGACGCGGCAAGTGACAATCCGCATCTAAAGGCAGGTGACGTTGGCAAGTGACACACTCGGGGCTCCCACTGATTCTGCATTATGGTGAGTTGAACTTTTTTATTTTATATAACAATGTAATAATAGAAATTATGCACTTCAAGCATTTTTTTTTTTTACTAATAATGGCAGTGATCTGCGATTTTTAGTGAGACTGACATTGCGGTGGACATATTTTTGGGACCATTGACATCTATACAGCGATCTGTGCTATAAAAATGCACTGATTACTGTGTAAATGTCACTGTCAGGGAAGGGGTTTAATGTGTTCCCTGGGAGGTGTTTCTAACTGGGGGGGGGGGGTGGGACTGACTGGAGGAGGAGAGAGATTTCTGTTCCTAATCACTAGGAACAGCAGATCTCTCTCCTCCCCTGTCAGAATGGGGATCTATCCATGACCCTCCCTCTCTATATTCCTATACATGAATAGAGCCATAACATGTCCTACATGTAAACAACCATAACAGGTCCTCTTTATACTCCTATATACATGTATAGAGCCATGACAGGTCCACTTTAGTTATCGTGATGTAAAATAATGGATGTGGGGGCATTTTGGTGGGCGTAATTTTTTTTGGGGGGGGCAGCATTTTATTCTTGGTACCAGGCAGCACAATGTCTTGGGCCGGCACTGATTATATGAGTCTGGTTTAGTGGCGTCTTTGCCTGGTTTAGGGATCACAATTATAGTGGCTATGAAGATGAAGTCTGGGATTTTCTCAACATTAAATACTGCATGAAGAGATGTTTTATGGTTTCTAATATATATTTTGGCTGGTATGCCATCAGTACCCAGGACCTTGTTAGTAGGCAATGAGTTCATGGCTTCTGTTAGTTCTGCTAGAGTTATATGAGCATGTAGGGTGGCCTGCTCATAGTTACATAGTTACATAGCTACATAGTTAGTCAGGTTGAAAAAAGACCATCCAGTTCAACCATAAAAAAACAAACAAAAATTAAATAATATCATACAATCCCATATACCCAATCTAAACCCACAGTTGATCCAGAGGAAGGCGAAAAACCCCAGCAGAGCATGATCCAATTTGCTAAAGCAGGGGAAAAAATTCCTTCCTGATCCCCCGAGAGGCAATTTTCCCTGCTCATGTGTGCTAAATTGATAAAAAATGGACTAACTGTAAAAATGTTAGAATACTTTAGTGTTTATAGTGTGTCTTGGAACTGAATAATTGATAGGTGTGAAATTAGTTAGAATGTCTGCAGGACATGTATGTCTTGTCCTGTGGCAGTGCTCATATGACCAATGAAAGTGACTACACACACCTTTATATAACTTTTCCAGCATCCCTGGTGCCCCATTGCTTGGAGGGCTGTAATATGCGCTTGTCTTGGAACTTTAACAAGGCTGATAACTCTGTCAATTATGTGATAGCTCTTGGTGCCTAAGTGGCCAATTGCCAAAACCAGTACTGCTACATGGAAGGAAGGGAAGTGCGTCACATGCTTCTTCATACCTAGATTTAAAGGGAATTTCTCTTTCCTCCTGATGATTGAGTGGCAGGGTAGCAAAGGGTAAGTAAGTATAAAGTTCTGTAGTATCTGTCATTAAAATGAACCTTTGCTTTGCCCTGCATGGACAAACAAAGACTTACTTGAAGGTGCTCACACGTCTTCAACGTGACCTCTTAGGCCCCGTACACACGACCGGATCTATCCGCTGGGATTGATCCGTGGATCAGTTCCAGCAGATAGATCCGGTCGTGTGTAGGCCCGAGCGGACATTTTCCAGCGGATAAAAATCCAGCCGACGGATTTTCAGCGGATAAAAATTTCTTAGCATGCTAAGAAATCTATCCGCTGGAATCCTGTCCGCCGGACTTATCCGGTCGTCTGTACAGACTCACCGCATAAGTCCGTCCGATCCCATCCCTCGCATGCGTCGTAATGATTCAACGCATGCGTGGAAGTATGTACCTTCCAGGGTCGCGCTCATCGTCGCGTCATCGTCGCGGCGACGGCGCGGCCACGTCACCGCGGATGTATTCCGCGGGGATTTTGATCTGATGGTGTGTACAGCCATCAGATCAAAATCCGCCAGAGGATTTATAGGATTTATAGTGTATCTTAGACCACGCTGCGCCCGGTGGAAGATTACACGAAGGTACGTGGATCTGCCCCATTGTCTTTATTAGACCTCTTTGCAGAGGCCGACCCTTTTAGCACTCACCTGTGGTTTATATATAGGGTAGGCAGCGCCATCACGCCTTCCCTTTTACCTTTTTATATTTTTGCACACCCCAGTGGGCAGTGTATCTAGGGGGGCAGCTACCTTAATTATCATTTATTACTTATATTTATTATCACTTATATCCTAAGCGCAGGTTTTTTATCTTATATTACACTACAACTATATATAACTTTAACTCAAAGAAAATATTATATCACATAAGCTGGATAGTCCCTTAAAGGAAAGCAAAAAATACCATGGGTGTAAGACAGAGTCACGGTGCTAAGGGCCTTGGAGGCTCACTGATCGCTGACAGTCACTAAAGTCTATAAAACCTTCAAATTTTTCCTTTTTGTGATGACAACTGTCACATTTTCTTTCCATGCTGGTGACTTTATCAACTTCCCTTGAGATCAAGGGCTAGTCCTAATGACAAATATACCTCCGGGCAAGCTGCCCAGAATCCAACAAGGAATGCTTCTTAGCACAGAAGCACATAGTAAGATATGTTCTTACTATGGAAAATGCCATCTCTAATTCTATTACACTCCCCTTTAATGGCACATTATGATCTTTCAATAGAGATCCTCAAAAAGACTGAACATTAAAATAGCATGTACATATACAAAGATGAGTATTAAAGGGAATTTGTCACCAACAAAAGATTACTTGAACATGCAGCAATGCACAGATTGGATGAGGTAGCACATCCTTGTACCTAGTCTTTCAGCGCCTGGATTAATGTTGTATTGTAATACAAAATTCTCTTGAAGCATAGCCACAATTAATATTTTTTTTGCAGCCAGTGTCTAAAAAAGAACAATGATGGACATTCCTGACACAAGCATTTACATGAGGCACACAAAACTCACATTTTCCACTAATGCTAAATTCACCTTTGTGAAAAAATAATAAATGCACAATATTTTCCTTTTTTTTTTTGCTGGAGTCTGCAGAGCCTTGCGCACACAATCAGTGGATTGCAGGTGCAATGTCGGGCCCCTACAGCTCAGAGCCTATAGTTTCTGTGCCTCGCAATCCATTGAAAACTACAAGCTGTCTGCCGCAGTGGTAGATGAATGACGTGGTTGTACAGGCATTCATCCCCCCCCCCCGCCTGCTGTCACAGAAGGGGAGATTGGGGAGTGAGAGCTTCAGGTAATGGAATGCGTTACATGTTACAACCTAAATAAAGTGAACTTATCCTTTACAATATAAAAGTGATTTCTGCAGTATCTTGCTTTACTTTAACCACATGCCGACCACCGCACGCCGATTTACATCGGCAGAATGGCACGGGCAGTCCCTTTGAAATTCCCACCGTGAAAGCGTACCCGCGTGTCCTGCGAACTCGATGTTTGCCAGTAGCCCGCGATTGCGGTGAGGAAAGGCATTTCCCTGTTCTGCCTACCAACATCAGGAGCAGTGATCTCTGTCATGATGTAGTGAGCCCATCCCCCATATGGTTAGAACACATCCAGGGAACACACTTAATCCCTTGATCGCCCCCTAGTGTTAAACCCCATAACCTGCCAGTGTCATTTATACAGTAATCAGTGACTATTTTTAGCTCTGATTGCTGTATAAATGTCAATGGTCCCAAAATAGTGTAAAACATGTCCGATTTGTCCACCGCAATGTCGCAGTCACGATAAAAATTGCAGACCGCCGCCATTACTAGTAAAAAAAAATGGCATAAATCTATCCCCTATTTTGTAGACGCTATGGCCCAGATCCACAAAGAACTTACGCCGACGTAAGTTCTAAGATGCCCCGTCGTATCTTTGTTTTGTATCCACAAAACAAGATACGACTGAATGTGGGCTCGATCTGACTGACGTACGTCTTAGTACGCCGTCGGATCTTGGGTGCATATTTACGCTGGCCGCTAGGTGGCGCTTCCGTTGATTTCCGCGTAGAGTATGCAAAGTAGCTAGATACGCCAATCCTCAAACGTACGTCCGCCCGGCGAATTTGTTTACGTCGTTTACGTAAGGCTTTTTTCGGCGTAACATTACCCCTGGGTCTATGAGGCGTACGCAATGTTAAGTATGGACGTCGGGACAGTGTCGAATTTTCCGTCGTTTGCGTAAAACGTTCGCGAATAGGGCTTTGCGTAAATTACGTTCACGTCAAAAGCATTGACTATTTGCAATGTGATTTCGAGCATGCGCACTGGGATACCCCCACGGACGGCGCATTAACATAAAACACGCCCACATGTTAGTCATTTGAATTGCGCGCCCTTACGCCGACACATTTACACTTACGCCGCCGTAACTTACGGCGCAAATTCTTTCTGGATACGGAAAGTACGCTGTAAGTTAAGGCGGCGTAATGTAGATCTTTGTGGATCTGGCCCTATAACTTTTGCACAAACCAATCAATATACGCTTCTACAAAAATATGTAGAAGAATACATATCGGCCTAAACTGTGGAAGAAATTAGTTTATTTATATATTTTTGGGGGTTATTTATTATAGCAAAAATTAAAAATATTGTTTTTTTTCAAAATTGTTGCTCTTTTTTTGTTTATAGCGCAAACAATAAAAACTGCAGAGGTGATCAAATACCACCAAAAGAAAGCTCTTTTTGCGGGGAAAAAAAAGAACGTCAAATTTTTTTGGGTGCTTCGCACAACCGCACAAGTGTCAGCTACAACGACGCAGTGTTGAATCGCAAAAAATGCTCTGGTCAGGAAGGGGGTAAATCCTTCCAGGGCTGAAGTGGTTAAACTGTCAGAGAATTCCTATCAGATGTTTGGCTCACAGAATTGCACATGTGCGTGGAATTATTAGCAGAATAGTAACCAGGCGCACGCATATGCACAGGAATGCGCATGGGCGCGCACATGGTGCCAGACAGGATATTTAGGGATGCTTCTGCTCATGCTTAATTGCTGACTGGTGTTTCAGCTGTTTCCTGTGTGTTTCCCTCATTGCTGACCCGGCCTACCCCTGACCTAATCTTGGATCCTGCTTCTGATTTGTCGCTTTATCTCGGCTCTATTCCCGACTTCGGCTCTTCTTATGACTCCGTACCTTGCTACACGCCTGTTTATGTCCATGACTATTTCTGTGATCACGCTTCTACTTTTGATCCTGGCTGTCCACTGCACCTGCTCTGAGAGTTCTGACAAACCTTGCGTCCTGAACCTGCAGCACAAGTGGAGTGCCCCTTTAATCTTGGCTGGTTTCCTGAGCACAGCTACTATTCCTCCTGTCCTGATGGTCCACCTGCTTCCCAGGATCTCCTACTCCAGCTACAAATTCTCCTATCCTACAGAAGTCTTTCTGTAATTGAGGTCTCCAGAACTGGACACAATATTCTAAATGAGGTCTCACTAAAGATCTATATAGAGGAATCAGAACCTCCTTCCTCCTGCTGATGATCCCTCTAGTGAAGCATCCTAGAATTATATTCATTTTTCCCACTGCCTGGTCATACTGTTTGCTCACTTTGCAAACATCTGAAAAAAGTAACCCAAAATCTTTTTCTTCTGTAGTGCTGGCTAAAACTGGCCATACACCGTTCGAATTTGGACAAGGATTTTCCTTCGATAATCGTATCAAAGAATTTTCGTACGAATTTTGCACCGTTAGTGGGCTGCAGCAACAGCCGATTTCCGTGCGGCAATCAAATTTGAGGAATCGGACATGTTGGAATTTTTTTGAAAAACAAACGATTTTCTAATCAATGATGGGAGAATCGTTTGAGAAATGTAATAGAAAAAAAAAATGTGCAAGAAAAGAAAAATTCCTGGAGAGAAAAGAATATTCCTGGCCAAATTCTTTTCTGTAGCAACATGAAGGCTTGGTCGGCCAAATTTTGAAAATCAATGGTGGCATCATCGGATTACAAAAAGAATGAACTTTCTGATTTTGAAATGAAAATTTGTTCAAAATTCGACAGTGTATGGCCTGCTTAACACTGTACCTCCAATGTTGTGCTCTCTCAAGGGATTATTTTTTTTCCCCTGGGTGCATTATTTTACATTTAGAAACATTAAACTGCAGTCTTTACTGCTTTGACCAATCTTTCAGCAATGCCAAATCATGTTCCATGTTACTGACACCTCCAGAGATATCAACCCTATTACACACCTTTGTGTCATCAGCAAAAAGACATACCTTGCCCAACAAACCTTTAGTTATATCAATTACATATAAATTAAACAGAACAGGACCTAGTACAGAGCCTTGTGGTAAACCACTAGTGACTGGTCTCTATCCTGAGTGAACCTCATTTACAACCGCACTCTGGTATCTATCCTTTAGCCAACGGCATATCCACTGAATCACCCAAGGGTTAAAGCGGAGGTCCACCCGAAAAAATTAAATTGACATTCTCCTTAAAATCTGTAAAAAAAAAATAAAAAAAAATGTACTTACCAGAAACGTCTGTTGCTGGGCAGTCTTTCTAATCTGCCACTTCCTTCTCCCCGCGGAGCTCCTTATTTTCTTCCTCCCTCACATTGTCTCCTGGAAAATGGAGCCCGCTGTCTTCTGGGACCTGTGTGTGTTCCAGAAAACATTCACAAAGCACTGCGCGACTCCCGCACACGCAGTAGGAAACATGCAGTGAAGCCGCAAGGCTCCACTGCCTGTTTCCCTTAGTTAGGATGGCAGCACCGTCACCCAATCTGATGGACGGATCGGCCTCGAGAGGGGGGGGGGCAACATTGCGGGCTCCCTGGACAGGTAAGTGTCCTTATTAAAAGTCAGCAGCTACAGTAAAGCTTTAGTAAAAAAAATCGCGGCTGGAATACCGCTTTAAGTCCTAGCTTTTACAACGTGTTAGATCATTATGTGGAACTGTATCAAATGGCTTGTTGAAATCAAGATATGCTAAGTACACAGCACCAACCCGGTCCAAAACATTGGTAATATAGTCAAAACATTCAATCAGATTAGTCTGACATGATCTACCCTCAGAAAAGCCATGCTGCTTTGGGTACAGCAAGTTGTGTATTTTTATCAATGATCCTCCTTTTCAGGAGTGATTCTATTAACTACAACCAATTTTAACTCACTGGCCTGTAATTGCCAGTTTCTACCTTGCTTCCCTTCTTGTGGATAGCTACAATATTAGCTGTCCGCCAGTCATGGGAAACTTCTCCTGTTGG
Organism: Rana temporaria; assembly: GCF_905171775.1. Lineage (NCBI taxonomy): Eukaryota > Metazoa > Chordata > Amphibia > Anura > Ranidae > Rana > Rana temporaria. The sequence goes on from NC_053489.1 coordinate 172,539,042, forward strand.
AAGAGATTGATTAAAACAAGAGAGGATGTTGGGATTGTAGCAATATAATCAATATGGACAATATCTATAAAAATGTAATCTTTATTATAATAACAACACACATATACAAAATGTACATAAAGGGTTAATTAAAATCAGTTGTCAGAACAGATATTGAAAATTATGGGTCGCTGGCTTCCTCAGGGGATTTAGTCTGGGACCACCAGTCCATAGCCCAGCTCTAACATAAAATACAATACAGAAACATAAATAAGTGTAAATTGAAAAATACAAACGTAAACATGAAATTTCCTATTGCTTAGTGTGTACCGTCCTGCCACAGCCCACAAGGGAGAGCCCCAATACCCACCTTCACCCAGTAAAGGCAAAGGCAATCACACGTGGTACCCCACACGAAATGTGTGAAAACTTTATCCAGAAATCCAGATCAAGTGAGAGCCATGTCAAGCCACAGGGGATATAAAGGGACCAGGCTATGAAGAATAAAAAGCATAAATAAATGCCATGTTCCAGACTGGAATAGAAACAAATAAATATTAAATGAGGCCAATTGGCTCAAAAGACAACTTACTCTACTCAATACTAAAAAGGAATGAGGTGGAGGCGCGTCCATAGAGGCGTACCTAGTGAAAACAGTGCCTATGGCAAGCACTGAAACTGCACCCCTGTCAAAACATTTGAAACCCATATTTCAGATAACCTTAACAAAAAAAAAACAGCTCTCTCCTCTCTTCTTCCTTATCCCTTTCTTCTGTCTTCTTTCTCCCTGTGCATTCTGTGCACTGGAAGGAAGTGACGTACCCCCTTCTTCTCCTCCATTCATTTGTCGTTATACCCCCCTCCTAATCCTCCATTCATTTGTCATTATACCCCCTCCTCCTCCTGCATTCATTTGCCATTATACCCCCGTCTTCCCCCATTCATTTGCATTATACCCCCCTATCCTCTCCATTCATTTGCATTATACCCCCTGTCCTCCCCCATTTATTTGATTTATGCCCCCTCCTCCATTCATCTTCCCTCACCCCTTATTTTCCTCTAGTCACCTTCCACATATTTCTCCAGTCACCTTTCCCATTCCCTGTGTTCCCCCCTCTCCCCTCTTCTCTCCTGCATGCTTGTTCCCAAGCTCCCCCTCTGGGCCCCATTCTCGCTCCCTATACATCCCTCCCCCTCTCTTTGGTCAGCATGGCCCCTACTGCTCCTCCGGAGCCTCCCCCGGGCACAGGCAGCGATAGGTAAGATAGTTAAATCATAATGGCAACTGAAACTGTTGCATAGGATGCATTAAGGTAAAAAAACATGAACCTTTACAACCCCTTTAAAAGGCATATACAATAACAAGGTTTTGTGATAAAAAAAAAGAAAAGTATTTCCATCTACAAGAAAGCCAATGAAAATATTTTATGTATGGCCAAGCCTGGAATAAACTATATTGGATTGAACTTATGAGCCATGGGGAGTTGAAACTGCCTGTTGATCTTGTCAAATTAGCATCTTGCCTTACTGTCCACACATACAAAATCTCAAAATCTTTTGTACAAAGTAACATTTGTAAAAAAAAAAAAAAAAACACATGCATCTATGGTTTAACAATTTTTAGCTTGATATGGAATGAAACTCTTGAAAAACACAGGCTAATAGTTGGGTTGATATCACTATCATGTTACACATGCATTGTTGCTTGTTTGCCTTTAAATCATTTTGTCCCTGTATAGCTAGTCCCACTCCCTTTTCAGTGTGTTTTTAACTTCTGTTCTGAGCACATGTAACTGTCGGAGCTAGACATACTGGGCCAGATTCACAGAAGAGATACGACGGCGTTTCTCTGAAACGCCGTCGTATCTCTCAGGCCTCGTACTCACGACCAAACATGTCTGCTGAAACTGGTCCGCGGACCAGTTTCAGCGGACATGTTCGTTCGTGTGTAGGCAGTAACGTACAGAATTCCAGCAAACAATCGTCGGCCAGACCGTTTTCCAACGAACAACTGTTTCCTGGTCTTGCTTTAAAACAGTCTGCTGGAATCGTGTCCGTCAGACATGTTCGGTCGTCTGTACACAAAAGCAGCGTACAAAAACCCCGCGCATGCTCAGTCCAAATGAGGAGACGGGAGCGCTCGTTCAGGTAAAACTCGCGTTTCTTTGGGATATGGCACATTCGTCATTAGAAACCTTTTATTCTAGCAAGAGAACAATGTCTTAAAAAGGCGCACTAAACCACATTTTAAAGCCTCGTTTGATTAATTCTTCTCTTGCTAGAATAACCCCGTTCTCTTGCTGATGCAATTTCAATAGAGTTGTCCCATACTGAAATGTCACATTTCTTGCTTGTGATGTAATCCTTTAATAATGTTTTCTATGCCAGACGTGTGTTTTGGTTGGTGGTCCTCCATAATTTAGAGTATTCATTTTTGTAAAGGAATGTGCATTTTTTTAATTTCTTTTTTTGTTTCTAGTTATGTCACCATTTAAACTATTTTTTTTTTACATGTATTTTTAATTTTTTTTTTTTTTTTTTTGGTGTTTCATTAGAGAATATTAAACCATGTTGGCACACCAAATGTCCCCCCCCCCCCCCCAAGGAGTGTGTCCTTTGTAAATTACCCATTGTATATTTATTAAAGGTTTGCTGCCTAATAATCCCCACAGTATATCAAACAATAGACATGTTTTCAAATGAAAGCAAAAGGCCTTTTATTCTGGCAAATGTCATCACAAAAAAATAAAAAGAACGGCAGCACTAGAATAGATAGCAAACTATATGCAAACTTGCATTTCCAACATGGTGAAGGATAAACTTCCAAGCCTCAGGAGCCAAACACAAAAATATTAAGCAGCAGCACACAAACAAAGGAACCCAAACTGTGGTAGTACAAACAAGATGTCCTTTATGTGGAAGGAAATGGAAGGCAGAAAATCAACGTTTCCTCCTCTTTCCAGCCTTCCCTCCAGGCAGCCTTCCAGCGGATCGAACACGGGGTCTTGCAGGTGGGGTTGATGTGGCAGCAGGAGGATGGTGTTCCGCAAGCCGGGCCGGGTCACATAGCCCAGTGTCTGGGGTCAGCAGGCCCCTCTGCATCCACCAAAGTACCTGGTTCATCAGGGCCTTTGCCAGTCTTCTCTGGTCCTCCTCCCCTTCATTTAAATCATGGGCCAATGAGGCACTGAAGGCCTCTGTGGGGTTGAGGGGGGCCCTCATGATGGCGCTTGCCTCCTGGATCATGCGGAGGCTTGCCTCCTCCACAGGCCTCAACTGCCTCCTTCGGCCTGATGGCCTCACCTGGGGGGGAGAAGACTGGCTGGTGGTGGTTCTCCTGGCCGGGTGGACCTGCTGCAGGCCACTGGGCCCAGCCTCCTCCTGGCTGCCACTGACCCCGGCCTCCTCCTGGCTGCCACTGACCCCGGCCTCCTCCTGGCTGCCACTGACCCCGGCCTCCTCCTGGCTGCCACTGACCCCGGCCTCCTCCTGGCTGACAGACACCTGAGGATCTGCCACCTCCTGGCTGATCTCTTCTTCCTGTGTGTAAAAAAAAGGAATTTTTTTACAATTTCGCTAAATAAAACCACACTCATTTTCATGTTTTTCGTTCAGTATTTTCTGTTCATTATTACTTGAATACACTCTACTTCTGACCCCTGCAGTTGTCATCCCTGACACCTATTTGTCTGTACACCTTTTTGTTTGTTTTTTTCCAGCTTGGTTTTTTTTTTTCAATATCTAATCATTAATCCACCAAGAATTATTTAGGCCATAAATATAGAGGAAACTACTATACCTCCTCATCGAAGGGTGGCAGATCTGCATCTCTGTCAGCCAGGCCCTCTTCCTCCGACTCTGCAGGGCTGTGGTCATCTGGGGAATGTCCGCTGGAAGGTAGCATGGAGGAAAGGTTGGAAGAAAGACTGGACATCGTTTTCCTGCCTTCCATTTCGTCCCGCAAAAAAGCCATCTGTTTATAATACCACAGTTTGGGTTCCTTTGCTTGTCTTGCTGCTGCTCCCGATTTTTTGATTTTATTAGCTTTGTATGCTCTCCTGTATGTGCTTCTGAGGTTGGCAAGTTTATCCTTCACCATGTTGGCAGTGCATCCTGGCACCCAAGTTTGCATATAATTTGCTAGCTCTTCTAGTGCTGCCGCTCGTACCTCTTTATTGCAATATAACGAGTGTTTTGAATTCCACAGGATGGGCGTGTCCTGGTATTTTTGAAGTAAGGCCTCTATAGATTCCTTGCTTTGTAGGAGGTCCATTGCAATTTTTGAAAAATTATATTTCTTTTTGAGTCTAGATTACAAAAACATAAACCACAGAAAAATAAATATTCAAAAGGATCAGCGTTGACCTTGATCTAATATGTGTCTTCAAATTTATTACCTATATCTAATTCCAAACACAGTCTCTCTTGTTTAAACAATGATTGGCAGCTCGGCCGCATTGCTTGTACCAAACATTGATTTGCTAGATGCAGAGCCATTGTTCACATTGCAGTAAATATTTTAAATATATTAAATTAAACAATGCTTACAAATGACAGTTTTCATCTAGGCACTCTTTCATGTGTAAATCTCATACCCCTGACAATGGATGACATAAAAGACACTTCCTAATGACCTCTGTACAACCAACACTTGAACAATACTTTGCCTGATCTGAATACACCATTCAAAAACTTGTCAATGAGGTACAGCATTGTTCACATCTCTATTTTGTGAGGTGTCCAAAAGCATTTGGATACCAAAATAACATTGTGGTACCCCATAGACAGAATAGCTTAAAAAGGGTGCAACCAACAGCCCAAACCCCCATCCCATGTGTCTACATTTTCAAGGCCTCTGCTGATCACATTTTTAAATTCCTTACCTTCCTGTCTCTCGCTCCTCGTTTCTCACGCTCGCCTAATTACCGCGTAAGATGCGTAATCACGGCGTAAACCTTTTTAACACTCCGCGTATTTATGAAACCCCGCCCTCGTCACCTTTGCGAGGCCCCTAATCAATGATTTTAGGAAATATGGCGTTAACTGTGTATGTTCTGGATGCGCTCGAAGATTCTCCGCGTAACGGACGTAAACACGTTGTTTGCATTCTCTACACTCCGCGTATGTATTAAACGCCGCCCTCTTCTCCGCCCATGGCGTAAGAATTCATCTTTTCCACGCCCATAATCTCTGTGGGAAAGGAAAGATGGCGATGTCACACGAGCGGGCACGATGCTCTCATGCCACAAGTGAAGGGACAGAGGCAGGGACGTCCCGATCAAGGAAAAGAAGATATAAAGCCACTAATATGCGGTTCCAGGAAATGGTGGAGTTAGTTTACATCATGCGAAAAAAGGACTATGATGGTGAATTAGGGCCATACAAGACCCCTAACCGCCGAAAGGCACATATTATGGACAAGGTGGCGAGGAGAATGCAGAGGATGTTTGGGATCACCAGGTCCAAGGAACAGCTGAGGAAACGATGGTCAGACTTAAAATTGAGGGAGCCACATCAGATGAAGAAAATACTTAAAATTCTGCGTAAAAGTAAGTAAATATATATTGGGTTTGGGGGGGGGGGGTGGTGATTGTCTGCAATAATGTGTTGCCATGTATATTTCACCATCTGCCTCCTTGGCCTGCTTGTAATTTTAAAGACATGTTGTTATTTATTTTTTAGAACATAAATAACTACATATTTACAAACAGTGTTCTTAGTAAACAACGTAACATCACATAGTTTATCAGAAAGGCTCGGTTATTCCAGGAACAACACACCTGGACATGGCTCACTGGCCAAAAACTTTGTTTGTAAACATTGTGTAAAAGCTAGTTCTATAAAAAAAAAGAAGGAGAATGGGAAAGGCAAACAGGATTCATTCTAAAAACAGTGGTAATAAAGCAGATGTTTTCACATCTGCAATGCAGAGCACCTGTGTCTCCCCAAATCAAAAATGGGTTTTGGTAGGGTATCCCAGAAATACAGTTTAGGGGGGACATCCATGTGTGTCACTTTGCTAAAAAGGGGCAGGATCAGAGCTTGCCATATAGAAGTAATTGCAAAATGTAGGTTTGGTGAAAGATAAAAGTAACTAAATGAAAGCATCTTCTAAGCAATGTGTGCGATTTATGCTCTCCAATATCTGTGTGCTGATGAGTCTACATTTTTTTTGGTTTATTTCAGGGGAAAGAAGTCGCCAGCATTTGGAGGAGGCAGAGAGGGCCAGACAAGGCCAAAATCTGCCATCTCAACATGTGGAGGAGGAGGAGGATGTGGAAGGAGAAGAGGATGTGGAAGGAGAGGAGGATGTGGAAGGAGAGGAGGATGTGGAAGGAGAGGAGGATGTGGAAGGAGAGGAGGAAGGAAGAAAGGAGGAAGGAAGAGAGGAGGAAGAAGTAATTTTGGACTTAGAAGTCATAGCAGATGAAGGGCAAGTGGCGGAAGAACAATTTGGCGAATTGAAAGAAGGTGGATTGATGGATGAAGGAGGAGTCCAAGATGATGGGGAAGTGGTGGAAGAAGGAGGAGTGATTGAAGATGATGGGGAGGTGGTGGAAGAAGGAGGAGTGATAGAAGATGTCGAAGAGGTGGAAAGGAGAAGCCCATCAGGTCAGTGTCACCCTAGCTTGATTCCAAAAAACATATGTAGATAGGCCTCATTGAAAAATAATATTGTAAATGCCATTTTTTTTTTGTTGGTTTAGGGGAGGAGGATGGTGTGCCAAGATTTTCACGTGCAAGTGCTGCTATAATTATTCAGCAGGTAATGGAGTGCAGCACTGAAATGCACAATATGCGTGAAAGGATGTTTCTCATGGAACAGAATGTAACAAATGTCCTTTTGGAATGCAGCACGGAAATGGACAATATGCGGCAAAGAATGATGGTAATCGAAGCAAATTTTAAGAACATTATTGACATGATGGGCCGTGTCAAAGACTGAAACACCCCCCGCCCATCCCCCGCCCCCACAAACATTTTAACAGTTTGAATAATGAATACGCCAAAATTTGAAGATACACACACAGTGTGCCAACATGTGCTATCTGCCATCACAGAATATCTAATGTCTGTGCTTTGTGGGTCCAACCCCCTCCTCCATCCTCAAGTAGTTGAGAGGAAGGGTTTGCTCCCACAAAACACAGACATTGATCACCCATGATGTCAGATAGCACATGTGGCCATTTGTCTGTTGAACCAATGACATTTGGCGAGTTTGCACTGAATGTGTGTATCTTCCAATTTTGGCGTGTTCCAGTGTGAAAGCACACCATGACTGACTGCTGTTGTGAGTTTTTATATTTTTTGAATTTGATTTTGTTACTTTTTGACCATGTTGAACATTTTGGGATACTATAAAGTTTAGACCATAAAGAATAAACAACGCCAAAAATTATTTTCAATATATATATAGAATTATAAATCTCTCTAATCACTGAATTTAGTGAAGTAGAGATTTGACTCCAAATTCTCACCCAAAAATTTTGTTTTAGAAAAACACACCAAAAACAAGAAAAATGGTTACAAAATTATTGTTTTTTGTGCCTAAAAAATATGGCCAAAAATAAATTTAAGGCGGTAAACACCCCACCAAATATAATCTATATATATATATATATATGTAAACAATAAATCTAACTATATTTGAGGAAAAAAAAAGTGAACTTGTTAATAAATGTATAATCTGCATAATATTTTTGGTTGAATTACCTGAAAAAAAAAAAAATTTTTTAAAAAATTTTGAAGACTCCTAAGTACAAAAGCAGGGAGTAATGAAAAAAATCAAAAAATTTTTTTGGGGTCATGAACAAGCAAAAATAAAAAAAAATTGACCTCAACATTTACAAATGGAGTTGCTTCTTATTTCTAGACTCAATACCCTGTTTGTAGATGAGTGAATACTGTGCAAAATGTGGTTAGTTACTAAAAGTGGAGAAATCAATTATGCATTACAATTGAAGAAGTTAGTTAGAGAACCAGGAAGACAGAAAAAGAGAAAAAGCATTAATGACAAACAACTGTATAAAGTCCAATGGTCTAATTATTTATTATTTTTTAGAATATTCCTTTCTTTGGGGGCCGAATTAGAAAGAAATATGATCTGGCATAGCAATGGCCCCCCGACCCATGAAGTACTCAACATATTTGTCGCGTACCTCACGAGCTGATTGGGGGGCCAAGCCAGCGCGACCAGTGTCCAGCCCGGGAAGGGGATCTGAGGGTAGTCTTGCCTCAGAACCGATGTCGGGTAGGTACGTCTGGGAGTGCCTGCGTAAAAAGTTGTGCAAAATGCAGCAGGCAAATACAACGGTGTCCAATTTATATTCCGCCAGATGTATCGATGTCCTGAACAGGCGGAACCGGTTGGTGAGTATCCCAAAGGCATTCTCGACTACCCTCCGAGCCCTGGCCAACCGAAAATTAAACACACTCCTCTCTGAGGTGAGGGTCCTCTGGGGAAAAGGCCGCATGAGGTGAGGACCAAGCCCGAAAGCCTCGTCCGCTAGGAACACAAACGGAAGTCCTTCCACATTATCTTCATCTGGTGGCAATGCCAGACCACCAGCTTGGAGACGATCATAGAAATCAGTCCGTGCGAACACTCCCCCATCAGACATCCGGCCATTCTTCCCCACGTCCACATATAGAAACTCATACTGTGCCGACACCACCGCCATCAACACAATACTATGATAACCCTTGTAATTATAATAGTAGGACCCCGAGCGGGGTGGGGGCACAATGCGGACGTGTTTCCCATCTATTGCTCCACCGCAGTTTGGAAAATCACACCGCTGGGCAAATTGGGAAGCCACAGACTGCCATTCCTGTGGTGTGGAGGGTAGCTGTGGGGACAAACAAAATTAGAGATTTAGTACTTTGTAACAAATACATCCTACAAGCATCCTTGTGACAGTTCACAGTATTAAAATTGCATTAGAAAAATGTGCATGGAGAATTTGGAAAATGAAATATATAGGGCCACTTCATTAAGAGACTCCACAGCCCTCTGATGGGGACAATAAAAGTTTGAAGGGGGGGGGGGGGGGGGGGAAAAACCCCAAAAAGTCCTGTTTGAAAAAATGGCAAGGTGGGTTTGTCCCTAGGATAGCATGCTGGACAGGTTAATATTGGGTAAGGGACAAATATGCAGGTAGGCCAAGAATAAAACATGTAAAGCTGATATCAACATGCATAGGGAGAAAAGCTAACGTTAGTTAAACACACAGCATATCTGGGAAAATAAAAATAAAGTTAGTTGGCCACATTATTAGAGCCAGGAAACTTACCTTAATATACTCCTCATGCATAACTTTGATGATGGCAGCACACGTGTCCGGTATGATGACCCCAAGCGCCTGCGGAGAGATGCCTGTCGAGAACTTGAGGTCCTGCAGGCTCCTCCCAGTCGCCAGGTACCGCAACGTGGCAATAAGCCTCTGCTCGGCCGTGATGGCTTGGCGCATCACAGTGTCCTGCCTCGTGATATAGGGGGACAGAAGATCCAGCAGACGGTTGAATACGGGGTCCGTCATGCGGAGAAAATTCCTAAAGTCATTAGGATTATTCTCCTGGAGTTCCCTAAGCAGAGGCATATGTGAGAACTGGTCACGCTGGCGCAACCAATTCTTGGTCCAGAAACGCCTCCGCCCCCTGTTTCTGGCCAAAGTACTGGACAAATGAACATATCCAGCAGCCATCCCATAAACAGCACCAACTCGCGAAAATTGACGCTGCTGCTCCATCATGGCTTCAAACCGGCCGGCTGGTCAGTCAAGAACACACTGAAACAGAAAGCACTCGCAAATCCAGCACTACCTGCGACAAACGCGCGACAAACAGATACGAGCGCACAGGATGCAACTGCTAAAGCAGAAACAACCTGCTTGCCTATAGCCGAATGACAACTACGTTACCGCAAGCACACGCACTGAACCCGTGAATACACGCTGTCAAAGCCTGGAGACCGAGAAGCGCGAATCAGCTCTAACCAAACCTTCACTAACACGAGCAAACACGTAACTAGCAAAAGAGGAACAGAGGGCGGCGCCATTAACTTTGGTCTTCCCCTTTATAGTGACGTCGTACGTAGTTTACGTGCACGCGTTCCGGTACGACGGGAATTTGGTCCGCTGGTGTGTACACGCCAGCGGAACAAAACACAAATCAGCCTTGTACGCCGGAAACTGTCGGGCAGACAGTTTCCAGCGCACAGATCCGGTCGTGAGTACAAGGCCTCAGAGTATCTATGAATCAGTTACGCATAGATAGCCCTGAGATCCGACAGGTGTAATTGTCTTACACCGTCGGATCTTAGGATGCAGTACCTCAGCCGCCCGCTGGGTGGAGTTTGCGTCGCATTCCAGCGTCGGGTATGCAAATGAGGTTTTACGGTGATCCACAACAGTTTTTCGCGTTCGTTACCTTGTTGCTAGTCTAGTTTCCCGTCGCAAAGTTAGTCGTCGTTTTACCTGCCCTAACTTTACACAGCCCATGTTAAAGTATGGCCGTCGTTCCCGCGTCGAATTAAAAAAAAAATTTCTTGCGTAAGACGTCCGGGAATGCGAAAGTACGCTACGCACGTCGCCGTTCGAAAAAATGACGTCACTTCGCGCAAAGCACAGCGGGAATTTCAAAAAGGAGCATGCGCAGTAGGTCCGGCGCGGGAGCGCGCCTAATTAAAATGGCACACGCCCCTTTGAATTACGCGGGCTTACGCCGGAGGCCGCCGGCGTAAGTTTTCACGCAAGTGCTTGGTGAATCAGGCACTTGCGATGAAAACTTGCGGTGGTGTAACGTATATATGATACGTTACGCCGCCGCGATTCTACGTGAATCTGGCCCACTATGCTTTTGATGTTCAGATGTTCATCTGTGAAGATATACAAGATGTCATTTGGATTGGGTCACTGTCTGCTAATTCTACTGAGACTGTAAGGCCCCATACACACGATAGAATCCATCCGCAGATAAATCCCAGCAAATGGGTTTCTGCGGATAGATCCTATGGTGTGTACACGCCAGCTGTTTCCGCGGAGAAATCTCCTCTGGGATGGATTCCAGCAGATCGGATATTTGCTGACATGCACAACAAATCCATCTGCTGGAATCCATTCCAACGGATGGATCCGCTCGTCTGTACAGACTCACCGGATCCATCCGTCCAAAGGGATTCCCCGCACGCGTCGTAATGATTTGACGCATGCGTGGAATTCCTTATATGACAGCGTCGCGCCCGTCGCCGCGTCATAATCGCGGCGACGGCGCGACACGTCATCGCCAGAGGATTTCCGCGCGGATTTCAATGCGATGGTGTGTACACTCCATCGCATAGAAATCTGCGGAAATCTTTGAGAGGATTTATCCGTGGAAACGGTCCGCTGGACCGTATCCGCGAATAAATTCTCTCGTGTGTATGGGGCCTAAGTATTAGCTATCTTGCTACAAATGGATCAGTTACTGTGCGTAGATTGGAGAGGCAGAGAAATCACTAATATGCCACATCCAATTCCAGGACACATTTTCACTTCTGTTTGGTAGAAAAAAGTATTGAACCCATAATAACATTTACCTTGGTTAATAAATATTTATGAATCTTCAGCGCAAAAAACATAAATATCAGACAATACATCAAGCAAACAAAAATCTTTCCATTACTTTAAGTAAAAATTGTTTTATTTTTAAATTGACGTGTCCATTAACAGTTTCTAACTAACAGGACTATTGATGGATAGTTAGCCCTAATGAGTTATGTAGCAATTTAACATCTGCCTAATGGAATCAATACTTCCTACCATGTAATACTAGTGCAATGGCTTTTAATCTCATCTATGGCAAATAAACTGTAGTGATAAATTGTGTTTACAACAACACATTCTAGCAAAATGCAACAGAATCTTTCCACAAAATAGATTGTGAAATTATCACAGTATCTCAGATTGCCTATAAGATATTGTTACAAGGTTATTCAATTAAGCAGAGCAATTCCCTGCAGAAGAAACTTGAAATTCAGCTTTATATTTCGATTTTTCTTGATTTTTTGTTCAAAAACAATATCACATAGTTAACTATAGAGAACTCACAGGAGTATCATGTAGCCAACCTTAATGGGAAGATGTCTCCTCACTTGCTGTCTACTTTATGAGTGTCAGACAAAACAGGAAGTAAAGAAAAATCTCCTTGCTTCCTTTGATGGATGTTTCTCAGAACAGGAGGTGAAGCAAAGAAAAGTCACTGACATTGCCTGTCGGCTGTTTTGCAGCATATCATTTTCTCATTGTCGACCTTCAATGCATTCTTCTGCACGGTCTCACTGTGTGGAAATGGCTATCTTGGTATAAAAAATGTAAAAGGGTGCTGTGTTTGCAGCTGCTGCACCCGACAAGTAGTATTATAGATTGGGTTGGTGACAGCTCAAAATGTGAGGCGGCAATCCAGAGAATGCCCACTCACTTTGTGGTTAGCTGCGAGAAGTATACACAGTGATCACATGATTGCTGTTTATCACCAGTGCTGGGGAAAGCTGCAGAGGACTGACTGGTCCATCACACTGTTCTGTTCTGTTAAGTTCTGAATATTGATTTGTCTCCTTAAAGGACTGTAAAAAGTGCTAAACTGTCCAAACTAATGCCGTGTAAACACGGTTGTTTTTTGTGATGGAAAAAAACGACATTTTTAAAAACGTCATTTAAAATGACTGTGTGTGGGGAAAACGTTGTTTTATGTCTTCTGAAAAACGACAAAAAAAAATTCGAACATGCTTCAATTTTTTATGTCGTTTTTCAAAACGTCGTTTTTTGTGTCATTTAAAATGATAGTGTGTGGGTAAAACGTTAAAAGCGATGTTTAAAACAAAGTTTTTAAACCTGCGCATGCTCAGAAGCAAGTTATGATGCAAGCTTGAATGGAACAGAGTGCCGTCGTACGTGCTGAACGTAACCGCGCTTTGCTAGAGCATTTTGAAAAAACGATGGTGTGTAGGCAACGTCGTTTTTTAAAATGAAGTTTGAAAAACGTCGTTTTGTTTCATGATAAAAAACGTAGTTTTATTTCATCACAGAAAACGACCATGTGTACGCGGCATAATTCCACTGCATTGTTGTACTGTTTATTATTCATTGCATAAACTTGAAAATGTCTCGCTTGTGCTCATTAGGTTATTGCTGCCCATTTAGCCCCATGTACAAGAATGCTTGGCTTTCTTAGGTCAGATCTGCCGATATAATGAATGGATGAAGCAAAAGCAGGGAGAACCTTGCAATTAAAGTCCTCAGGTACACCTTTCTCTTCAGCAACCAAAAGAGCGAGCTCCACAGCCATGACATCATCAAGTCTCACTCCAAATTTTGTGAAATGTAGGGATCTACTGTCCTGTACGGTCCTCTACTGTCCTGTCCTGTGTCTGTATTTATATACAAGTGTTCTGCTTAATGTTCTGAGTTAACTATGTATAAGTACCCCCTGTATCTGAGTGACTAGGTTGGAAACCCTAGAGGGGGGAAGCATCTGAGACCACATGTTCTGCTCTGGAGGAACTGCTGTTGATCCAAACCAGAAACAGGGGTTATTAGGCAAGTGTTCCTATGATTATTAATCTATTATTGTTGCCCATGTGTATGTGTAAATAGAGGTGCATCTAAAAAAAATTGAAAATTATCAAAAAGTTAATTTATTTCAGTAATTCAATTAAAAAAGTGAAACTCATATTTTATATAGATGTGTTAGGCCCCATACACACGATAGAATCCATCCGCTTAAAAATCCCAGTGAATGGGTTTCAGCGGATAGATCCTATGGTGTGTACACTCCAGCGGATCTGTTTCCGCAGATATTTATCCCCTGGGATGTTTGCTGACATGCTAAACAAATCTATCCGCTGGAATCCATCCCAACGGATGGATCCGCTGGTCTGTATAGACTCACCGGATCCATCCGTCCGAAGGGATCCCCCGCATGCGTCGTAATGATTCGACGCATGCGTGGAATTCCTTATATGACAGCGTTGCGCACATCGCCGCGTCATAATCGTGGCGACGGCGCGACACGTCATCGCCAGAGGATTTCGCCGCGGATTTCAATGCGATGGTGAGTCCACTCCATCGCATGGAAATCCGCTGAAATCCTCGAGAGGATTTATCCGCGGAAACGGTCCGCTGGACCGTATTTGCGGATAAATCCTCTTGTGTGTATGGGGCCTTACACATAGAGTGATATCTTTTAAGCATTTATTTTTTTGATTTTGATGATTATGGCTTACAGCTAGTAAAAAAAACTAATTCAGTATCTCAGAAGAAGAATATTACATAAGATCAATAAAAAAAAAAAAATTTAATACAGGAATGTTGGCTTACTGAAAAGTAAGTCTATGTACGGTATAGTATGCACTATACCAATACTTGGTCGTGGCTCCTTTTGTATGAATTATTGCATCAATGCTGCATGGCATGGAGGCGATCAGACTGTGGCACTGCTGAGGTGTTATGGAAGCCCAGGTTGCTTTCGTTGTTGGGTCCTGCTGGAAAACTAAATTAGCATCTCCATAAAGCTGGCCAGCAGAGGGAAGCATGAAGTTCTCTAGAAACTTTCTCTAGATGAGGTGGCACTGATGGGCACTCATAGGTGGCACTGGTGGGCACTGATAGGTGATACTGATGGGCACTGAATGGCTGCACTGATGGATACTTTTGGGTGGCACAAATAGTCGGCACTGATGGGCACTGATAGTCGGCACTGATGGGTGACACTGAAAGATGGAACTGATAGGCATCACTGATGGCAATGGCACTGGCAGGCATTGCTGATGAGCACTGATTGGTATCTGCCTGGGCACTGATTGGCATATCCCTGGTGGTCCAGGGTGGCATACCTGGTGGGTGTCCTTTGTGGGCATCCCTGGTGTTCATGGGCAGGTATCCGTGGGGGGGCTGCTCTGAAAAAAAATCAGCACAGACTACTCTGTCAGGAGAGACGCCGATCGCCTCTCCTCTGTCAGACGCAAGTGAGGAAAAGCCGATAAACGTGTCTTCCTGTTCACACTGGGCCAGATTCACAGCAGAAATACGCCGGCGTATCTACTGATACGCCGGCGTATTTTCAAATTTGCCGCGTTGTATCTTGATTTGGAATCCTCAAACCAAGATACGACGGCTTTTGGCATAGATCCGACAGGCGTACGGCTTTGTACGCCTTCGGATCGTAGGTGTAATTCTCCGGCGGCCGCTGGGTGGAGTTCCCGTCGTTTTCCAGCGTCGTGTATGCAAATTAGCTGTTTACGGCGATCCACGAAGGTACGCGCGTTCGTCGCATTCTCTTACGTTGTCGCTAGTCGGTTTTTCCCGTCGCAAACTTAGGCCTGCTATTTCATGGCTTAGATTTAGAACAGCCATGTTAAAGTATGGCCATCGTTCCCGCGTCAAATTTCAATTTTTTTGCGTAAGACGTCCGGGAATACGAAAGTACGTTACGCACATTGCCGTTCAAAAAACACGTCGGGGCGACGTAATTTCGCACAAAGCACAGCGGGAAATTTCCAAACGGAGCATGCGCAGAACGTTCGGTGCAGGAACGCGCCTAATTTAAATGGTACACGCCCCATTTGAATTTGGCGGGCTTGCGCCGGACGGCTTTACGCTACGCCACCGCAAGTTTACAGGCAAGTGCTTTGTGAATCAAGCACTTACGCCGAAAACTTGCGGCGGCGTAACGTAAAGGGGATACGTTACGCCGCCGTAATTATTTGTGAATCTGGCCCACTGTGTTTAGCCAGAATTGGACACAGCTGATCACGTGGTAAAGATCCTCTGTCAGAGGCTCTTTAGCGAGAATGGTGCTGTGGTGTGTCAGACTGACACGTGCATCTGCAGACTGAAATTTTACTTTTAATCCCAGACCCTATATCATTTATAAATATATAAAAAAGTAAGGGTCCCAACACCAAACCTTGGGGTACACGACTAACAGCCCTAACATCTGCAGACTGAAATTGTACTTTTAATCCCAGACCCTATATCATTTATAAATATATAAAAAAGTAAGGGCCCCAACACCAAACCTTGGGGTACACGACTAACAGCCCTAGACCAATGATGGCAAACCTTGGCACCGCAGATTTTTTGGAAATACAATTCCCATGATGCTCATGCACTCTGCATTGTAGTTGACCATCATGAGAAGTTCCAAAACATCTGGGGTGCAAACGTTGCCATCACTGCCCTAGACCATTCAGAGTAAGAATCATTACCACTACTCTTTGAATACAGTCTATCTATTTACAAACTGATTTTTCCAAGCCTGTAGACTTTACCTTACACATTAGCTGTGTCAAAGGTCTTTGCAGAATCCAAGTAGACTATGTCCACAGCCACAACTTTGTCTAAGGTTTTGCTTACTTCCTTCTAAAAAGGGGCACAGTCAGGTAAAGAGTCTGAGAACCTTCTTTCTGAAAGGCTGGGATTTGGATGCCTGGAGAGATCAAACTCTAGAGGGCGCTCCCAAAACTTGTAAGGAAGAAAAAGAGGGACTGTCTCAATGGGAGTGAAAGAGAGAGATCATTAACAACTTCTATCATTGTGTGATTTGAACTGGTCTTTTACTGAATCAGAACACAAGTCCGGAGATCCAGAAGAGGGTGCCCTGGGACTGGTAAGAGACTAACATCATACAAGATAATCTGTTGTCTCTTGGGAACTGTTTTATTTTTTTTAAGGGCGCTAACTTTGCCAGATAAAACTTGTTTTTCCCTAAATTACTGGCCAGTGTGATACAACTTGGAATGTTATAGCATGTTAGGACTGCCTTTATATACTATTGCTAGGTAAATGTAGTTCCGTTCTGTTAATTACTGTTGGATTACTGCAGGTGTTTAACCGTACTGTATATCCCAGAGTAATGTTGTAGTCTTATTGATTATATACAGTAAATACACCTGCTGAATCTCTGTTCATTTAGGTTATGCTTGGCCTAAAAAATTATTTGAAATACCTCAAAGTGTGTTGGTAAGTGCTGGGTTGGCGAGGTATGTCATCTTATGTCATCAGGTGTGCAGAAAAATCACAAAACAATTCAGCGGCTCTTCTGGGGGTAGCATCACATAGAGAATCTACAAAACAGAATGAATAGCAATGACAAATTTTAGTATTTCACTTCCTTGCTTTTTTAAATGAACCTTTGTTTTACAAAGGCAAAGGCAAAGTTACGTGTTCAGTTCAAATATTCAGCGCATGTGCATCTGATAGGAGATGGAACACTGAAGATAGTAGACAGCAGAACTTTAATAAGAGACATATTTACACTATGACTGTTTCATAACTATTCAAACTAGAGAACAATTTTAATATCAGTCAATTAATTCTTATCAAACACAATTACAAGGAGTAACTCAGACAATGATTTAGGTCCCCTAGGCATACCATCAAAAGTGATTAAATTTAGCTATCTGAAATTTCTTCTTACAATGAATTGTGATACTCCTCTGAAATCAGGCACACAATTTAAGTATCTGTTCTGTAAGTCAATGAGAAAATGTATGACCTTTCCTTGAAGGGAAAATTCTGAATGGTGAATGGTGATCCACCTCAACCTTCCAACTCACACTAAAGTAAATTGAAAAAATAAGAAAAATAATAAGTCCTCCCTGCGCCTGCACTGCAAGGGTTAATTGCTTTTGTTTGCCAAGTTGTGAAGGTTGTTTGTGAAGAATGCTAAGACATTAACTCAGAATTTGTTTTATAAATGGACACCTTAGCGTGAACAGTCTCTCTTATATTACAGGACAGTAGCGGAATTCTCAATACTCTAAGGCCCCGTACAGACGAGCGGACATGTCCGCTGGGAGATTTCGGTCTGATGGCTGTACACACCATCAAACCGAAATCCGCGCGGACAGAGAACGTGGTGACGTAGACGACACCGACGTTCTCTATCGCGCAAGTTCAATGCTTCCACGCATGCGTCGAATCAATTCGACGCATGTGCGGGATTTCTGTCTGCTGGTTAGACGTACTAACCAGCGGACATGTCCGCCGGACAGCTTCCCAGCGGACATGTTTCTTAGCATGCTAAGAAACATTTGTCCGCTGGAAATCTGTCCGCTAGCCTGTACACACGATCGGATCTGTCCGCTGACACTGGACATGTCCGGTCGTGTGTACGAGGCCTTACACCCTGAGGGCCACAGACCCCAGTACATCTGTCCTCGCTAGGGCTGGATTTACATCTCAGGAGCCTATAGGCAGAGAATTATGAAGCGAAAAAGGTAAGACCAACTTTTTTCTTGATAAAATAACAAAAATAAAAACAAAAATAAAATAAGTATTACAAGTTTCAAATAAATGAGGTATGAAAACCCTTGAGAAAAGGGCAAATTTGTGCAAAATCCTCATCCCTCTCCAGAATCATCCTCGTCCTTATCCACAATTTAACTCTATCCTTATCCCCCTCCAGAATCATCCCCATCCCTCTGCACAATGTAACACCGTCATCCTCATCCCCCTCCAGAATTATACTCATCCCTCTCAACAATTTGTTATTTATTTTTTCACAATCAAACTTTTTGGAAAGTTTATAACAGATGACAATATGACATCATAGCAATGATCAAATAGAGGTTGAGTATATATGTCAGTTTACATGGATTTAAAAAAAAAGACCAAAAAAAAAAGTATATTCTTAAAATAATGAATTAAGGGGAGCATAATGTATCTGATTCTATGTACATAAAGGAGAAGGTGGTGCAGGAGGTATTTATAAACAATAAAATAATAAAAGTAATAATAATATTCATAATGGATAAATTATAATATAAATTAACTAAACAATGGTAATAATAAAATGGTCTGGTATTGTAGATTAACCGCTTCCCGACCGACTCACGTACTTATACGTCAGCAGAATGGCGCAGCTGCGCAAAGCAACACACATATACATGTATATATACGTTGTGGTGGTTCATGTGCCGCAAACTCCGTGCCCGTGCCCACGGGACCCACGGACTCAATGTCCGCCGGTGTCCCGCGATCGTGTCACAGAGCTGCAGAAGGTGTGGATGCCTGTGTGAACAAGGAATCTCCCTGTTCTGCCTTGTGACAGGACACTGATCTTCTGCTCCCTGTCATTTTGAGCAGTGATCAGTGTCGTGTCACTGGTAGCCCAGCTCCCACACAGTTAGAATCACTTCCTCGCCCCCTAGTGGTTAACCCCTTCCTTACCAGTGTCATTTACACAGTAATCAGTGGATTTTTATAGCACTGTTCGCTGTATAAATGACAATGGTCCCAAAACAGCGTCAAAAGTGTCCGATGTGTCCGCCATAATGTCGCATTAACGATAAAAATTGCTGATCTCCGCCATTACTAGTAAAAAAAAAAATATTAATAAATTTGCCATAAATCCCCTATTTTGTAGACGCTATAACTTTTGCTCAAACCAATCAATAAACGCTTATTAAAAAGAAAATAAATGTAGCGCCAAAACTATAAAGAAAGGGGTAACCACTGAATGGTTGTGAGGATGTGACCTCTGTAGTGAGAGTTATATTAAGGAAAAAACCAGTGAATCAATCTTACATGTATACCAGAGCTAGATTAACTCTGAGTGCTAATATTATACCTGTGTGGCATAAAAGAGCATACAAAAGAAAATTCTTATGTAATAGGTGATTATAAGTGTGAATAAACACAAAAACAAATAAATTAAAAGTTCTGAAAAGTGGGAAGGGGGGAGGGGGGGCACTTCCAGAGCTTCCCCAGAGCTGACTGTTCGTCACTTCAGTTGGAAAACACCTCTTCCACATCAATGGAGAATCCTTTCCCTCAGAAAATGCACATCTTCAATTCCTTGGCATATAAAAGTTAAGGTACTCTTACCAGCTTTAGTTGACCCACAGCTCACCGTATGGTGGGTAGGTCCTCAAGGCTTATATATGCTGGCCGTCCTTCAGTTGCACCAATGGGTAGATGGATATCCCGATTCCGATATTCCGGATGGATCCCAGAAGGAAAGTTGGTAACACCAGCCACAGGAACGTCACGTGAGATGATAAGGAGGGGAAACTCCCGATTTCATGAGGGATATGAGAAAAGAGGGAGAAAACACCTCCTCATAGTGTAGAAATTTATTTAAAATTCTTGATCAAAAAATGTTTTGACATACACAAGGAGATAGTCCAAATCTCATAAAAAATAGTACACAGCAAGGAAATCGTCCAAAGTTAAAATGGTAAAATTATAAAAAGACCCAAACGATAAAGACACTCGTTCACCACGGCACATCAAAGAAAAAACCACAGCAGGCAGATAACATGAACTGGCACAGTATTGGTGGTATGGATCAAAATTTAACCGACCGGTTTCGTCTTCACAGACATCAACAGGGTTATAGAGCTGACCCACACCTCTACCTGCACCTATATATAGCCATATGATTAGCTTACCTGTGATCTACACCTGCTACTCCGCTCCCCTCGGGCGTGCGTCTCACCCACTGCTACTTCCTCTTCCTGCGTTCCAACCACCGGAGGTGGGACAACGGGGGCGCGGCTGAGGGTACCAATCGCAGTGCTGCAATATGTGACGTCATCTCCTCCCGTCCCACATGACAGCCTCTGTCCAATATGAGGATGCGGGACAAGGGAATTGCTCCGCCCCCCACCTAGCAGCGAATCCGAGTCCCGGACTCAACATCCATGACACAAATCGCTGAGGGGGCAGGCGGTGATGCGCGCGTTGTCACTTAGCCACGACGGTGTGCGCGTCAGCTGACGTCGGGCATGATGACGTATGCGTTCCATCTAATGCGTCCCAAGGGAATCATTGATGAATGAGAGGCGTAAGCAGTAGCTATAAACCTCTATGGTGAAAACGAATCCTAAGCAGTAAATATAGTGCATTAGGTCCCCGGGATAGTGTATACAGATTGATCACAGGTAATATGCATCCCCAATAAGCTAGTTGATGCAGGCAATCATACTTATAATAGATGTATGGTGATTTAACAAAAACATCCACTATATATAAAAATAAACACAATAAAGGAGATATTAACTTATACTAATAAATAACCAAGATGGAGGTTCATGATTGGTTTATGAATGAATTCACGTCCCACTCCACGTTAAGCCCGTGGGGCGTATAACTTTTTAGCTGGTATATCCAATATACTTCTAACTTAGATACACCCCTCGTACCTGGTTCACCTCTCCAATGAGGGACAAAGTGGTCTATAATTTGGAACAAAGTTCCCTCGACCTTCTTATTGTGGTGTTCCAAGTAGTGTCTTGGTACAGTGTGTTTGGGGTACCCTGCCAAAATCTTGGCAATATGCTCACCTGCCCTTGTGGAAAAGCTCCGTATGGTACGCCCCACGTACTGTTTTCCACAAGGGCAGGTGAGAAGGTAAACAACATACCGAGTGGCACATGTTGAAAATTGTTTAATGGGGAATTCAACCCCGGTAACCGTGGATCTAAAATTAATAGATTTCTTCTTGGTAATGTTGTATGTACACACCTTACACCTCCTACATGGATGGTAACCCTTAGAAAGAGGGAAAAAAATGGGTTTGACTGGGGGGTCTGGAACATTTGGCGCGATCTGATTTCTCATTGACATTGCCCCTCGGTATATTACGGATGCACTATTGGGTAAGGTAGGTCCTAAAGTGGGATCACTCGTTAGTATGTTCCAATGTTTTTGGATGATTGACCTAATTTGCTTATATTGCATAGAAAATGAGGTGAAAAAAGAGTTCTTAAACCTACTATCCTGTACCGTTTTGACTTTCTCTCGTGTCAGGGTGGCCCTATCGATCGTTGAAATTCTTTCAATTTCATCCTGGATATGATTCTCAGAGTATCCTTTATCAACAATAAACGCTTATTGTGATTTTTTTTTACCAAAAATATGTAGAAGAATACGTATTGGCCTAAACAGAGGAAAAAATATTTTTTATACACTTTTGGGGATATTTATTAAAGCAAATTTTTTTTTTTTTAAACCCTAGAAGAGAAAGTCATAATGAGCTAGTATGCATAGCACACCTGGCACACCCCTTGTGCACGCCTATGCTTCTGTGTGTGAGTGTGAGGGTTGGGGGCACTTCATTTTATTGCCAAGTTTACTTTTATTTTTTTATTTTTACACTTTCTCTTTAAAAAAGAAAAAAAACATTTGTATCACTTTTATTCCTATTACAAGGATTGTAAACATCTCTTGTAATAGGAATAGTGCGTGACAGGTCCTCTTTATGGAGAGATGCGGGGTTTATAAGACCACACATCTCTCCTTCAGGCTGGGAAGACAAGATAAGAAAAAACTGTCTTGGTCTTTCCAGCCGCATCCCTGGCATTGTTTACTTCTGCCGGCCCGGACGTGATGTCATAACATCGCGCCCGGGCCTCCGAGGGTCATAAAGATGACTTGTCACCAGAAATCTCTATGCTCAACATCCGACGGCCACCGATTTATTCTCCGGCTCGCACGGGCGAGCTGGTAGAAGCAGCGGGAGGAGGGGATGTCCCCTCCCGACGCCTGTAAGAACGATCAAGCAGCTGAACTGCCGCTATGATTGCTCTTACGGTGCAGAGAATCACCAGCCAGAAAAGTTGATATCTGAATGATGCCTGCAGCTGAAGGTATCATTCAGATATCCCCACTCAAAGTCAAAGCGGTCATATGAAGTCCCTGGGCTAGAAGTGGTTAAGATGCACGTCCAAGAGTCTTTTAAAAATATCAATACTCCCCGCTGACACCACCACTTGTGGAAGAAAGTTCCACATTCTTACCACCCTGACAGTGAAGAACCCCCTGCATTGCTTAAGGTTAAACCGCTTCTCCTCCAATCTGATTGTGTAGCCCTGTGTCCTCTTACACCCCCTGAGATTGAATAGCTTTTTTCCTATGCTGGGATCACCATTAAGGTATTTGTAAATAGCTATCATGTCCCCTATAAATCGTTGGACATATATAGGAAAGGGAAGGGGAAATTTGGGACTTTAAATGAAGTGTATGAGTATAGCACCTCCATCCCTGATTCAAGAGAAAAAAATAGTAAGGGAAAAATTGGGGACTTTGAGTGAGGCTGCAGTCAGGGTGGGAGTGGTATAAAAGTACAAATTTATTCATGGAAATGCAGGCATACATCAACATACAAACAAACATGTATATGAGGACATATATTTCTCAGAATAAGGACATTACTTTATATTGAAACCACATGATATGTGCATGTACAATAAACACAACAATAAGTGCAGCAATGCCTGGCCTGGTGCCACATGCTAATGTGCATGGATAAATGGAAGCATACAATGACAGCATATGTACAAAGAGCAAATTAACAGTGATAGCGAAATGATTACAGTAGTTAAAAACTGGTAAAAGGCATGTACAATGCCAATACTAAAATATAATAACAAAAAATATGTATGTGGTATCCAAACCCCCGAATATATAGCATCCATACTAGCCCAACGCGTTTCGTGTCTGAGGGCACTCTTCAGGGGCAGGATGCTTGGATAGTCTAAAACGGGTAGAACATAATTAGTAAATAATTCATAAATGAATAACCAGTATAGGATGGAGAAAATATATATCCACCTAAAGTACTCACATAAGGTCTAAGGTAAAAAGGTATGGAGTGTATGGAGCCATGGCCAAAAGGATATGTCCGCCAGGGGAGCTGTGGCGGCATTGCAGCTCACACAGGGCAGGGACGGCAGGCGACCTCCCCAGGCAAAATAAGCGCCAAGCCAGGTGTGCATATAGTATATGGACCATAGCAGGTAGCCAACTGGAGTCTAATGAAACAAATGAAAATAGAGAATAAATAAATCAGTAGGTATTAGGGCCAAACCGAAGACAGCCAACCCAGATATAAGGATATGTAAAATAACCTGATAGTGGCGTCCAGGGTTCCTAGCGCATCCAGAGGGAAATATCAAATGGCAACAGGCTGGCAGATTAGTAGCAAACTAAATGTGGAGGGAGGGCCTTTATATAACCGCTCTGCAGCACACTACTAAGCCGTCAGCGTCCCAGACGCAGCTTACTTAGGATTATTCCTGAGTTTTAGCATGTTTTAGTGGAATGCCATGGGTCTGGTATCCTTGGTATGGTCACTGCATGTCCATTGCCTTATATCTGTCTGCAGTTTGGGAGCTGCGATGCGCGTTGTGTGCTGCCCCCCTCCCCGTCCTCCTCCCGCCCTTTGAGGCGGGGGGTTGCCCGGTGGTGGGGTCCTCTCACATCTCGCGTCGGCGCCATGTGTTCCGCCCAGCCTGTGACGTCAGTTCTGACGTCACTACGCTGCACGCGGTTTCCATCTCAGCGGACGATACCCGGACCTATGAGTGGACGTTGTGAGCAGTTCTGCCCACTCCGACCCTCCTCCGGATTCACGTCCCGCTCATATGACGCTGACAGCTTAGTAGCGTGCACAGCTGCAGAGCGGTTATATAAAGGCCCTCCCTCCACATTTAGTTTGCTACTAATCTGCCAGCCTGTTGCCATTTGATATTTCCCTCTGGATGAGCTAAGAACCCTGGACGCCACTATCAGCTTATTTTACCTACCCTTATATCTAAGTTGGCTGTCTTCGGTTTGGCCCTAATACCTACTGATTTATTTATTCTCTATTTTCATTTGTTTCATTAGACTCCAGTTGGCTACCTGCTATGGTCCATATACTATATGCACACCTGGCTTGGCGCTTATTTTGCCTGGGGAGGTCGCCTGCCGTCCCTGCCCTGTGTGAGCTGCAATGCCGCCACAGCTCCCCTGGCGGACATATCCTTTTGGCCATGGCTCCATACACTCCATACCTTTTTACCTTAGACCCTATGTGAGTACTTTAGGTGGATATATATTTTCTCCATCCTATACTGGTTATTCATTTATGAATTATTTACTAATTATGTTCTACCCGTTTTAGACTATCCAAGCATCCTGCCCCTGAAGAGTGCCCTCAGACATGAAACGCGTTGGGATAGTATGGATGCTATATATTCTGGGGTTTGGATACCACATACATATTTTATGTTATTATATTTTAGTATTGGCATTGTACATGCCTTTTACCAGTTTTTAACTACTGTAATTATTTCACTATCACTGTTAATTTGCTCTTTGTACATATGCTGTCATTGTATGCTTACATTTATCCATGCACATTAGCATGTGGCACCAGGCCAGGCATTGCTGCACTTATTGTTGCGTTTATTGTACATGCACATATCATGTGGTTTCAATATAATGTAATGTCCTTATTCTGAGAAATATATGTTCTCATATACATGTGTGTCTGTATGTTGATGTATGCCTGCATTTCCATGAATAAATTTGTACTTTTATACCACTCCCACCCTGACTGCAGCCTCACTCAAAGTCCCCAATTTTTCCCTTACTATTTTTTTCCCTATAAATCGTCTTTTCTCCAGTGATAATTCATTTAGTGCTTGTAGTTGCTCCTAGTATTTGAGGTCCTCCAGTCCCCGTATTAATTTAGTTGTCCTTCGTTGGACTCTTCCCAGCTCCAGCACATCCCTTCTGAGGACTGGTGGCCAAGCCAGAGTTTTATAGAGTGGCAGAATTAAAGGTTAATCAGTATAACCCCTTTTTTATGCATGCTAATATTCTGCGGGCTTTGGTAGCTGCAGCTTGACATTGCATGCTATTGCACAGTCTATCTTCCACTAGGACTCCCAGATCTTTCTCTATCTTTGACTCCCCCAGTGGTTCTCCCCCCCAGTGAGAAGTTTGCATTTATGTTCTTAGCCTCCAAGTGCATTATTTCACATTTTTCCACATTAAACCTCATTTGCTATGTAGTTGCCCACTCCATTATTTTGATCAGGTCTTTCTGTAAAATGTCTTTATCCTGCTGTGAAGTTATTGCCCTGCTTATTTTTGTATCATCTGCAAAAACTGAGATTGAGCTATGTATCCCATCCTCTATATCATTTATGAATAAATTAAACAGAATTGGAACCAAGACAGAACCTTGGGGTAGTTTGTAGATTAAGCACTTATGAGGAACTGTATCGAATGCTTTTGCGAAATCCAGATACACCACATCCACATGCATCCCCCTATCTAGATGGCAGCTCACTTACTCGTAGAATGTTAACAGATTGGTCTGGCAAGAAAGACCCTTCATAAACCTATGCTGATTACTACTGTTTTCATCAGCAAATTCTTGGATATAGTCTCTTTATCATCCCCCTCCAATAATATACCTACTATAGGCTGACCAGCCTGTAGTTCCCCAGAATACATCTATGCCCTTTTTTGAATATTGATACCACATTGGCTTTTCTCCAATCAGCTGGTACAATTCCTGTCAGTATGCTGTCTGTAAAGATTAGGGACAATGGTCCAGCTATTACCCAACTGAGTTCTTTGAGGAGTCTCTGGTGGTCCAGGTGATTTATTTGTGTTAAGCTTATCTAGTCTTTACTTGAATCTGGCCTCTGTTAGCCACTAGGGTATATCATGTAGTGTTTTACTAACAATACTGTCATAGTCAATACACCCCTTCTTTTCCTGTGTAAAAACTAAGGCGAAGAAAGCATTTAGTACAGTTGCCTTCTTTGTGTCATCTGTAACCATCCTCCCATCATCGTCTTTTATGTGGGCAATGTGCTCTGATTTTGCTCTTAATATATCTAAAGAATTCCTTGGGATTTCTTTTAATCTCCTCCACTATGTGTTTCTCATATTCCTTTTTAGAATTTTTTTTTTACCTTACAGTTTAGCCACCAAGGTCTAACCTTTACTCTTCTATATGTATTTCCCATTGGAATGCACACTGTGATACCTTTGTTTAACCACTTCAATACCAGGCACTTTCGCCCCTTCCTGCCCAGGACAATTTTCAGCTTTCAGCGCTGTCGCATTTTGAATGACAATTACGTGGTCATGAAACACCGTACCCAAACTAAATTGTTATCATTTTTTTTCCCTCAAATAGAGCTTTCTTTTGATCACCACAGTTTATTTTTATTTTTTTTAAACAAACTAAAAATGACCAAAATTTTGGAAAAAAAATTTTCTTCGTTTCGGTTATAACATTTTGTTTTCTCCTTCACTGATGGGCACAGAGGAGGGGGCACTGATGAGGCGGCACTGAGGAGGAAGCACTGATATGTAGAATTGATGGGCACTGATAGATGGCACTGATATGCAGCGCTGATGGGCACCAATAGGCGGCACTGATATGCAGAACTGATAGGCAGCACTGATGGGCACTGATAGGTGGCACTGACAGGCAACACTGATGGGCACTGACAGGTGGCTGTGATGGGCACTGACAGGTGGCTGTGATGTGCACTGACAGTTGGCACTGATAGGCGGTACTGATTGGCACTGACAGGTGGCACTGATGGGCAGCGCTGAAAATTAGGTACTGATGAGGTTTTTGACAGGTGTTAATGTAGGGCACTGACTTTGGCACAACTGATGGGGCTGTGCTGATAATCAATGTGCTGATTATCAGCACAAACCCCCCCCCCCCTCTGACAGGAAGAGCCGCCGATCGGCTCTGATCGGCTCTACCTGGAAATCCCTTTTCTACTTTTTTTACTAAATTGTAATATGGCATTACAGGGTCCAAATATTGGAAAAACATCCAAGCATTAATAGATCTCCAATAGAGTCAAATTATGCTGCGATGAGGTACATGCTCACCAATAATCTAAGTTTGTGTCCATAGCCATAAGCTGCACTCAAAGAACTACCCTCCCAAGTAACTGATCAAGTAACAAGCCTTACTTGCCCTTCCTCCTGCACTTTATTTTCTGTTTGTGCAGAATCAGCAACTTTAGACCACTTCTGTGTGTGCAGTCACTCTTCTTGCCATTTTACTCCTGTTTGCGCAGGAAATCATTGACTTCTTATAGACTTATAGGAAAAAAGGAGAGACTTGAACACTGAAGAGTGTTTAATCTCTCCATATGTTATATAGCCATGTAGAACAGAAAGGTTGGAAGGATCAGTAAGTACATTGCCTTTCAAAAGTTTTGTTGGATAAAAAAAAAAAAATACTTTGGATAGGTTTTAGCAGTTTATTTAGCCGTTTGGCTGGACTTGGCCTTTAATGGCTTTCTAGTGAACATAAGGCCACTTAGGCTTCTTGGTATACAAAGAAACACCCGCATGAAGCGCTACACCATAAGGACGGTAAACCACATTGTTGTCAGTGGTTAAAGAAGTTTCACTAAAACACAATCCGTGCAGCTGTCAACCACTAAGGAGACATGGGCAAAAAGCAAAAGAACAAAAACATACAGCGCACAAGGGTTAAGTGAATGTCACTTTATAGTCTGTAATGTGTGGAAAAACATATATGCATGAAAAATTGAAAAGTTGAAAAAATTGAAAAAATTGAAGTAGCCACAAATAGCACACAGGAAAATAGCACATTAAAATTTTTTAAAAATTGTTTAAAAAACGAATAACAATAGTCCGCATAACATAAGCAGCAGTTCACGTGGAGATGGTAGAGTGAAAACACATACACTTCGGGGGAGATGTTAGGACTGAATCCAAGTAGTGTGCATACACTTGTATGCAGAGGTAAAACAATACCTCAATAAAAGCAGCCGCTTCTACGTCTCAATGCAGGGAGATGGAATCCGTTGGTGGGATGATGACAGCCACACTGGGAGCAGATGTAGAAGTTACATCCATGCAGAGATGGATACTGCCGTTTAAAGACCACTAGCTCAGGGGCTGATGGAAAGGAAACCTTCCTCGCAAACGGAGATCTCCAGCGGCAGGGGAAGTCCTGGAGGGGAGCCACCAAGCCGGTTCAGTGACGCAGCCGCGTCACACGGGAGCGAGGAAAGGGGGATGGTAGCCTGATGGAGTCACGCAGAGAGCAGGAGGTGTCCGGACACCTTCGATCCAGCGTCAGGTGACTCAAAGCACCAATCAGTGTGGGCAGAAAACGAGCAGTAGAGATGCTGGCGCTAGTGTCACTGAGAGGATTTCCCGAGTGTCGGCACTACACATCAGCTGCAGTGTGCTTGCTGCAAACATATAGGGGCATCAAAGATTGTACTGGTGAGCCGTGACTGACATGTTTCGCGTGCCAGGACGCTTTATCCCCCTTTCCTCGCTCCCGTGTGACGCGGCTGCGTCACTGAACCGGCTTGGTGGCTCCCCTCCAGGACTTCCCCTGCCGCTGGAGATCTCCGTTTGCGAGGAAGGTTTCCTTTCCATCAGCCCCTGAGCTAGTGGTCTTTAAACGGCAGTATCCATCTCTGCATGGATGTAACTTCTACATCTGCTCCCAGTGTGGCTGTCATCATCCCACCAACGGATTCCATCTCCCTGCATTGAGACGTAGAAGCGGCTGCTTTTATTGAGGTATTGTTTTACCTCTGCATACAAGTGTATGCACACTACTTGGATTCAGTCCTAACATCTCCC
Organism: Rana temporaria; assembly: GCF_905171775.1. NCBI lineage: Eukaryota > Metazoa > Chordata > Amphibia > Anura > Ranidae > Rana > Rana temporaria. The sequence goes on from NC_053489.1 coordinate 172,568,447, forward strand.
CCGAAGTGTATGTGTTTTCACTCTACCATCTCCACGTGAACTGCTGCTTATGTTATGCGGACTATTGTTATTAGTTTTTTAAACAATTTTTAAAAAATTTTAATGTGCTATTTTCCTGTGTGCTATTTGTGGCTACTTCAATTTTTTCAATTTTTTCAACTTTTCAATTTTTCATGCATATATGTTTTTCCACACATTACAGACTATAAAGTGACATTCACTTAACCCTTGTGCGCTGTATGTTTTTGTTCTTTCACTTAGGCTGCTTGCCATCTTAATTCATTGTTTTTCATACTATATTGGAATCCCTCTCATTACTCATCTAACTTTTACTGCCTTCTTTCAAAATATTGCTTCTTTCACCTGTTTTAGTACTTTTTGTAGCTCAGAAAAGATAGAGAACGTGTAGGCTGTCTTTATTGCAAAGGTCATCATTTTTCACTGTAACATTTAAGTACATTGGTTTACGTGCACAGAATTATACGCTTCGGAGGAACAAATAAAGTCATTAAAAGTACTGAAAAAGTAACCAATACATTCTAACGTGAAAAATAGAATTTTTTTTTGTATAGACAAACTTTTCATGCAATTTAATATAGATTGAGTTTCATCAAACAGTTGTAAATAGAAATTATGGTTTGCATATGATGTGATCTCATAGGTTTACAGGCCCATGTCCAGCAAGCACATCTTCCTGGTACTGTAGATCCATTATTTTTAACTTTCTGTCAGGGGCGGACTGACAACTCGTGGGGCCCCCGGGCAAGAGGAGATTATGGAACCCCGGGCAATAGGAGATTATCGGACCCCCTGGCAATAGGAGATTATAGGGCCCCCGGGCAATAGGAGATTATGGGGCCAAACAGTACTGTATATACACACACATATACAGTATACATACACAGTATACATACACACACTGAGAAGGTACTGGAGAGGCGGGGCAGCTATAATCTTGGTATTTTTAGACCAAAAGGATGTCGGTAAGGGACATTTCAGGGACAGATGAAAAAAAAACAGATTTTTACATACAGTCCCTGTTGTTACTAATGCTGATGGGGCCCCCTAGTGGTATGGGGCCCTCGGGCAGTGCCCGAGTAATCAAATGGTCAGTCCGCCCCTGCTTTCTGTAACTGAGTGACAGCACTGTTCATTCTGCAGTAAAATCGTACAAAAGCATTGTCACAGGACAGGATAGTCTTATATGAACTGGTAGAGGCTGATTTACTAAATCTTAAATTTCCAATGGCTAATTTCAGTGATTTATGCATTGATGACACATTTCGATGATGTTCCAGTTACATTTTATACTATACTATATACTGCTATAGATCTACTTCATAGGCTGGGTTATGTCTATGTCATCCTTGAATAGATTTACCTCAAATAGTGGGATTTTAAAGGCAATTAATTAAGAAGAAGAAAAATATATAAAAAATTATATTTATTACAAAAATTACATGAGACCATGGGTACTCCACATATATAGAACAACAAAGTGTTAAAACTTGAAAGCATAACAATACATGAACATCTGACAATAATACTTGGTAACTACATCAGAGCCCAAGAACATTATACAGACTGTTCTCAGAGATGAAAGGCTTGCCGTATCCAACACGTTTCCAAAGGTGCATATATAGAACAATCTTAATCAGGGACAACAACCATTTCAATTGCAGAGTATAAGATCAATGCATAAGATACATATTGTATTACAACATAGATGTCCATGACATAATATTTCAGCGTGTACAATAACGCCTATTACAAGATACAATATCAATAACTTACATGTCAATATGTTCATTTAATAGAGACACAGCTCCTCCATTTTGGGCGTTCCACAAAGGTCCGCATAAGCCCTCCAAAAAATAGAGGAGTCCCAGAGTACTGGACTCAAATAAGGATGCTAAACCAAAAAGTCCCCACCGAACAATATCCCAACCCCAAATTGGGGAGGAAAGAAGAAGGAACCTGTAAAAATATTGGATAGTGAATGGCTTGATACAGGGGTCAAGTCAAACTATCAATCCCATGTGCTAAGCCTTGTCTTACCCCTCATTGAGAAAAAGTCTAAAAATTGGCCTTGAAAAAATAATTGAATAAATAAATATGGGGGACAAGAGACACCCCAAAATGGACAGGTCCTCTTTAAATGTAAGTGCCAGCCCCTCATAAACTGATCTCAAGACCAATGGTTAAGAAGTCAGAATAACAAGCAAAACAAGGCTATAGATATAAATCTGGAAGGGGGAGCTGTATACTTACTACAGGAAGGACATGAGATAGAAAATCCAAAAGGTCAGCAGGAAAAAAAGAGTCTCAATGGGAGAGTCAGGCTGATGGAACAAATTTCTCGGGAGGTGAGAGAGGCAAAATGTTATTGGGTAACATCCACTGGAACGTTCGGAGGGAACTGGCATTCATGAGACTCCTGGCGTTCTTCTTATATAGCCCAGGCAAGGCGCCACTTCCTGTGACCACCAAGTAATCCCTGGGTGACGACTGGTGACGACTGGTGTAGAAACGCGGCAGTGCCCAAACCAGAAGTTACCGCATAACGAAGCCAAGGAAAGATGGAAAAATCTCCAAAAGGCATCAAATTACAGATTAGACATTCTTATAATATGTAAAAAAAAAGTTAGATTTTATTTTCATCATTTACACTTTCAAAATTACAGAAAACAAAAAAATGGCATCTGCAAAAGTTTGGGCACCCTGCAGAGTTAATATCTTGTACTGCCCCCTTTGGCAAGTATCACAGCTTGTAAATGCTTTTTGTAGCCAGCCAAGAGTCTTTCAATTCTTGTTTGAGGTATCTTTGCCCATTCTTCCTTACAAAAGTCTTCCAGTTCTTTGAGATTTCTGGGCTGTCTGTCACGCACTGCTCTTTTAAGGTCTATCCATAGATTTTCAATTATGTTGAGGTCAGGAGATTGTGAAGGCCATGGCAAAACCTTCAGTTTACGCCTCTTGATGTAACAGTTGGACAGAGGTTCTTTTCATTAAATTCTGTGCCCTTTCTTCTCCAAACGTACCTTTGCTCATTCCGACCAAAAAGTTATATTTTAACCTCATCGATCCACAGAACTTGTTTCCAAAATGCATCAGGCTTGTCTATATGTTCATTTGCAAAGTTCAAACGCTGATTTTTGTGGTGAGGACGTAGAAGGGGTTTTCTTCTGAGGACTCTTCCATGAAGACCATATTTGTACAAGTATCTCTTTTTAGTGGAATAGTGTACCACAACTCCAGTGTCTGCCAGATCTTTCTGGAGGGATCGTGCAGTCAAACGTGGGTTTTGAATTGCTTTTCTCACAATCCTGCGAGCTGTTCTGTCTGATATTTTTCTTGGTCTTCCAGATCTTGCTTTAACTTCCGTTGTTCCTGATAACTGCCATTTCTTAATTACATTCCGAACAGAGGATATTGACATCGGAAAACGCTTTGCTATCTTCTTATAGACTTCTCCAGCTTTGTGAACGTCAACTATTTTCAGTTTCAGTTTTCTAGACAACTGCTTAGAAGAACCCATGGTGCTGATTGTTGGGGCAAGGTCAGATGAGTCTGGGCATTTAAAACCTTTGAGATTGACATCACCTGGTCTTCCCAGATGATGATTGGGAACAATCCATGACACTGGCAGGTCTCAGCTTTGCAAAGGGGGCAGAGCATGCTTTAAATTCTGCAGGGTGCCCAAACTTTTGCAGACGCCATTTTTTTGTTTTCTGTAATTTTGAAAGTGTAAATGATGGAAATAAAATCTAACTTTTTTTGACATATTATAAGAATGTCTAATCTGTAATTTGATGCCTTTTGGAGATTTTTCCATCTTTCCTTGGCTTCATTATGCACATTAATACATTTTTTTACCTGGGGTGCCCAAACATTCGATCCCCACTGTATATATATATCTCCAACTTGATAACCTGCCATAAACTGTATTCACTGTACCATTTACTGTTAGAGTTGGGCGAATGGCTCGGGCCGAGTAAAAGTTCAGCACAAACATCGCCTGTTCGCCCGTTCAGCGAACACCCAAATTTTGCGCCGCACAGTGCATTCTGAGCCCTGATTGGGCAAAGCATTTTTCTCACCCCGCTCACCATACTAAGCCTACCTGACCTGCAACGCAGTACTGCTTGGGGGTCCATTGGATCTGTTGAGTTCAACCATAAGGGGGGGGGGGTGGATCCGGTATGCACTTGTTTACAGCATCATGTGTTTTTTTAGCACAGCAGCACTTTTGAAAGGAATTTGGGAAAGGAACTTATCAACTGAAAACTGCTATATGTTTACGTCTTTTTTGGACTTTCACTGGTCACATGCTTAATATTAATTTGCACTATTTCTAGAACAGCAGCACCTGTGGAAGGCACCTGTGAAAGGAACCTTCTAACTTGAAGTTTATAATTATTTGCATGTGTTTTTTAAGCTTTCACTGGCTACAGGGCTTGATATATATTTTTTGGGATTCAATTTGAACTTAATTTTGTATGCATTACAGTTGCACTTTATTGTATTTATTTATTTAGGCTGTCAGCGCTGTGGTACTCATACCCTTTTTTCCATGTTTTGACTTATGTCGTGTACAGCAGCGGCAGGCTTAATCACTAATTAGTATCTTTAGCTCAGGGGATTGTTTTTTTTACAGGGGGTACTATTTACCCCATACTCATTCACATGGGGGGTGGGATCTATAGGGGATCTTCCAGATTCCGATAAGCTCCCTGCCTGAAGACCCCCCACAACCACAGCCCAGGGTTGTGGGGAAGAGGCTCTTGTCCCCATCAATATGGGGACAAGATGCTTTGGGGTCAGGGAGGTAAATCCCTAAAGCACCAACCCTCCCTTGTTGAGGGCATGTAGCCTGGTATGGTTCAGGAGTGGGGCGCTCGCTGCCAGGCTGCATACTCAGATAAGGGTCTGGTATGGATTTTTGCCGGAAATGGTAATGTATTGCTGGCAATTTAAATGCCATTTCATGCTTTTTTTTTCTTTAGAAATTTTGTTTTTGCTGCAGAATGTTCTATACATTCTACAGATGTGCCACTTTACAGCCAGACTAAAGGGGACCCCCAGGCACTATATAAAGGAATTTTTCATTTTTAGTGTTGCATTTTAAGTATACTGTAATTAAAATCATTACTCTTGTAAAAAGGATCTTTTTTAAAAAGCTTTTTTTACATTGATACATGTCCCCCAAGCCAGTACCCAGGACCCCATACCCTTTTTATGGCCAATTACTTGCATATAAGCCTTCAAAATTGGGATTTTTCAAGATTGGGTCCCATAGACTTTAATAGGGTTTTCGTTATTCGGGTCAGAACTTTTTCTCTGTTCAGGAGTTCTAGTGTGAACAGGGGGGGTGTTCGGCCCATCTCTATTTACTGTACCTTGACAGAAAGCATGTTTGTCTTTTTTTGGATTCTTGTGATTTTTTGTTGCCTTTCTTTGTAATGTAATTTTTTTTAAATTTACCCCCTTCTACAACCCCCATTTACAAACCTCCAGAAGCAATTATTACCACACAAGGGTATGTAGAGAGCTGACATATAAATCGCAGGGGGGATCCTGGCCTGGAATTTAGGTAATGTAAATAACTGGGCGCCAGTCAATTTAGTAAAAAACAGAGAATAGCTGTATTACTCACAGTTCAGGTAGAAGAGGGTATAACTCGCAGGTGCTGTAAGTTAAAGTGGAAATCCAAAATTTCATATACTGTGATGTAGGAAAGAGCTTTTCACTTTAATACTAACACTCCAGTGTTAGTATCCCTTTACAAATCTTGAGTAATTGATTTAGAAGAATCCACCAGCTTTACCTGGGACTCCCATCCAGGCCTAAACACTCTTAAGAAGCATTTCTTAAAACCCTTCACATGCAGGCTTCCCGGGAAGACAAACCCATGGTTACAGCCATGCAGACTAAGTGTAGGATGCACGCCTGTCTATGGCAGGGTGGCTACATTACTAAAACCATTGCCATATCTGAAATTTAGCTTTGAAAGACAAAGTGGGTGTGCCACAGTACAAACTGTCCAGAGATTTTAATAGCAAAAATTCTCTACAGTCGCCTTTTTTTGTCTTAATCCCTAATTCATGACTGGGACTATGTCATTCCCTTCTACCTGAATTATTGTTTTTTGTTTTTGTTTTTGTTTTTACAGTGCAACATTGAATACAAAACTTGTAAGAGTTGTGACACATGGGCTGAGTTGGGATTTGTGAAGTGAATATTCCACCACTGAAGTTCTTGAGAAATAAAAAAATTGACATGTGACTGAAGCTGCCGTTGCCAGGAATCACACACATATACAGTATATGCAAAACAAAAACAAAGAAATTCCCGGCTCAACTTACCGACCAGCCCGCCAACCAACCGAATTGTCCTGTCTAACAGTATGCGTTAAAAACAGGGGTTTAGTTAGCACAGGCAGGACAATTTGGTTAGTTAGCAGGCTGTTCAGTAAGTGGAGCCTATAATGCCTTTGGTTGCTGGGTGTCCCTCCAGGCCCCCCATCTCTCTGCCTATTTATTGAAATGCATGTGCTTCTACTTTGGAGGCTCTCAAAATTGTTGGGACTATAGAAAATACTGGGGTGCCTTGACGGGGGTCTGTAGCTCACGCATGTATTTGCAAATGTATGCAGACTAAACAGTTTTTAACACATGCTGTTAGACAGTGCATTTCAGGTTGGTTAACAGGCTGGTCGGTAAGTTGAGCCAGGAATTTTCTTTGGTTTTGTTTGACATGCTTTGCACTTCCATGTGCTCCTTGCTGCAAAGGCCAGTTAGAGGTAAGGGCAGTGGCCATTTGTTTGTACACACATATATATGGTGGAGTTTACTCCTAATTCATAGATAGCTTGGTGAGCAACATTGTGACATTATTTCCATATTAATAACAAATTCTATTGTTCATTTTACTTGCTTAGACAGTAATCTGAGCAAGAGAGATCCTGATATGAAATTTCTCAAAGGAGTTGCAAAGGCAGAAGGTTTTTTATCTTAATGCATTCTAGGCGGCATGTAATAAAATACATTGGGGTTTTTCTTGAATTTACAAATGGAGGACCCTTTACCTGCTGTCCAGTATTTAAAAAACATTTTTGCATTTGTACATGTAACCTGTGGCGGTGTCTAGCTCCCCGTGCCCTTTGCATGAAAATCCCTGCCTATTAGCTTTGAAAATGGCCAGACTTTAATTTTATACTAGTCTCACACAAACTTTAATGGGGTTCAGATAAAAGTTTGCAGTTTTCAGGCTTTACAATGGGTTTTATTTATGGCACCGAGAACTGAACCAGGCCTATTCACTCATCCTTGGTCAGAAGAAGTCACAAGTGGTTTATTGTTATAGACACATTTATTTAAAATAATGGATAATGTTTTTAGTACATTATGAGCAGTGGCGGCTGGTGTTTTTTTGGGGGGGCGGCAAACAACCATCCACTCTGGTCTGTCGGCAGTCCCCCCCTGCTGGTGGACGATCGGTCATCCAGCCCCACACTTACTCCATCTAGGTTGCAGGCGGGCAGCGCTCCTACAGGCGGCAGATGGCTTCTATCGTGTCTCCTCCTCATTTGCATCACGGCGGCTGCCGCTGTGCATCTCCTCCTTCCTCCTCCTAGGAGTCCAATAGGATTGCCTGTTTCTTTCAGCCAATTGGGTGACAGGTCTCAAATACCCGCTTCCTGATTAGCCGGGAGGATGATCAGTGTGACAATAGCGATTATTTTGTTGCTATTGTCACACAACTGGGTGGGCTCGGAGCACAGTGCTCTGCGCCCTGAGCCCTTCCTTTTTTGAAGCCTATTAGAGCCTCTGGTTCTAATCAAGTGCTTCAAAATCTCTTCCCCCCCCCCATTGGAATCCATGCATATGCATGTAGATAGGGGGCGCGACTGCCGTGTGCCCCTAATAGATGGGCCGCCACTCATTATGAGGTAGATCGGCAGAAGAATTAAAACTTGAGGCAGTAATCAGAAACACTAAAATTTAATTATATTTAAGATTTACTGCACATGGGCTTCAATATTAATGGATGAACACCGTCATGGATATAAGGATTTGAATATAAAGGGCAGCTTTTTTTTTTACAATGTAAAAAATATGAACATTTTATCTATGAATATTGTATAATAAATAAATAATGATGAATAGGTTCTTCAGCCCCTGGTTATAGAATATTTACAATGATGTGGTAACGACTAAAATGAAAAAGAATAAATTAACATGTATAAGTACTAGTATTCAGTAAACAAAGAGAAAAAGCTCTTGTGGTATTGTCTCCTACGATTTTCACCATTAACATGCTGATGCATATTCTTATTCTACAGCACACTGGCTTCTTTTCATATCTATTAAATGTCTCTCTTTTGTATTCTGGCATTGAATGGGAATAATACTGCATAATCTCAACAGTTTTTTTCAGAAAAGAAAAGAATCCTATAGATCCTATAAAACACATTGATCCATATTTATAAAGGGTCTGAGAAAAAAAAAATGTGTTGCTAGTAACAAAATTAGTTCTTCCCAGCCTGATTTAATACAGATCGGGGAAATTATAATCTGATGTACATTCCAGGTGGTTCATCTTTCAAGCAATTTTATACATGAGGCACAATTTAATTTATGCTTTTAAACATGTTTGTGCTGATTTGCTGAAGATTTTTATGTTCATTACCACATCTTCAGGATAGAAACCTGGAGATTTCACTAATATACACCAGTTTGTAATATATGTGCTACTGTATAAATATTAAGTGAATGCCGCGCTATCTAAGTAATATATTGCTATTAGCAGTGAACAAATAAAGTGTTAGTAGTGTAATAAAATACTACAGTAGATGAATTACTTTTATCAAAACATGCATTAATATAAGTACTAAGGTACTTGAATAGCAGTGAATTGATGTTCTAAAGGTGTATAAATTGATTAAATAAATCATACAAATCAAAAACTGACATAATAGAGATACCAACAAATTACATTTCATATAAACTACTAAATAAAGTGACAAGTGAGATAAAGTGCTATTGTGCAAAAATCTATGGTGCCCTGACCATATAACGCACAAATCAGTGCAACATATATATCAGAAAGTCTTTATCAAACCTGAATACATTGATTGAAGTGATCACAACGTGTTGAGGTGTCCACACTCTGGTACACCCCCACTTAGGTAAAAATCGCTCACCTCTGAGCGTGTGACCTCATAACTAAGCTCGGTCAAAACACACATGTGAATCACCCCTGGATTCTGCAGTAACTGTGGGATCCTGGGCTGCTCAATGAAGTTATCTCCTCATATGTAGACAATAGGAAAGAAGGCTTGATCGTGTGATATCACTTTTAAATCATAAATTGTATTTTATAAAAACCCCAATGCAGGGTACTCACATGGATTAGGTGAGTACTCACCTAATCCATGTGAGTACTGTTCTATACAAGGCATACCGTTCAGTGCACCGTTCTATACAAGGCATAAAACTGCTGGAAACGTATTGAGTTGTAGGTCCCTCCATTGTGAAACAGACCCAGCAGCTTCCTGCACCGGCCTGTCCCCTCCCCAATGCGTGTCGATATAGGGATATGACGTATCTTCCTCAGGGAGATGTGCTACTGTATACCAGGAATTCTTCTAAGCCTTGAAAAAAACTGTTAGTTAAATGTGTTCATAAACAATTTTTGCTATAACTTTGCAGTCTATACAATGTCTCACATCTTTTCCAGTCTATTTCATAGCATAGCTGTGGAAGGGGCTAATGAAAGTTGTTGTTTTTATTTGTAACTTACAAATGGTATGTATAAAATATTCATACAATATTTTCAGGAAGAAAGGAAGAAAGAAAGAATTTGTTAAGAATATATATTTCTTTACATCAGTGCTGGGACAAGGCCATTTGGTGCCCAGGGCGAAGATGGCAAACTGCCCCCCCCCCCCCGTTTTTTATCTGCCATTTTTATTAACAAAGTGCTGGTCACCTCAGTCAGCCTCCTCCACCAGCACACTGGTGGCAATTGATGGGGCAAACTGGCAGCACACTGGCGGCAATTGATGGGCACACTGGCAGCACACAGTCTGTAACCATCAATTGTTGCCAGTTTGCCCCATCAATTGCCGCCAGTGTGCTGCCAGTACAGTATGCCCATAAAACGCAGCCACTGTGCCATCAAACACAGCCACTCAGTGGCTGTGTTTGATGGCACAGCTGAGTGGCTGTGTTTGATGGCACAGTGGCTGCGTTTGATGGGCACAGTGGCTGCGTTTGATGGGCACAGTGGCTGCGTGTGATGGGCACAGTGGCTGTGTGTGATGGGCACAGTGGCTGCGCTGATTGCAATTGATGGGCACACTGGCGGCAATTGATGGGCACACTGGCAGCACTGGTGGAAATTGATGGGGCAAACTGGCAGTAATTGATGGTTACAGTCTGTAACCATCAATTGTTGCCAGTTTGCCCCATCAATTGCCGCCAGTGTGCCGATCAAACGCAGCCACTGTGCCATCAAACACAGCCACTCAGCGGCTGTGTTTGATGGCACAGTGGCTGCGTTTGATCGGCACACTGGCTGCGTGTGATGGGCACAGTGGCTGCGTGTGATGGGCACAGTGGCTGCGTTGATTGCAATTGATGGGCACACTGGCAGCACACAGTCTGTAACCATCAATTGTTGCCAGTTTGCCCCATCCATTGCAGCCAGTGTGCTGCCAGTATGCCCATAAAACGCAGCCACTGTGCCATCAAACACAGCCACTCAGTGGCTGTGTTTGATGGCACAGCTGAGTGGCTGTGTTTGATGGCACAGTGGCTGCGTTTGATGGGCACAGTGGCTGCGTGTGATGGGCACAGTGGCTGCGTGTGATGGGCATGGCTGCGTTGATTGTAATTGATGGGCACACTGGCGGCAATTGATGGGCACACTGGCGGCAATTGATGGGCACACTGGCGGCAATTGATGTGGCAAACTGGCAACAATTGATGGTGTATTGGCACAGTGGCTGCGTGTGATGGGCACAGTGGCTGCGTGTGATGGGCACAGTGGCTGCGTGTGATTGGCACAGTGGCGACAATTGATGGCACAGTGGCTGAGTGTGTTGGCACAGTGGCTGCGTGTGTTAGCACAGTGGCTGCGTGTGATGGGCACAGTGGCTGCGTGTGATGGGCACAGTGGCTGCGTGTGATTGGCACAGTGGCGACAATTGATGGCACAGTGGCTGCGTGTGTTGGCACAGTGGCTGCATGTGATGGTACAGTGGCTGCGTTTGGTGGCATAGTGAGGCTGCAATTGATGATTTTTTTTTTGCTAGTCAGAGAAGGCATGGTTCAAAATAACACAAAGTGCTGATCACCTCAGTCAGTCAGCTTACCCCCCCTCAATACAGTCATTTAATTACTTGCTTTAACAAGTGCTGTTCTGCTTACATTTTAGTAGTCAATAAGTCTCCTTTGCAGTACTATAGCGTAGCACACTGCTGCTAGGTTCCTAGGCACGCTCTGGCTCCTCGTGACTAGTCCTTGCCAGCTCAGCAGACACAGCTCCCTGCGCAGTGCTGCTCCGAGTCCTCCCTCTCTCAGCCCGCCTCCGGCCGTGACGTCACGCGGCTTACGACGCTGGAATGGACCAACTGACTCCATAGGGGGAGTTAGTAAACAAAGAGGAAAGGGAGCCAGGAGGTGAGGAGCGCACTTGGCAGCCGCTGCCCGCGCTTACTACTAGTACTAGACACACAAGTGTACTGGTCTGGCGGGCGGCGGTCGCGGCTGCCTGTTTGTCAGAATTGCGCCCCCCTCCTATACGGAATGGTAGCGCCCAGGGCACTCGCCCCGCCCGCCCCTGCCTTGTACCGGCCCTGCTTTACATACTTAAAGGTCCCCGAAGACATTAAATGGTGTTGGATGCTTAGAAAAAAGGCTTATTACAAGCTAAATTGATGTCTACATTAAAGTGACCCTAAAGGCATTTTTTTTACCTTAATGCATTCTATGCATCTCCTATACTTACCTGAGCCCCATCTCAATCCAATAATGTGCATGAGAGCAACAGCTCTCCCTGGTCTGTCTCCTCATGGGCTCACTGGCTGTAATTGAGCCAATGAGCCAATGAGCAGAGAGCGTGGGGGGGGCTGGGCCAAACCACGCTCCAAATGTGAGTGTATTATATCCGTTTATCGGAGCCCAGCTCTGGAGCTAGCCTGCTTGAGTTCTCTTATAGCAAACTGGGGGTGAGGAGCCAGGACAGCCAGCAGGGGACCCAAAAAGAAGAGGATGTAGAAGGGGTAGTATAAAAGAGGTAATATAACAAGTTTGTTATTTATTTATTTTTTCAAACTTTTAGAAACACTTTAAAGCAGAGATCAAAATACAGAAAATATTTTTTTTAAATCGCACATTATTGAAAAATATACTGACCTTTCACCCCAGCTTACACCTGCTGAGCTTAGACAAGAATAGGCAGAGGTAATGTATTATTACTCTCTTCCAAACAAGGTCCTTGGAAAGCTTATAATCTCATATCCTCCCAAATCCATTCTACTACAGAATCATGTTCTATCTTAGAGATACTTAGATCTTAGATTAGATTAGATTCACAAATATCAACACCAGGCTTATTATATATAAGCCGCTTATATATATTGACCCCCAGCTGTGACTCTTGGGTTGCCATTGTCAGATAACAATAAAAGTACTCCAACAGCCATGCTTAAAAACAGCCTTTTTCAACCAGGGTGCCCAAGCGTCCTGGAGGTGCCTTTAGATTTCTTTAGTGGTGCCTTGGCAAAATGCCTAAAAATTGCCCAAAAATAGTATACCAGCCAATGGGTGGATGAAGCCAATGATGTCATTAGTTGATAAGGAGGACGTCAGGCACCTGCATAGCATCCTTGTTTGTTTCTCTCCTGCTCCTCCATAAGCATTGGGGTCACATTAGCTGAGTGGGGCAGAGAAACTAAAGCCTCGAACACACGCTCGGTTTTCTCGGCAAGAACCAGCAAGAAAACTGCTGGCAGAGCTTTCTTGCCGAGTAAACTGAGCATGTGTACGAGGCTTTCAGGTTTCTCGTCTGGAAATCTGGCCAGAATCTCGACGAGAAAAATAGAGATCCTGCTCTGTATTTTCTTGTCAAAATTCTTGTCGGCCTGTTTCCCGACGAGAAACCCAAGAGTGTGTATACTTACCTGTCGCTGTGGAAACCTGCACATGCTCGAAATGACTTTGATGCATGCGCGATAGCTTCCACGGCATAGGTAGGGTAACGCAAGATGGCGGCGATAGCATCGAATATGACTAACGCATGCTCGTCATACGCGATGACGTCACCGCGTTCTTGCCTTTCAAAAGAACTGTGGTTCTTTTGAAAGGAGTGTTTGTACACTCGGGTGGCAAGCAGGGCCGGTGCAAGGATTTTTGCCAACTCAGGCAAAGGTGCATTTTGCCGCCCCCCCCTGCATGCACGCACACGCGCACTGTACACATGCCAGCAATAGTACACTATAGTATAATGTATTACTGCTGGGATCTGATGTCTTCCTCTATAGATTGCGTTATTCTGCATTGCGCTGTATAATGTACTATTGCTGGGATTTGTAGTCCTCTGTAACTGCTGGTATTCTGCATTGCGTTGTATATAATGTACTATTGCTGGGATTTGTAGTCCTCTATAGCTGGTGGTATTCTCCATTGTGCTGTATAATGATTATACTGTGCGGAGCATATATATTGCTTCCTTTTTTTTTTTTCTTCTTTTTATGTAAACATTACAATCATTATATACGTCCAATAATGACATGTAAGCCAGAAATGCCCAGTGATATAGTGCATGGTATCATAACCATACATATACCATTTTAATTAAAACATCGTATTTTTATACAAATAAGTTTGGTTTGTTTTTAGACATACAAAAGGCTGCAGTCTTCAGAATTTCCACATTCTTTATCTATTGCCCATTTTACCCTATAGCCACATATGTCTACTTCACAATCTTTTTATAACGTCACACAAATGTATTATTATTCGTCTTATTTGTTGTTTTTTATTCGTCCTTTACACTGGTTATGACATATATGTGTCTCACACATGGGGTCTCTCCTTTTTTCCTTTCTCTTGTTTGGTCTCATCATCAAGAGATTGAGAAACAAGAGATTTTTTTCATTCACAAATCTTTTCAATCTCATACACAGGAGCACCTCATGTGTGATACATCAAGGAAAATAGTGTTCCTTTGACTAATGATCACCTGGGAGTGTTTGTTGAAACGCCCCATTCACCTCTTTCCCTCCTCCATTTAAGCACATTTTGGTAATTTTTTCACTAGCTACAGGTAAGCATCACATGATGCGAAACATGTCAGCTCTTTTTTCCTAGTGAGTGAGTGAGAAACTTATATAGCGCAACACATGCAAACTAAATCGCCTCTGGGCGCTTGGTATCCATTCCCTGGGCCCTCAGAAGAGATGGGTCTTTATCTTTCTCCTGAAGGCCAGGTGGTTTACCTCCAATCGGATGGTGGTTGGTAGAGCGTTCCATAGTCTGGGTTCTTGGACCGCTAATATTCGTTCTCCTTTGGACTTGTATCTGGCTTTGGGTATCTGGAGTAGATTTTGGCTGGTGGATCACAGTATGCGATTGGTGTTGTGACCTTTTAGTTTCTCGCATAGATATTGGGGGGCATTTCCCAGAATACACTTATGCGTTAGACAGAGTGCTTTGAAAGTGATTCTGTCTTTTACGGGCAACCAATGAAGGGATCGCAACGAAGGTGAGATTGATTCCCATGATTTTTTCCCAGTCACAAGTCGAGCGGCTGTATTTTGAACGACTTGCAGACGAGTGATTTGGTATTTTGGGAGTCCAAGATAGAGGGCATTTGCATAGTCAAGTCTGGAGTTGATAAGTGTCCCCACCACGACTGCTATGTCTTTTTTTGGGATAAAGGGAGTGAGTCTGCGTAGAAGGCGCAGCAGATGGTGCGATCCGCTGACTACTGACCCTATTTGTGCATCCATTGTCATGTAGGTGTCGAAGATGACTCCGAGACTTTTGACTTTGGTGCTGGGGGTGATGAATTGACCCAGAATGGGCGGGGGCATCCATGTTGTTGCCGGATGAATCTTTCGATTGGCCTGAAACAGGAGAAGTTCTGTTTTTGAGCCATTGAGTTTAAGATAACTCTTTGTCATCCACTTTTCTATCAAAGAAAGGCATTTCTCTACTCCGAGATAATGATCCTTTTTGTTGCAGATGCGAAAATATAGTTGTGTGTCATCTGCATAAGAGTGATAAAGTAACTTCTGGTTGCTGATGATTTCAAAAAGAGGGCGAAGATAGATATTGAAAAGAACAGGCGACAGAGGGGATCCCTGGGGGACTCCGCATGACACTGTGCGTTTTTCAGAAGTGAAAGGGCCCAATTTCACTATTTGTGATCGGTTTTCCAAGAAGGAGGAGAACCACGATAAATCACATTCCGCAACTCCGGCTACTTCAATTAGCCGAGTCAGTAATAATTTGTGGTCAACCGTGTCAAAGGCTGCGCTTAGGTCCAGCAGTACCAGAAGACAAGATTCTCCTTCGTCTGTGGCCTCTAGAGCGTCATCCCATATTTTGAGCAGTGCTGTTTCTGTCCCGTGACCCGGACGGAAACCGGACTGGAATGGGTCAAGTAATTTATGGGTGTCTAAATGATGTTGTAGCTGTTGTACAACTTCTTTCTCCATTACCTTGGAGAAAACATTCAGGCCTGTTATGGGGCGACAGTGGTTTGGGTCTTTGGGGTCGAGGGTGTTTTTTTTTTAGAATTGGTTTGATTATACCTTGTTTCAGCAAGGGTGGCACCACGCCCTCCTTGAATGACTGGTTTATGAGCTGCATGATAGCTGGAGCCAAAATATCGGCACATTCTTTCAGCAGTTTGGTGGGGATGATATCATTGGGCGCTGTGCTATTTTGCAGAGTCCTGATGATATTTTTAGTGGCATCGATGGAAATGGGTTTTAGAGTGAAGTTAGGTGATTGTGGCGGAATTATGTGGGTATTAGGTTTGTGATTTAGGGGGGGTAGATGGAGGTTGTATTTTGCTGAATACTTTCACGGGTTCTTTCAATTTTGTTGATAAAATAATCCGATAATTAGTTGCAAAATTCTTGTAAATCAGAATTAGAGGCTTCTAGACAGACTGGGTTCATGGTTTTGGTAACTAAATTGAAGAGTTCACAGGGGCGGTTTAGGGCATTGGTGATAATATTGGAAAAAAAAATTTTTTTGGCAGTAAAGATTTCTTTATGGTATTTTTTGATTATTATCTTATAAAGGGTGTGGTTTTCCTCTGAAGAGCTTCTTTTCCAGGCTGCTTCTGCTCTTCTGCGCTCTTGCTTTAGCAACGACAGCTGGTCGTTAAACCAGCTGGAGTTGTTTTACCGGATGCACGTTGTGCGTTTTGGCGCTACTAAGTCGGCTGACTGTAGCAGAGCCTTGTTTATAGCATCAAGAGTTTCTGTGGCTGTTTGATGTTGTTGGATTGTTTTTATTTTGTTCCCGAATGTAGTTTTGAAGAGTTCCAAGTGGAGCTTCTTCTGAGATCTAGTCCAGTGTGTTGTCACCGGTTTTACCGTTTTTTTTTGAGGGGGCGTTTATGTTGATTGTGAATTTAATGGCATGGTGATCAGTCCATGGTTGCGGCTCATTTTCCAGAATATTGATTTCCAGATCTTGTCTGAAAATGATTTTGAGCGTGTGGCCTGAAGCATGTGTGGGCCCACATACTAGTTGCTGCAGACCTAATCCTTCCAAGTGGTCAATGCAGGTGTCGGCGACGGGGTCCTGTGAGGAGTTGGCCCAGAGGTTAAAATCTCCAAGCATCAGGAGGTGTTTGATGTTTAGGGTGTAGGTGGAGATGAACATGAGCAGGTGCGTTTTTGGACCCGGTGGTCTATAGCACATGAGTATGTGAACAGTGTCCTGGGGATTTGTTTGCAGTTGCAGAGTGAGGGTTTCCATAAATGGAAGTGAGTACTGAAGGCCTGGTTTAGTGATCGAGAGGTGAGTCTTGTGGATCACCGCCAGGCCTCCTCCTCTTTGCCCCACTCTGTTTTCTGTTAGAATGCGATAATTCTCTGGCACCAATTCTCCTAGAATGGTGTTAGGCCCCATACACACGATAGAATCCATCCGCTGAAAAATCCCAGCGAATGGGTTTCAGCGGATAGATTCTATGGTGTGTACAATCCAGCGGATCTGTTTCCGCGGATTTTTCTCCCATGCGATGGATTTCCAGCAGATAAATATTTGAAGACATGTCTTCAAATCTATCCGCTGGAATCCATCCCAACGGATTGATCCGCTAGTCTGTACAGACTCACCGGATCAATCCGTCCAAAGGGATCCCCCGCATGCGTCGTAATGATTCGACGCATGCGTGGAATTCCTTATATGACTGCGTCGCGCACGTCGCCGCGTCATCATCGCGGCGACACGTCATCGCCAGAGGATTTCGGCGCGGATTTCGATTCGATGGTGAGTACACTCCATCGCATGAAAATCCACGCAAATCCTCGAGAGGATTTATCCGTGGAAACGGTCCGCTGGACCGTATCCACGGATAAATCCTCCCGTGTGTACGGGGCCTTACAGTCAGCTGTAAGCCAGCTTTCTGTGATATAAAAAGGCAATCGTTTTGTAGAATGAAATCATGGATTTCTTGTCGGTGTTTTACTGCCGACCTTGTATTGACCAAAGCGCATGATATGTGCTTAGGTTGGGGTAAATGCATGTCATTTTTGACTGTCGATTGATTCTTAACAGTTGCTCATTCCTTAGAGCTTTTTTGGTGACGGCTGGCAATATTAAGGCGAATGGCGTTAGACCCCAAATGATTTCTGCAGAGTATCTCAGATTAGACATAATCGCAGAAAAACGCCGGGGAAAGTGATAATTGATCGGGGAGGTATTCAATGCTGATGGGAAGGGCGATTTCCAAATCGCAAATCACTCGGCAAATCTTCCTCCCCGTTTGATCCAGAGGAAGGCAAAAAAACCCTGGCCGTGCTATGCCAATCTCCCGTGACCGGGGGAAAAAAAATCCTGCCTGATCCCACAAGGGCGATCGGGGGAGCCCTGGATCAAACACTAAATGGTGGCGGACCCTGGAATTAAAGCTGTTGGACCTGAGAATGTGGGGGTGAGAGCCAAATCCCAGCTTTAGGGCTGGGGAAGGGGAGTGGGGCTATGTCCCAGCAATATCACAGTTGCTGGGGTGTAGCAAGATGGCCGCCGACCGGGACTAGGCCCGAGCCGGGGGCTGTGCAGCTGGGTGAGGCACGGTTGTAGGGAGGAGGGGGCTTTGGGGCACCAATGGGCGATGGTAGTGATCCTCCAGGGGCAGGGGTGGTTTAGAGTGAGTGAGTGAGTGAGAAACTTATATAGCGCAACAAATGCAAACTTAATCGCCTCAAGGCGCTGCGACCATAGTTGTACAGGACTTTCAGAAGAGGTGGGTCTTCAGTTTTTTCCTAAAAAACGATGGTTTTCTTCCATGCGGATGGTCGTGGGTAGAGCATTCCAGAGCCGTGGTCCTTGGACCGAGAATCTTCGTTCTCCCTTAGATTTGTAGTGAGATTTTGGGATTTGGAGAAGGTTTTGGTTGGTTGATCGGAGCACGCCCTTTGTTGACGTAGGGTTTTATTTTCTCGCTTAAGTATTGAGGAGCTTTGCCCTGTGTACATTTGTGGGTGAGGCAGAGAGTCTTGAATGTCACCCGGTCCTGTACGGGCAGCCAGTGGAGGGACCTCAAGGCCGGGGAGATTGGTTCCCACGGTTTTTTACCAGTTACCAGTCTGGCTGCCGTGTTCTGGACGACTTGTAGACGTGAAATCTGGTATTTCGGTAGTCCTAAATAGAGTGAATTTGCGTAGTCGAGTCGTGAGTTGATGATTGTTCCAACCACTACTGCTGTGTCCTCTTCCGGGATGAAGCGGATGAGTCTACATAGCATGCGGAGCAAATGATGAGAACCGCTGACGACTGATCCTATTTGTGCATCCATCGTCATGTCTGCGTCAAAGATGACTCCGAGACTTTTGACTTTATTGCTTGGTGCGATGGTTTGTCCGAGGATGGTGGGTGGTGTCCATGTGGTCCTGGAGATGGATTTCCTATTTGCGTGAAGGGTGAGTAGCTCTGTTTTGGATCCGTTGAGTTAGAGGGAGCTTTCCGTCATCCAATTGTCGATCAGTGTAAGGCATTTTCCTAGTTCATGAAATTGGTCTTTTTTTAGTGAAGTTTGAGGGGGTTTATGAGGAGCAAGCGCAACGCACCGCTAGGCCGCGGCTGAAGCCACGGACTTTACTAAATGCGGTCGCCACGAGCTTGCCGCAGAATTGTTCAGGCCGAGGTGGGATTGAGAAATGGAGGCAGCGGGGATGCCCCGATCGCGGCTAGGAGTGTGGGGGATGGAAGGTCTATCCGTTATCCCCTTTGTTGGGCTGTAGCCGCGACTTATCCTGAAAAGGACGGTCGCGAATTAGCCCAAGGGAAGGTGGATAGGCCTGAACGAAAAAAGGCCTTACCTTGATGATGTTGGGGAGGAAAGAGGGAGGCCAAAGATGGAGGAAGAGTAGCTGTCCTGGATCCTGGCTGAGGAGACCCCTGCATGTCTGGCCCTAGGAGTGAGAGTTAGGAGTCGGCGCTGGGGGTGCAGAGTCCTGCTGGATGTCCGGCTGGATGTAGGAGGCTGGAATATCGCTGGCTGGACTACCTAACCTTCCTCTGGCAGCAGGTGCTTCAAACCTCACTGCAAGCAGAACAGAGGGCAAATAACAATTGATTCCTCCTGGTGATCCTACAAGTGAGAGCAGACTCGTGCAGTAGTGGGTGTTCCTTATAGAGGAACTACAAATACCAGCAATAGTACATTATATACAACGCAATGCAGAATACCAGCAGTTACAGAGGACTACAAATCCCAGCAATACATTATATAAAACGCAATGCAGATTACCACTGACCAGTTATAGAGAAACTACAAATCCCAGCAATAATACATTATACAGCCCAATGGAGAATACCAGCAGCTATAGAGGAACAACAAACACACCCAGCAATACATTATATAAAACGCAATTCAGAATACCAGCAGTTACAGAGGACTACAAATCCCAGCATTGCAGCGTGCTATTTTCTTTTTTTTAAACAGGAAACTTTAAAAAAGGTCGGTCCCCCTTACCTGTTTCTGAACAATCTGTGCACTGGGCGGCTCCCGTCCCAAGTCCCTTAGCAGGTCGCCGTCATGCCGCCTCCAGGATGACGCCACAGGCTGCACTGCCTGCTGGTGCGGGTCCGGTCCATCCGTTGCTCCGCCTCCTGCAGCCCGCAGTTCCCCTGGCCGCATGCGGCTGAGCGTGCGGCCAGGGGAACCAGGGGCGGGGCCACTTACGTCACTCACTGACGTGGGACGTAGGCGCCGCCGACACGTAGCCAAGGACACACACACTGAGACTGAGTGACAGTGACTGCACAGGTCAGCGCTGCTTCAGGGACCGGGGGGACAGGACTCATCCTTCAGATGCCGCCCGCAGCGGTAGCCCAGCCACAGAAACACACTCGTCTATACTATCTCGATGATCGGGCGGGCGACCGGTCAATTTTCTGCCGTGTTCCCTGGCACCCCGTAAGGCAAGTGCCCATGTTGCCTTGTGCTAGCGCCGGCCCTGGTGGCAAGAGATTCTTGCCAAGAATCTCGGCAGGAAAAGCAACGTTTTTTTCCTGATGAGATTCTGTCCCGTGTGTACGAGGCCTTAGAGAGAAAAGAAACATTGGAATACTAGTCACTATCAGTGTGCAAAGGTGTGTTTGCTTTAGAACAGGGGACTTCAAACTGTGGCTTGTGGGCTGGATGTGGCCCTTTGCTTGCCTTTAACCTGCCCTTAGGGCACTATTCCTTCTGCTGATACGAGGCACTAGTCCTTCCACTGACACCAAAGATGCAGCACTATTCCTCCAACTGACATCAATGATGCAATTTTTTTTACTGCCACTGACCACCAAGCCTATGTCATTGTTTACTACCACCAATGCCAGGGTATTTTCTTCCCCCGCTGGCCACAGTACCGCCCCCCTAATATCTGAAGGGCAGTAAACTGGCCCTTTGTTTTGAAAGTTTGGAGACCCCGGCTTTAGAAGAATTAATCGTCTCTAATGTTGGGTGTAATACATGTGTGAATGTTGCTGCATTATGAACATATATTAGTTTAGTTCTTTACATTTTAGAATGGGGTGCCTTACGATTTTGCAACATTTTAAAGGGTGCCTTGACTGGAAAAAGGTTGAGAAACACTGCTTTAAATTACACACAAATACTCATCAAATTCAGCACTCACTAGAAATGTTAGACACTCTTTTCTAGAGGTCCATGTACACTTGTGTTAAATCCACCTGATCATCAGTTCTACAGATAACTGCCCAAAGCAACAGTAATCGCCCCATACTGTTATTCCTTCATCTAGCTCCCTGGTAACCCTCAAGCCCTCTGATGAAGTCAATGGAGGAAACATATCAGACATGCTAGAACTGGCATTTGTACTTGGTTGTACTATAAATCACATGATTTAATACCGCAATCCTCTTTTGCTGTGCTGCTGCTGAGCTCTAGAGTGTCCAAAGTGTTAAGAGCAGGAAAAACAACACGGGACAATGGCTGTTGCTACAGGCGTTTACTTAAAGAACTGATGGCCGGGAGGCTGTAACACAACCATTTTTAGACCTTCAGAAATGCAGATCTGACAGTTCTGGTGCTAAATTTGATGTGTATTTGGGTTTTTATTAGTCTCTAATTTCTCCTCACTACATGTCTTGTGATACAAAAGGAATAACTCTCTTCATTAGGAAAAAAAAACCAGTAGAGGTTTTACCCCTTCCCTTAAGTGATCCAAACCTAGAAAACTTTTTGGCTAAATTTCTCTTACAGCAGTCTTCTAATCTGCCTATCACTTGCATGAGGTTCTCAATATTCAATGAGCTTTAAAGATTATATAAAACATACTAGTAAACAGACATGCTTTTGGTGTTGAAATAAAAACAAAAAATATAAAAATACCAACATAAAAGTTACATGAAGGTACATAGTAGGTACATGAGAGTCAAAGCTAACCCACCAGGAAGAGGATCTTTTTTTTTATTTCCAAAAATTAACAGTTATTTTCTGCTGGGTCCAATAAGATTTAAAATTGATATTACTTGACTAAAACATCTAATGTAGTAACATTTTTCATACTGTAGCATCTCCTGCGTTATAATCCACTGCTTTCAATCTCCAGTGAAATTAACCCCCGAACCATTTTAGTGGTCAAAGACCAGGCCACTGTTTGCGATTCGGCACTGCGTCGCTTTAACTGACAATTGCGCGGTCGTGCGACGTGGCTCCCAAACAAAATGTACATCCTTTTTTTCCCACAAATAGAGTTTTCTTTTGGTGGTATTTGATCACCTCTGCAATTAAAATTATTTTGCGCTATAAACAAAAAAAGAGCAGCAATTTTGAAAAAAATATATTTTTTACTTTTTGCTATAATAAATATCCCCAAAAAATATATACATTTTTTTCCACAGTTTAGGCTGATACGTATTCTTCTACAAAAATCGCAATAAGCGTTTATTGATGGGTTTGCGCAAAAGTTATAGCTTCTACAAAATATGAGACTGTTTTATGGCATTTTTATTAATATTTTTTTTTTACTAGTTATAGCGGCGATCAGTGATTTTTATAGTGACTGCGACATTATGGCGGACACATCTGACACTTTGGACACCATTTTGGGACCATTGTCATTTTTACAGCCAATAGTGCTATAAAAATGCACTGATTACTGTAAAAATGACACTGGCAGTGAAGGGGTTAACCACTAGGTGGAGCTGCAGGGGTTAAGTGTTCCCTAGGGAGTGATTCTTACTGTTAGGGGGCATGGCTAAACGTGACATGTCACTGATAACAGAACCCCTGTTCTGCTCTTGCCGACCGCAATCACGCCAATCTGCCAATCTGCCTGCTCGTGCCATTCTGTCAACGTACATAGTCGTGCAGCGGTCGGCAAGTGGTTAATGAGTTCTTTTGGGTGACTATCACCAATGTATTTGTAGGCAGGAAGGTTAGGAATGGACTCTGTTCACATTGAACTGTTTTGCTGAGTAAAATTGCATCAACTGTTCTGAGCCTGGTCTGAAGTTATTCAAAGAGGTCCATGTTGTTTTAGCGTATCAAAAAAAAACAGGGTCTATAAAGCACACATGGGGTATGAAAGCAAGGCCACTACAAAGGGTTGATTCGGCATGACAAAGAAGAGGAATGTAGTTGCTAAGAGTAATCAAGCACAGTTCAGGGTACAAGCAACCAGTTGGTTCACTCTACCTGGTAAGGGTGACAGGTTCTCTGGTAGCAAGAGGGTCAAAGTCTGGCTACCTCCCTAGCAGTCTGTTTCCAATAGCAACCAAAACTGAACTCATGTTTCTGAGATTCATAACCTGGTCACAAGTTACAGTAAGTGAAGGAGTTAACAAGTGCATACATGACTTCCACCCTATGTGCACAGTGGGACCCCATTCTGGCACTTCAGAGGATCTCTGTATGTTTTACTACGGCATACAGTAAGGGCTCATCTCTAAATCGGGAAACTGCCTTAATGTTCGATTTTCCACAATCTCCGTCTGTTCCCAGGCACTGATGAGCCTGTTATGCCGGAAAGGTGCCCCTGCTTGCAGGGGGAGTAGGCCCCGCCCACATACTGAAAACCTAATCAACTACAAAAGTTACAAATAATCTGAATAAACATTTGCTACGAGACACTGGAAATAGGAGTTCCTTTTCTGAGAAGCACTGGCACATAATATTCACCAGTTTTATTATTTTTGACTGAGATGTTGTATTTGTGAAAATCTGATGTTTGCCTACCTGATAAAAAAAATGCCTGCAGAACAGCCATGGGGACACTATTTAATTGCTGTAGGGAGAAAACATAATCTGTTTATTAAGTGTAAATTATCCAGGGATGGGAACATTGGGCCAGATCCTCAGCCAGCGGCGCAAATTTAGTTTGTCCGAACTTATGTAATTTAAGTTACGTTGCCCTAAGTTGGTGTCGTAAGTGCCGTATCCACAGCGCATTTGCGTCTAAATTTGCGCCAGCGTAACTTAAATTCCAAGTGGAATCGGGAAGGAAGTGGGCGTGCTTCATTGTAATGAGCCGTGACCCCATGCAAATGAGGCGCCGGCCGTACTGCGCATGCGCGCACGAATCGGGACCTCACTGGGCATGTGCAGAACTGGTCTCGGCGCAATCAGTGAGATAGGTAAAAGGCCAAGTGTACTTAGTTTGAGGATCGCCCTGTGTCTAAAAAGCCCCACACAAACACACTTCCCTTGCAAAAGTATATCCCATTGTTTCCCTTCCATGAGCAATTTGCTTCTGCTCTGTTTGTTGGTGTGTTGGTAAGTTGTGTTTGTGAGAAAAGTGTTTGAGGAGTTGGAGAGTCTAGTTGGTGTTTGTATTTGAGAAGTGTATTTAGTTAATTTGTTTGTTAGTGTTTTTGCTGATTGTTTTTTGGTGCTTGTTTTTTGTTTTTTTTTGTGCGTGTTTGTTTTTGAATTTATATTAGCTGTGTCCTTGTGTGTTTAGATTTTTGTCAGTTTTTTGGGGTGTATATTTTTGTCTGGTTTTTGGGTGTGTATCTTGATTGTTTGTCGGGTGTGTATCTTGTTGCTGGGTGGTGTATGTGATGGCCCCCAAACGGCAGGAAGCTTAATTTCACCCTGGGAGCAGAAGCAAAAATTCTTGCTCGGGGCATTGTGAAATATGGGCGATTTCTGCCTGGCCCTGAGAGCAGAACACCACCCCGGCAGGAGGAGGCAGCTTATTCAAAGGATCACGGACAGATCAATGCGGCGGGGGGGGGAGACCAGGACCCCGCTGGCATACAGAAAAAAATTAATGATCTGAGGAGCGTCGTCCGGATAAGATGGCAAGGATCGACGCCCATACCAGGGGCACTGGAGGAGGGGGACCCTGCCCAGTCAGACTGACGGAGGAGGAATGGGCAGTGGCGCAGTGTTTCTACCCACAGCAGGTGGTGGGCCTGCCTGGCTATACGTCAGATGTTCCTAGGAGGACAGGTACCTTTTTTTTTTTTGCTCTCTGTTAAATAGCATGTGTGGGTGGGGGAAGGGAAGATGTGCCAAGTGTGTGGATCCTCAAACCTGTGATTGTTTTGTGTCCTCCACAGATGGCCAGGAGGTTGCAGGCCAGGAGGTTGCAGGCCAGGAGGTTGCAGGCCCATCGGGCCAGGCTGCTGCACCACCCCCAAGACAGGCTGATGATGAGTCCCAAGAAGGGCAGGATTCCCCAGGGGAGGGGATTGGCCAAACCTCCCCTCATGAGGATGTTGGGGGGAGGAGGTTGAGGGGGAGAAGGATGAGGGGGAGGAGGATGAGGGGAGGAGGGTGAGGGGGAGGAGGACGAAAATATGCAGATTGGCCGGGAAGTCCTCCTGGCCACTGATATGATGACCTTTGAGTCTTCCCCTGAGGCTAGTCACAAGGGTCACTCTCTCCCCTCCTCCAGACCCGCACTCTAGGGAAAATGCTACAAAAACTTACCCAGATGGAGCACAGCCGGGGTGAAATGATGGAGGCACTCGGTGATGTGGCCACCAACTCAACGGCGGTCATTACATGCTTGAACGACATACAGACCGCCACAACACGCGTGGCCCATGAGCTGAGTGCCCTGACCCAGGCTGTGCAGGACAATACTAGGTCTGGCCAGGCCAATGCGGCTGCCCTCACTGCCTGTCTCACTAGAATTGCAGGGGCCATGGAGGGCAGGCCAGCAGGGGCGGCTCCACCTTCCCCAGCTCACCCCCCCAGGAGGCTCCTCCTTCCCCAGCTCACCCCCCCCAGGAGGCTCCTCCTTCCCCAGCTCACCCCCCCCCCCAATGGACATCCTCCGCGACGGCGTGGCCGTGCCCGTGCCCGTGCCCGTGCCCCTGCCCCTGCCCATGCCCCTGCCCGTGCCCCTGCCCAGCCAAGGCGTAGCAATCGCCGCCGCTAATTAATTAGCAGGGATACTTTTGTTTTGTTGTTTTTTTTTTTTTTTTATTAGTTAATTTGGTCTTCTGTACTTATGATTTGATTTATGTGTGTGAATGATGTGTGAATGTGGGGGGGTGGCATTCCTGATAAATGAAGGGTGTCACCCTCAGTTTTGGTGGAGTAGGGATCCCCAGGACCAGGGAGAAGTGATCCCAGGTTCCTGAATGGTGTATGAATGCACAGTGACATAATTGGAGCCGTGGCGTGGCGTTACTGCTCCCAAGTCCCAAAGGGGGGGGGGGACTTGGATCTAATCCAATTCGATGTGCATGTGATGTGTCTGTGCTAGGGACCACAGTGGTGTGCATTCATGCATTCTCATTGTGACTTTATTCATGTGCATTTACAGGGAAAAGATACATTCTTATTGTGACATTATTCATGTGGGTTTACTGGGAAAAAATGCCTTCAGCGAGGCGTCTCCTGGCTGCTGCAGACCGGGTAGAGTTGGTTGGGGGGGTATTGCCTGGGTCGGGGGTCAGGTCAGCACGCAAGTCAATCTCCAGGCCCCTTCTCATGGCAAAGTTGTGGAGTATACAACATGCCCCGATTATCTGGCACACAAAGTCTGGGGAATACAGCAGTGTACCCCCAGACTTATCCAGGCATCTGAAGCGGGACTTCATAAGCCCAAATGTACGTTCAACCACTCCCCGGGTACGTATGTGCGCCTGGTTGTAGCGTTGCTCTCCTGGGGTTTGGGGGTTCCTGAATGGGGTCATCATGTGAGGTCCCAGGGCATATCCAGAGTCACCTGTAAGGGAAAAGACAGGAGGATATTAGTCATGCATGTGCCCCTTGTGATGTCAGCATCATGGGGGGGACATACCTGACACACATGTCACTCACCAATCAGCCAGCTGTCTCCATACATGTTCTGTTCCAAATCTCTGGAGATCTGGGTCTGCCGGAAAATATAACTGTCATGGCAGGATCCCGGAAATTTAGCACAGATGTGCCAGATGAGGCCATGGGCATCTACGATCACCTGCACATTTATGGAATGCCAGCCTTTACGATTCCGGAACATGTGCTCAGTATCATGGGGGGGTTGTAGTGCCACATGGGTACAATCAATGGCCTCGATGGTGCGTGGGAATCTGGCAATATGATAGAAGTCTGTCATGGTCTTCAATCGCTGGTCCTCCTGGGTGGCTTTTTGAAATTGATTGCCCATGCGCCGCATGATTGCTGGGACTTCTTGGTGCACACACCTGCTCATGGAGGATTGTGCCATCCCAGCCACACCTCCACTTGTGCGTTGGAAAGAGCCAGTGGCAAGAAATTGCAGTGTTGCCAGTACTTTGATGAGTGGCTGCAGTGCATGGGAGCGTTGTGTTGGGCTGGTGAGATCATCCTGAAGGATTGTGGTTAATTCCAGGATGGCTTCACGGTTGAATCTGAAGTTGTGGAATACCTCAGAAGCAGGCATGCCAAACACATCTTGGCGTGGGCGGTATACCCTCTCCCGTGCCCTCCTCCTCCTCCTCCGTTCCCTCCACCTTCTTTGCGCCTCTAAAGACACTAATGCAGCTAGGATCATGGATGGCCCTGGCATGTTGGCAGACAGATTGTAGTCCTGAAAGTGTGTGTGTGCTGAGCTCTTCCTCAATGGTGTTGCTTCAGAAGACATTTACACGGCATGTGTAAAATTAGGGCTGCTTTTATAAAGTGTAAATTCCCTCCGGGAAACTAACAGGTGCGCACAGGGCGTAATCTACGGCGCACACACTTAATTCTGTGGATCGCCCTATCTCCCTCATTTGCATCTTTGCCTATCAAAAAAGCGGCGTGCCTAGCGTAATTTGCGCCCGAGAATGCGCCGGTGTAATTATTTTAGGTAGGACGGAAAAGCCGGAATTTCAGGCGCTTCTCGTTTTGAGGATCAGGCGCAAAGATACGCGCCGTGTAAATTTAGAAATCTCGAGTTAAGTCGGCGTATCTCTTTTGTGGATCTGGCCCACTTTGCTTTTCTATTTAAAATGTCACCAACATAATATATCAGAAAACTAATATGCATTATATTCACACTTGTTTCTGTTCAATATTATTCAATTTAGCTAAGGCAATCAGATTATTAAAAGAAAAAAAAAAACGGAGAAACTAATTAAAGAAATAAATAAAAAAATGACCAATGTATATCTAAAGCTAGAACTTTAAAAAGATTGAATAATGTAAGGAATGGTAAATTCCAGCCCTACAATTTTGTATTATTTTTATTGTACACCTCTACAATTTAACATTCCAGAACTGTCGATACTGTGGTATTTTGTGTAGCTTTTGAAAATAACCCTCTCTGCTTTTGTCATTGGTGCAAGGACCTAACTCTTTTCTACTTTTCTAGATGGTTGAAGTTTACCTTTACTTCTGGTCCTGCTGACACAACAAGAGGTGAGAGAGAATCTCTAGGATGAGACGTGGTCACCAAAACAAGTACTAGCCATGAAGGGGTATCAACACTCCCTGTACATGCCTGGGTGATCCACACAAGGAACGAAGTACAAGCAAAGGTAAGGTAGGCAGCTTACTCACACATTATATATATATATATATATATATATATATATATATATATATATATATACACACCTATATATATATATATATATATATATACACACACCACAAAGTTATCCCACCTAAAGCAGGGGTAAGTCATGTTAAGGTATGGGCGGGGGAACAGCATCGTATTTTACGTCATTTACGTAAGTCGTACGTGAATGGGGCTGGACGTAGGTTACGTTCACGTCGTACGCATTGAGCCGTAGTTCCTTAGGGAGTATATGCGACGTGATTCTGAGCATGCGCGCGCATGTGCCGTTCGTTCGGACATTTATTTACATGGGGTCACGGTTAATTATAATACAACACGCCCACTACCTTCCAAATTTGAATTAGGCGGGCTTACACCGGCCCATTTACGCTACGCCGCCGTAACTTAGGGAGCAAGTGCTTTGTGAATACTGCTCTTGCCTCTCTATGTTACGTCGGCGTAGCGCATATGAGATGCGCTACGCCCGCTCAAACATACGCCGCTGACTGTGAATCTGGCCCATACAGTGGGTACGGAAATTATTCAGACCCCCTTAAATTTTTCACTCTTTGTTATATTGCAGCCATTTGCTAAAATCATTTAAGTTCATTTTTTTCCCTCATTAATGTACACAGAAGCACCCCATATTGACAGAAAAACACAGAATTGTTGACATTTTTGCAGATTTATTAAAAAAGAAAAACTGAAATATCACATGGTCCTAAGCATTCAGAACTTTTGCTCAGTATTTAGTAGAAGCACCCTTTTGATTTAATACAGCCAGTATTAAGTCTTTTGGGAAAGATGCAACAAGTTTTTTACACCTGGATTTGGGGATCCTCTGCCATTTCTCCTTGCAGATCCTCTCTAGTTCTGTCAGGTTGGGTGGTAAACATTGGTGGACATCCATTTTTTTTCCAATAACAATTTTATTGATCAAATAAAGTTAGTACATATATAACTCACAGTCTTCCATGAAAGGAAGGATGCAGATAAAGATAACAGAACAAGAAATCAAGGAGGCACTGCAATATTAAAAACAAGGTGCTTGATACCTTTGGTTACTATAGTTCACAGCAGTAGTGTGGATGTTGTTTCCAATAGTGCCAATGTGGCGGGATGCAAAGTTGCCCCTGTCTATGAGGGCTGCCTATGTGTTGTAGCTAGGGTGATCAAGAAGCCTAATTGCTGCACATCTTGTCAAATTGAGTCACTAGGGGACTCTCACGCCATGGAGGAGAGAAAAAAAGAAAAGGGGACAGAAAGAAGAATATAGGGGGAAAGAGTATAGGGACAGGGTACAGAAAGTGTCGGTGGACATCCATTTTTAGGTCTCTCCAAAGATGCTCAATTGGGTTTAAGTCTGGGCTCTGGCTGGGCCATTCAAGAACAGTCACGGAGTTGTGAAGCCACTCCTTCGTTATTTTAGCTGTGTGCTTAGAGTCATTGTCTTGTTGGAAGCTACACCTTTCGGCCCAGTCTGAGGTCCTGAGCACTCTGGAGAAGGTTTTCGTCTAGGATATCCCTGTACTTTGCCGCATTCATCTTTCCCTCGATTGCAACCAGTCGTCCTGTCCCTGCAGCTGAAAAACACCCCCATGCTTCACTGTTGGGACTGTATTGGACAGGTGATGAGCAATGCCTGGTTTTCTCCACACATACCGCTTAGAATTAAGGCCAAAAAGTTCTATTTTGGTCTCATCAGACCAGAGAATCTTTTTTCTCACCATCTTGAAGTCCTTCAGGTGTTATTTTTAGCAAACTCCATGCAGGCTTTCATGTGTCTTGCACTGAGGAGAGGCTTCCGTTGGGCCTCTCTGCCATAAAGCCCCAACTGGTGGAGGGCTGCAGTGATGGTTGACTTTTTACAACTTTCTCCCATCTCCCGACTGCATCTCTGGAGCTCAGCCACAGTGATCTTTACCTCTCTCACCAAGGCTCTTCTCCCCCGATAGCTCAGTTTGGCCGGACGACCAGCTCTAGCAAGGGTTCTGGTTATCCTAAACGTCTTCAATTTAAGGATTATGGAGGCCACTGTGCTCTTAGGTACCTTAAGTGCAGCAGTTTTGTTTTTTTTTGTAGCCATAGCCAGATCTGTGCCTTGCCACAATTCTGTCTCTGAGCTCTTCAGGCAGTTCCTATGACCTCATGATTCTCATTTGTTCTGACATGCACTGTGAGCTGTAAGGTCTTATATAGACAGGTGTGTGGCTTTCCCAATCAAGTCCAATCAGTATAATCAAACAGAGCTGGACTCAAATGAAGGTGTAGAACAATCTCAGGGATGATCAGAAGAAATGGACAGCACCTGAGTTAAATATATGAGTGGCACAGCAAAGGGTCTGAATACTTATGACCATGTGATATTTCAGTTTTTCTTTTTTAATAAAGCTGCAAAAATGTGTTTTTCTGTCAATATGGGGTGCTGTGTGTACATTAATGAGGAAATGAATGAACTTAAATGGCTGTAATATAACAAAGAGTGAAACATTTAAGGGGGTCTGAATACTTTCTGTACCCACTATATATATATATATATATATATATATATATATATATATATATATATATATATACACACACAAATAAATATAATTAGGGCTGTCCCAATAGCACTTTTTTAAGACCGAGTATACCGTATTTATCAGCGTATACCGCGCACTTTTTTGCCCTGAAAATCAGGGCAAAATCGTGGGTGCGCGATATACGCCAATACCCGCTTCCCGTGCTGTGATTGAACCACTGCGCCGGCATATACCGAGCGCAGTGCACTCAGGTATAGTCGGCAGACTCGCTCCTCTCGCGGTCATGTCCTGTGCGTCCTGTACGTCCTTTACGCGAGAGGAGCCGAGCCTGCCCGACTATGCCCAAGTGTACTGCGCTCGGTATATGCCGGCGCAGTGGATCCCGCGGGAAGCGGGGATCGAGTGGGGAGGACACCATGATGGCCGCAGAAGGACGCGGGACCGGACGAGGCCACCGATGGAGGACGGGCAGGACGCGATGGACGACGGGCAAGACACCGACGAGGGGCATCCAAACTGTAAGTATTTTTTATTTTTCCAGGAATTTTTCTTTAAGTTCGGGGGTGCGTGCTATACGCAGGGGCGCGCAATAGGCCGATAAATACGGTAAGTGCCGATACTTTTTTTTAAGTACTCACCGATACCGATTACCGGTACTTATTTTAATGTCCTGTGACAGTTTTTTTTTTTTTATGTTTTTTACAATGCTTTTTTTTGGGGGGGGTAGGGGGTGCATGGTGTCTGTGTGTTTTTTATTTACATTTTTTTTTTTTACAATTTTACAATATTTTTTTATTATTTATTGCAATATTTTTTTTTAACCTGTTGTGGGGCTTTGGTGAGATATCAGGGATCTAAACAGACCCCTGATATCTCCCCCTTGAGAAAGAGAAAGAGACCAAGGATAGAGATACCCCAGTCCCTTTCTCTGCAGCCTCAGCTGCACTGAAAGTGAATGGAGAGGAGACAGCATCTCCTCTCCATTCATAAACTGAGACATCGTAATCACAGGAGGTTACAATGTTTCAGTTATGTTAATGGTCATAGTCAGTGATCAGGATGAGGACATGGAGAGGGACAGCAGAACAGAGGGGGACACAGAGGAAAACTGGAGGGGGACAGCAGCAGAACGAAGGAGGACACGGAGGAAGAACTGAGGGGGCATGGAGGGGGACACGGAGAGGGACAGGTGGAGGGACAGTTGTGTGTGGGGGAGTTACAAGCACCGATCACCGCTCTGTAGATTTCACTAAAGCAGCTGAAAGCCGCAGGGGGAGAAGTTTGTAACTCCCCCACGCACCGATCACCGATGACTGTCCAGAAGAAGGTGCTCTGGTCAGATGAGACCAAAATTTAACTTTTTGGCCTAAAAGCAAAATGCTATGTGTGGTGGAAAACTAACACTGCACATCACCCTGAACACACCATTCTCACCGTGAAACATGGTGGTGGCAGCATCAAGTTGTGAGGATGCTTTTCTTCAGCAGGGACAGGGAAGCTGGTCAGAGTTGATGGGAAGATGGATGGAGCCAAATACATGGCAATCTTAGAAGAAAACCTGTTAGAGTCTGCAAAAGACTTGAGACTGTGGTGTAAGTTCACCTTCCAGGAGGACAATGACCCTAAACATACAGCCAGAGTTACAATAGAATGGTTTAGATCAAGGCATATTCATGTGTTATAATGTCCCAGTGAAAGTCTAGACCTAAATCCAATTAAGAATCTGTGGCAAGACTTGAAAAGTGCTGTTCACAGATGCTCTCCATCCAATCTGGCAGAGCTTGAGCTATTTTGCAAAGAAGAATAGGCAAAAATGTCACTCTCTAGATGTGCAAAGCTTGTAGAGACATAGACCCCTTTCACACTGGGTCGTTTTGCAGACGCTATTGCGCTAAAAATAGCGCCTGCAAACCGACCTGAAGCAGCCGCTGCTGTGTCTCCGATGTGAAAGCCCCGAGGACTTTCACACTGGAGCGGTGCGCTAGCAAGATGGAGCATGATCCTCTCCCTTCTGAGACTGGACCATTACGACCACAAACACACCTCAAAGACGACCACTGCCTTGCTAAAGAAGCTGAGGGTAAAGGTGATGGACTGGCCAAGCATGTCTCCAGACCTAAACTCTATTGAGCATCTGTGGGGCATCCTCAAATAGAAGGTGGAGGAGTGTAAGGTCTCCAGCATCCACCAGCTCTATCATGTTGTCTAGGAGAAGTGGAAGAGGACACCAGTAGCAACCTGTGATGCTCTGGTAAACTCTATGCCCAAGAGGGTTAAGGCAGTGCTGGAAAATAATGGTGGCCACACAAAATAGACACTTTGGGCCCAATTTGGATATTTTCACTTAAGGGGTCACTCACTTTTGTTGCCTGCGGTTTAGACATTAATGGCTGTGTGTTGAGTTATTTTGAAAGGACAGAACATTTACACTGTTATACAAGCTGTACACTCACTACTATTACATTGTAGCAACGTGTCATTGCTTCAGTGTTGTCCCATGAAAAGATATAAAATATTTACTAAAATGTGAGTTACTCACTTTTGTGAGATACCATACATATATATTTTGTGTGAGATTAGCTCACGGGGCTCACCTTTTCTGGAAAAAGAGGTCAGCGTACAGGCAAATTCTATACAATTTGGTGGGTTGCCAGGTTTATTTAGCAGAGGTTTGCAAAATTGGGCAAACAAACAAAAAACAGTAAAACAAATCTTTACCGTCCAGCGCTAAACTATACAGTAGTCTCCCCCCTATACGTTTTGGGGCTGATCCCCGACACCCACAAAACATGTGGCAAAGCAAACTTTCTTTTTAAGTCCAAACATAGCTCTCTCTCAGGTTCCATTCTAAGTTTCAGGCCAGAGCTATCCTGTGCTCTCTTCCTGCTCATTTAAAGTCCACCTGAGCGTGGATTCAAGTGGACCACAACATCTGGACCAGAACCAAGCCTACCACAGAGGCTGGAAAAACCCGGGCCGAATTCCGCTTCAGTCTCTCATAACGCAGGCAAGATGAAATATATAGATTATCCATTACCTCACCTTGCATACTTTCACATATCCTCTCCCTCTGCTCAAGCCTCTGTGGCTGAGCAATTGACCCAAGCATATAGTGCATCTAATCCTCAGAGCAGTAGGGAGCGCACGCAGGTACAGGTCCATTACTACACGCTCCACGATCTGAGGACGGACCTGTCAAGGTCTCTGGTTGCAACCACTTCCTGGTGAGGTGGACCAGGTCGAACATTTGAGAACAGGGTGGCTTGTCGCTAGAGTAGGTCTACTGATGCGTGTGCTGGGCCTGGACTGACATGGTGACACCAAAGCGTGCAAGTATCTCTGTCTTCAAAATCTCATAGTCCTGGGCCTTATCCGGCTCCAGATCAAAGTAGGCCTTTTGAGGTTCTCCTGTCAAAAATGGCACAAAAAACCCGCCTGCTGTTCTTTTGGCCATCCTTCACGGACAGCGACTCTCCCAAAGGTCGCAAGGTATGCCTCGACATCATCAGCTGGTGTCATCTTCTGTAGTTGGTACGAGGCACCTACCAACTTTGGTTCCCCTGGCACAGGAGGTGCAAACCCCTTTATCGATTCCACCAGAGCCTCTGCAAACTCATCTCCTGCTGAGCCGCTTATGTGCTGCTGCGGCCTCCGGCGCTAAACTTTACAGTAGTCTGCTCCCTATACGGTATGGGGCTGGTCCCCGACACCCACAAAACAATGCAAAGCAAACTTTCTTTTTAAGACCAAACACAGTTCTCTATCAGGTTCTTCTGAGTTTCAGGCCAGAGCTATCCTGTACTCTCTTCCTGCTCATTTAAAGTCCACCTGAGCATGGACTCAAGTGGACCACAACATCCGAACTGTAACCAAGCCTGCCACAGAGGCTCGAAAAACCCGGGCCGGATTTCGCTTCAGTCTCTTGCAACAGAATGCATGCAAGGTGAAATATGTTGATTACCCATTACTTCACCTCGCATACTGCCACAATATATATATATATATATATATATATATATATATATATATATATATATATATATATATATATATTAATATTATATATATATATATATACATATATACATATATATATATTTATATATAATTATTATTTTGTATTACAAAAAACAAGTTATACACTTTAGCAGCTCCAAAACTCTACATGATAAAACGTTTGATCAAATGACAAAAATCTAGTTACTGAGTTGTGCTTGGAAAATAAATGACATCAATAGAATCAATGTGTGAGATCTGCCATCTTAAACACAAGCACTGCCAAAGCCGAGGCATTGGAATTTATTGTAACACTTGTACAATTCCTTACAGCAACAATGGAACTGCAATATGTTTTCTCTTATAAAACTAAAATAGAAGCTTCAGCTGGTGATGCCTTATATTAACTCCAAATGCAAAAATATGTTCAGTATCAGTTTTTATTTATCACAAATAAACAATTTTCAATTTTTCTTGCAACTACTCTGGCAAAATTACATTTTCAGGAGAGATAACAATGCTGTTTGGGGCTGAATGCCGACGTGAACAGAATACATAACATCTAGAAGGTTTTGGAATATACATTTTCATTATGTTCTTTATCTCCTTCTCTTCATAAATCTTTACAGAAAAAAAAAAAAAATGTCTGTGTGTTTTGTGAAAATTAAACTGAAGACTTTGGGTAAAATATTAAGGTCAATTAAATAAAAGTTAGAACTGGTCAATTTTTTTTTTGTTTGCTGCAATTGTGCAAACTGGAATTGTAGCTATCTAAAGCAGTGGTTGCCAACTTCCTTGCTATGCAGGACTTTATTGAAGAGCTCTCACTAAGATTTTTAAAACTTTTATTTATTCCACCATTCTGATCGGAAGCCGCATTGTAGAGTAAAAACGTTTCTTTATTTAGGTTATTGATGGCTGTAATTCCACACCAGTCTGAAGTTCAATTTATGGCCATTGCTGTTGGGGAAGTTACTGCCAACACTGAGCCCTCACCCGTCTCTAAGCTAACTATTCTTACACTATTATGAATGAACAAACAGTGCTGCCCTGACAGTGCTGAATGTTTATTCACATTTATAAAAGACAGATTCGTGCTGCCAGTCTGTATGGTCTATCTGCAAGTGCCCTCGATGTTTCCAAGCATCTGCAGATAGATCACATAGCACGCAGTGCTAAGCCATCTTTTACTTTTCTAACTAATCAATCAGTGCTGTTGAAAGTTGCACTTTGCAAGGAAATTTTCCCCAGAGCTTGGTAAAGCTCTGCTGACTTCAATTAGCCAATCTTGCAAACAAAAGTGCAGTATTATTTATTTTCTTTGCACATGATTGGGTATTCTTTGCAAAGTGAAATTTAAACACATTTATTAAAGCGGAGCTCCACCCTATAGTGGAACTTCCGCTCATCGGAACCCTCCCCCCCTCCGGTGTCACATTTGACACCTTTCAGGCGGGAGGGGGGTGCAGATACCTGTCAAAGACAGGTATTTGCACCCACTTCCGGGAGTCCTCTCTGTGGGGACTCTGCGGGGAGTACGTCACTTCCCGACCCCACCCACTGTGTTCTGGGAAACACTCGGCTCCCAGAACACAACGGGGACCAGTGAGGATGGATGCTGCGCGACTTGCGCATGCGCCGTAGGGAATCGGGCAGTGAAGCTGGAGCGCATCACTTCCTGATTCCCTCACCGAGGATGGCGGTGGGGGCAGCAGAGTGATGAGCGATCGCTCGTCCTCTGCTGCCGACCTCGCTGGACTCCAGGACAGGTAAGTGCCCTAATATTAAAAGTCAGCAGCTGCAGTATTTGTAGCTGCTGGCTTTTAATATTTTTTCCGGCGGAGATCCGCTTTAAGCTCTGGGGAAAATTCCTGTGCTCTTTCCTTTGCAATGTGAACAGCATATTTTCCTTCAGTAAATCAACCCATTGGCTCAGTTACTTCAGCAGCCTTGACATCAGTGCTATGTGATTTCAAGAAGTATGAAAGCAAACTGTCGACCAGCAAATATGCAGGCATGACTAGTAGCTTCAACAGGAAGTTAGAAGCAACTGCTAAAGAGACATTAGGGGTTAATGGGGCAGACTGGAGCAAAAAAGAAGATTATGCATTGGGTAACCGGATTGCTGTATTTGTGCATTTTCTTCTATCTGCCTAGAATTCAGTGTTACATACCTCCCAACTTTCTGAAATGGGAATGCGGGACACCTATCAGCAAAAGTATACAGGCATAGGACACCCCCTGTCACACCCCCTTAAAGGAGAATTGTACAAAAAAATAAGATTGATTAAACCCACAAATGCGGTTTTTACCACTACTATTCCTTTATATTGGCTTTTGGAATTTATAAATGCAGCAATTTAGAAATCAGATGAAAGGTTTAGCACTGGAGAACACTTTTTGTTGTATATAAAATGCACTTTTTATCTATCTATATAGAGATCAGACCACAATGAGAGACAAATGAGTAGGAATGAGGGACAGAGGGACATTGTTTCAAATCAGGGACAGTCCCTCGAAATCAGGGACAGTTGGGAGGTATGGTTTTATGTAGGCCGAACTATTAGGGCACTACGTGCCAGAATCGGGGATCACCGTCGCCTAATTAAAAAGGGATGTACAGAACATAGTGTTCCCCGGCATTTTAATCTTTGTCATAATAAGGACTTCAAACACCTAGAAGTCTTTGTAATAGAGCACATTCCAAAAGGAACCCTGACCGCTAATGAAAGATTCTCCCTTCTGTGTAGAAGGGAGGTCTTTTGGATACATAGATTTGATTGTCTGGCACCCAAGGGGTTAAATGAGGAAATTGAGGTCAATGTTCTAATTTAATCAAAAAATTATCTTCTTTCTGACTTTTTAATCATATGTTTATTCTACTGAATATTTTAGCAATATATTTTATGTTCTATCACTAGAGGGCAGTATAGTAACGGAGAGCTCCTATATAGGTATGTTGGTACCATATATAACGAGAAAGTGTATTATTTTACACAGAGACAAAAATAGCATTGTCTTTTTACATTCATGATTTTAAAAGTATATGAGAATAATTTTTCAAAATTTTAATTTTTTTTTTTTAAATACCGATGTAAATTGTGTGTGTATGCTTATATTTGATTTTTGTTATGTTTTTTTCTTGTCAAGGGTTAAAATTCTCAGTTTTGATACATCATTTCCTGTTCCCCTCCCCTTCATTAAAATCCTCCCCTTTTTTAGTCTATATAAATAAATTTTAAATTTTGAGTCCTAATGACTGTGACAAAGCCCTGGATAGGGCGAAACGCTTAGTCTGGGACTGTTTTAAAACCCCTCTTTTATTTTGGAAGACCTAAGTCAGTAATATCAAGAAAAGATTTTCATTTATAATCGCCATTTACAACTTAATTTTTTTTCCTCAATGCAATTTGCACTTTGTCCACTGGAGGGCGCCTAACATTCGGCTGAACTTTTCTCTGCTGCTTGTCAGCACGTTCCAACAGGAAGAACGTCTCTCCATGGCTGTCATCTCTGTGCTGCGCTCCTAGCAGCTGCAAACATTGAGGCTGGAGCACGTTTGGACACATACAGGAGAGTGTCCAGGAGCCCAGATGCCAGATATTAACTAGGAAGTGACATCAAACGCCATAGTGACGTCCTGGGTAATGTACTCCAATTACAATCAGCACGGTTGTTTTCTATTAATGCAGCTGGAAACAAAATTGCAAAATTTTAACCCTTGAAGCCCTGAAAGATTGTGTGTGTTTTCATGCAGGCACTGGGAACATTTTTTTGCGTTGTGCTGTATACATTTGTTTATCTTTTCTACATAAAGAACTGGTTCTTCCGAACAAACTGAGATCTACTGAATGTTATTCCTCACAAACATTATGTGGAATTAGAGTGGTAAACCTTTATGAGCGCAGAATTCCTTTTTGTTATAACTGTATTTTGGTGGTGCTTCTAGGTACCTGGATTTCTGCAGCACGGATCGTTTACAGCCCATACGAGGGTCTTAAATATTATATTGGACTATAGTGTTAACCCATAGAGCGCCAGTGAATCTTTTTTGTATAAAGGTATGGTTTTAGGTTGATTCTGACTTTAGTGGATAGTGCTCCAGAAACGTATTGGTTTCTTGGGTCTCTTGGGTTATAATCATCAGAAAGATGTCCTCAGCAGCAACCATCAAATCTAAATACTCCTGCTAGATTTTTTGTAATGTAAAATAAATGTACAATAGAATAGGGAGAGCATACCAGGCACTTAATAGAAATCGTGTAAATCCAATGTGGAAATTGTATGGAAGTTGTACATCTTGGCTTACAATGGGAGTGCTGACAGCACCCCTCTAATTTAAAAAGCATTTCCAACTGAAGTAAAGTGGCTGAGCGGGAAGGAAGAACAATTGATCCAATTCAACTTTCTGGAGAATAATCGTCTATTAGCAGCTGTCAATTCAGCTAGTGATATACTACTATAATAAGTAATACATTCCTCCTGAGATACTAGGTGAAATTGAATCAGATTTCTTCTAGGTATATCTGACACATCTCTCATTAACTCTTAATGCTTTATTTTTATGCTATCTGTTAGAGAGGCAGCAGCTGAGCTAAGAACATGCACATTCCCTTCCCACTAGAAAAAATCAAAACTAAACTGAAAAATGACAGACTGGAGCTGAAAATTTTAATCTGATTGGATGCAGTGGTAAATAATGACCATACCTAGCGCTAAAATGCAAGGTCCACTATTTAAGTGGGCCCATCTATATTGCAAAGCCTGGGAATTTAGAGTACTCTGAGGCCTTGTACTCACGGCCAGACATGTCCGATGAAAACGATCTGCAGACCGTTTCCATCGGACATGTCTGCCCGGGGACTGCCCGGGGACTTCTGTTCGATGGCCGTACACACCATCGAACAGAGGTCCGCGCGTAAACAATACGCGGGGCGTGTCCGCGGTGTCGCCGCGTCTATGACGCGGTGTCGCCTCGTCGATGACGCGGTGTCGCCGCGACAATGACGCGGCAACGTGGGCGGCCTGCCTTTAAAAGGCTTCCACGCATGCGTCAAAGTCATTTGACGCATGCGAGGGATGGCGGGCGGCAGGACATGTACGGTAGGTCTGTACAGACGACCGTACATGTCCGGGTGGACAGGTTTCCAGCGGACTGTTTTAAAGCAAGTCCAGGAAACAGTTGTCCGCTGGAAACCTGTCCGATCCGCCCGAAAATGGTTCGCTCGGGCCTACACACGGCCAAACATGTCTGCTGAAACTGGTCCGCGGACCAGTTTCAGCAGACATGTTTGGTCGTGAGTACGGGGCCTAAAAGTTGCTGATGAGACACATCAAGTAATTCCCAGCAATGCCCAGCAAAGTGTATGCTGCTTTTCAGTAAGAGGAGGGGGTGAGCACTTTAAAAAGTACATTTTGAACCCCACTCCCACGTCACTCAGGGCTAGTGAATGCAAAAATAAGCAGGGCCAGTGCCAGCATAAAGCTATTTAGACTGCTGCCTTAGGTTTCCAGGATAGAGGTTGAGAGGAGGGGGGGGGGGTAGGAAAATCCAAACGATCTCCCAGGGCAAGGGATAAAACCCTTGTGAATCCCTGGGTGTGCTGATGTACTCGCTCTGTCCTCGTTGCTCTCACTGCTCTCAGGCAAGAATCCTGTTTAAACCGTAATGCTGAATGGATCTTCCTAAGCTAGCTCAAGCCCAACCTGGAGGCAAACCCCCCCCCAGACCAATGGGAACCTAACCTAGGCCACTGGCAGCTACCTCAGCACACCATTTTCTACCTGACGCCTCTGCTGCATGGTTCTCCCATATTAAGGGCTGACCAGCCACTCTGCATCTGTGAGTCATCCAGCCTGACCTGCAATAACTCGACCCAGATTCAGACTCACTTTAACATGAGTCAAATACATTTGCCTACACTAATCTAGTAGCACACTAGAGGGTGCAATGCTAGCATCAACTACCCTTTAAGGAAAGTAATACTTTCTAAGATTTGTTTTGAACTTTCCTCCAGTTAGTTTGAGGTAATTTCCCAGTGTTCTTGATTTTGGTTCCCTATTGAAAAAACTGCCCTCCTGAACCTTATTCACCCCCTTGATGTATTTAAAGGATTCAATGTCTCCCCTTTCCCTTCTTTCCTCCAGACTATACATATTAAGTTCCTGAAGTCGCTCTCAATATGTTTTATCCCCCAGACCTTTCACCATTTTTTGTTACCCATCTCTTGTTTTGTCTTATCAATATCTTTTTGTAAGCGAGGTCTGCAGAACTGGACACAGTAGTCTAAATGAGGTCTCACTAAAGATCTATATAGGGCAATCAGGACCTCCTTCCTCCTGCTGGTGATCCCTCTAGTGATGCATCCTTGAATTCTATTTGCTTTCCCCACTGCCTGGTCACACTGGTTGCTCATTTTGCAATCATCTGAAATGAGTACCCCCAAATCTTTTTCTTCTGTAGTACTGGCCAACACTGTACCCCTAATGTTATACTCTCTCAAGGGATTATTTTCCCCTAGGTGCATTTTTTTACATTTAGAATCATTGAACTGCAATTTCCACTGCTTTGACCAATCTTCCAGCAAATCACGGCAAATCATGTCAGGGATGTCAACCCTATTACACACCTTTGTATTATCAGCAAAAATACATACAGTACATTGCCCAACAAACCTTTAGTTATATCACTTATAGAGATGAGCCTTCACTGTGTGCAGTAATAAAGTGCAGAGTTCCTCTGAAAAGTGACTTGCCCCAAGTCACTACACAATGTAACCAATATACTTTAACGTGCTGGGCATGTGCCCACTCCACGAGTCCAGAGTACCTCTGTTACCTCACTCCCAGTAACAGAATGAGGTCCTGCTGAGCACCTAGCACGGACCTCATGCATGCTTGTTAACTTCTTCTGTAACTTGTGACCAGGCTGGGTCTCTGTAACACAGGTTTGGATCCAGTTGCTTTTGGATACCAATCTCTAGGGAGGGATCCTAATAATGACCCCCTCGCTACCAGAGAACCTGTCACCTAACAAAGTACCTTGCTTAATGACTGGTTGCTTGTATATTGTTCATTTATCTGGTTACCTATAGCAAGTAAATTCCTTTTCCTTGTCTTTGCCAAGTTAACCCTTTTTGTAGTGGTGTTACTTCATACCCCTCTGTGCTTTAAAGACCCAAGTTCTTTTGATACGCCAAAATGATAATTTTCCTCTATGAATAACTCCAGACCAGGCTCAGAACAGTTAAGGTAACTTTACTAAGTGTAGCACTACTCCCAAAGGAGCTGCTGGTTTACATTTGGGTCTGTCGTTACCTTACTGTTCACCATGCTTGTCCTAGGGGTCCTTCTTGAAGTGTTACAAATGTTCACACCAACACTTGGTTTCCTTTACTTCAAACGTTTTATTAACAAGTTCCTTTAGAGGGAAAGAGGGTTAGGGAAGATTCAGGTACCCTACTTTGCGGGTTGCGGGTATATTCTTGGATCCAGAGGGCAACTGTCCCACACTGAATTCAGCGACCACCGGTTAGGCCTCTCTCACTGGCCTAGCAGCCGGTGCGAAGCTCACTCAACAGTCTCTGCCACAGACTTGATGAATACTGACGAGTCGTTACACGGTCCTCTTCCACACAACTACACAAACACTTTGTAAGGTTCTAAGAAAGATTACACAGCTCATGGTGCAGTGAGTAGCACTTTCGCCTAGCAGCAAAAGGTTCGCTGGTTCGAATCCCAACCACGACACCATCTGCCTGGAGTTTGCATGTTCTCCCTGTGTCTGCGTGGGTTTCCTCCGGGTACTCCGGTTTCCTCCCACACTCCAAAGACATGCTGGTAGGTAAATTGGATCTCGTCCAAATTGGCCCAGTATATATGTATATATGTGTGTATGACTATGTGTCCCTAGCGTGTCATGATCCTACGGGGTAAAAATGACCGCACCAGCCAAACAGATACTGGCTGGAAAAAGCGCCCAGAGGCGATTAAGTTCGCATGCGTTGCGCTATACAAGTCATTCATTTATTCATGGTGCTAGGATCTTTTAGCCGAGCTTGCCGCACTGTGAGGTACTTGGGTCAGGACGCATCCTCTAATTGACTCCTCAATTATTCGGCTCCTTCCTGCAGTGAAGACAGCACAGGCCCATCCTTGGACCAGTAGGGCCCC
This sequence comes from Rana temporaria, assembly GCF_905171775.1. Taxonomy (NCBI): domain Eukaryota; kingdom Metazoa; phylum Chordata; class Amphibia; order Anura; family Ranidae; genus Rana; species Rana temporaria. The sequence goes on from NC_053489.1 coordinate 172,611,818, forward strand.
CAGAAACTTCTGGGCCTACTTTACATCCCTGAGGCCAGGAGGGCCACCAGGTCAGGATTGGAAGACCCTGCCAGAATGGCGTCTGCCCCTTAAGTTCCCCTCACCAGAATGCACAGCGGCGGGGACCATGCCACTGAGCTGTTTCTGGGCATGAGGCCCCCAATACACCCAGCCCATTGCAATTCCAACCTTGACCTCCGGTGAGAGCGACACCCACAGTCAGGTGGAAGATGCGCAACACAGCCAAGCTGGAACAGAGACACATAATTTGGCATGAAATTCTGAGCTAAACTACTGCTCAGTTAACTAAATTTACAAAATAGCGCCTACTCAACAGGAGCAGGGCGCTACATAAGCATAACAGTTCAATATAAAAAACGTGCGTTCCCTAATCCTAACTAGAATAGTGTAGTGGCCCAAAAATACTTCCGTGAGGCAAGAGTCCATTATGGCATTGTCCATTACTTGGATGTCTTCAGAAAATCCTGGTTCCTTCAGCAGCGCCAAACAATTGCACTCACAGGTGATGCTGGAACCCACTAGACCCACCAGAACCTGCAACTAGGACCCCAGCCACCCCCCTTTTTATAGCATAAGTGGGCTGACTAAGACCAAAGCCTGGGAACTGAGCTAGAAAACTTTAACCCCTTCCCCAGCCTGGACCAGCTGCTGGATTACTAAACTATACAGGTTTCAACCTGCCTACATGCTAGTGTGATCATATCATTCTTCAGAAGCAGTGGCGGCCCGTCCATAGGGGGCGCTCGGGCGCCGCCCCCCCCCCAAGCTGTTTAAAAAAAAAAAAAAAAAAGAATTTTTTTTTTTTTTAAAAATGTCACTTTAAGAGTGACCAGGCGCCGGACATGCGGCGGTCTATGGGAAGCTTCCCAGCCTGCAATCAGCTGATCGCAGGCTTGGAAGCTGATTTGCCCGTGTTTAGGGCGTGTGCAGGGCGCAAGCTGTGCGCCCGCACACACTCCCACTGTCATTTGATTTGCTAGAATGCATTCTCATGGGATTGGCTCGGCGGGGACCGGAGGAGAGGTCAGTGGGCAGTGCCATTAATATTATATCACTTCCGGTATTCTGGTGTTATCTGGAGCGCGTGTGGGGGCATCATAGAGGAGCGGCGCCAACCATTGAAGGTAAGGAACAGA